>NC_140174.1:102704631-102744631 GCF_963971535.1 Notolepis coatsorum
AAGAATCCCAGTTTCACCAACCCACCCAGGCAGGGAGGTGGAGATGGAGGGATAAAAGAAGAGGCGGGGGGTAGGAGGGAGAGAGAGGGAGAGAGAGAGAGATAGAGAGAGATTGAATAAGTTTGTGTGTGTGTGTGTGTTTGTCTATGCATGCAGTACTTGTTGTGCATGCAGTGCACAGTTCTAACTCAATTTGCACACATTCTTGACTTGTTCACGTAAAACTGTTTACAAAAACACACAACAGACATTTAAAAAAAGTGCACTCAGTCTAGCCTGAATCAGCCCTCGGTGCCACGGACAGACAGGCCAACTATACACACCACTCCCACTCCCACCCCATCCTTAGATTCGATAATCACTCAGGCTCGCTCACGCGCTGTTTCTCTGTCTGTTTCTCCGTTTGAGGCACCGGTAGACATGTCCGTGTGTGAATGGGTGCTCTGTGTGAGAGGGTTTATTAAGCTGCTAAGTGACTGATTGACTGCTGAGTGCAGAGGACTCGTCAGGGCTGATGGACTGATGGTTGAGTTATGACTGGTGGGGGGGGGGGGGGGGGGGGGGGGGGGTGCCCCAGGGGGAACATCAGTTCTCCTCCATTCTGTTCTAGAACGCAGGAGAGGAGCGCTCCGTTCAGGGGTTCCATCTGTTGGGAATCTGCATGATGGGAGCAACGGGGGGGGGGGGGGTTGTACTTTGTGGTGCAAGAAAGTACTGGGGATCACAACATCAACCCCACAAAGCTGGGGACCGGTAAATATTGTTTCTGTGTGTTTGTGTGTTTGTGTGTGTGTGTGTGTGTGTGTGTGTGTGTGTGTGTGTGTGTACAACACAGCTGCCTCAGCCACAATGTGATTAAAAACAAAAAGCCAGAAAGACCACCTGGCTCCCGGTGTAGAGAACTTGGCAACACACAGAATGATGAAGAGCGGAGCCGCGATGCCAGACCGCTACCGGTGCCAGTGTGGTGCATCTCCTCCTCTCCACAGTCCTGCTCACCGGAGCCCCGTAGAGGCAGGGAGGCGTCGGGCTGGAATGCCGGAGAGATGCAGACAGACGTCCCCCCCCGCCCCTCACGCCCCTAACACACAACAGCTGCACAGCGCAGAGCCAACATCGCCTTTTTATAAAGGAGCCAGAGAATAGAGTCCATTAGAATTCCCCCTTTGATATCCCCGCGTGTTTTCCAACCATGTGTCTTCCGTTCCCTCTCTCTGCTCAGGACAGAGATGCTCTGAGAAACGTCAGCTATTTCCTCTACAGGAGGAGTTCACTGAAAGAGAGTGAACTTCGTTTGATGCTTTTGTCGTTTGAATTTGTTCAGAATGATCACATTGTTCATATTTATGTACATTTGAACTCGTGGAAAGTAGCGATGACTGTTTGGCTCTCACAAACACACACACAAAACGTTCTCCCGTAGGGAGTTATGATTCCCATATGTGCAGCTGTGGATTGTAGACATATGTGTGAACCTAGATGTGTGTGAGAGAGAGAGAGAGAGAGAGAGAGAGAGAGAGAGAGAGAGAGAGAGAGAGAGAGAGAGAGAGAGAGAGAGAGAGAGAGAGAGGGGGGGGGGAGAGAGAGAGACAGAGAGAGGGCAGAGAGAAGATGGGCATAAAGAGAGAAGGGCAGAGAGAGGGCAAATAACTCAAAACTCCCATACCTACTGGGAGAAATACAACAATGTGCAAACACAGCAGCTAGATTTGTGCGTTGCTGTGACAAGAAAAGGGCGTCCAATGCCGGAATACAACCACCATAAAGACCGTCAATCACACAAAAGATTCCTTCAGTACTGTACAGATTTCTTCTGATTCCTCCGTTTCATTGTTTTGCTTCTTTTATTTTATTTTAACACTGGCTTTGGCAATGTAAACATATGTTTCCCATGTCAATAAAGCCCCTTTGATTTGAAATTGAAATTGAGAGAGACAAGGAGAAAGAGGGACAGAGAGAGAGACAAGGGCAGAGAGAGGGACAACGAGAAAGAGGGACAGAGAGAGAGACAAGGGCAGAGAGAGGGACAAGGAGAAAGAGGGACAGAGAGGCATAGAGAGGGACAACGAGAAAGGGGGAGAAAGAGAGAGGGGGAGAAGGGGAGAAAGAGAGAGACAGAGACAGAGACAGAGACAGAGAGAGAGAGAGAGAGAGAGAGAGAGAGAGAGAGAGAGAGAGATATGGCATGCGCGGTGTTGTGTTCTGTTTTGCTGTCAGTGAGAGCTTTGCCATCTGTAGAGGGACAGGCGGCAGGCCACACCATGGGGTCAGGTAGCTTGACTGTCTGCCACATAGAAAGATTCCTCAACTGCCCCCCTTTAAACTTCACACCAGCTCACACACAGAGCAGCTGTGAACTCACTCAGCTGACTAACTCACCTACTGCACTTGGTTAAGGGGTGGGGGTTATACTGTGCTGTTTAACTCAAATAACTGAAACGATCTCCCTGAGTTAAAGAGTAATATACTGTAGCCTGACAACTATCTGTTGTTACACACCAAGTCCACCCAGCAAAACACTGCAAGCCTCCACTACTACCACCCTATGGTTTTCCTCCATGTCACCCACTCACACAGTCCCACAGCTCTGGGTGAGAGGGTGACAAGAGTTAGCACCTTCACGGCCACAGCTGGAATAAGAAACAAACAAACAACAACAACAACAACAACAACAACAGCTGTCAGTGTGTGTGTGTGTGTGTCAGTGCATGCATGCGTGTGTGTGTCAGTGTGGTCACGACGATGAGTTATGGTAGAGAGAGAGGAACATGCTGTTGATCTGGTGGGTCCTCTGGCAATATTACCTGTAAACTGAGAGCAATCTGACGAATGTACATCATGTTGAGGTCCTCCAATATCCACAGTTTCTCTTCCATGCTTGCGAATTTATCCATTGGCATCCTTTTTCAAAGACGTAGCCGCAATTTAATTTTTAAAAAGGTCCACTTTTAATAAGTTGACGATACAGTCGCAAATGTAAAGCGCTCGAAGTAACTCCAATCCAACGTGTGTGTACGCGGCGAGAAAGTGGGCTACATAATGACAGGTGAAAAAACAAAAGCAAAGTAGTTTGTAGTTCTGAAATAAATCCCCCGGGAGGTGGTTTGATAAAAAAAGAAGTATCCAAAACGATGCGTAAAAGGGATACTTATATGCATTCAAAACAAGTTCGTCTCCAAAGGCGCACGAACAGGCGCGCCTGTCCTGACAGGGGCAGAGAGAAAGTGCGCGTCTCTACTCTGACAGCACAGGGCTGAGGCTACAGTAAGAACCCTGTTCATAGAGATCCACACCGGGACTGGTTCACTGCGCGTATTCTCCTTCCCTACTGTTCCTCTCCAGCCAACAAAGGTCTCCTCAGACGCCCACAGTCAACCGCCTCGATGGCGGCAGCAGCAGTAGTAGTGGGGGGAGAGAATGGTCCTTTTCTGCGTGCGATGTTCCTCTTTGTGTCCCTGTGTCCCAATTGTGAACGCCGTCTGTCCGCTGTGTGTGACAACTGACAAGACCTCTCTCTCCACAAAAGGGCATCGCCTCCGCGGGAGTGATCGGCACAACTACTGCACTGTGTGCCCCCCCCCTCCCTCCCCTCTACACTCCCAACTCACCCGGGGAGGAGGCGCGGGACCTCGCGCTAAATTAACCCCTGGCTGCAACACACGCCTTTTTGATTGATTGATTGAAAACTTTATTAACAGATTGCAGAATGGGTACAATACAGTACAGCTCAATACACACAATTGTTAAGGGGATGCAGACCAGAGAAAGACTTTCGTCTTGTTTACATCAGGGTCCCCCATTTTCAATTCATCAGGACATATATGACATACATGACATACAGATAGTCAGTACTGCTACATCTAGCTACACTTCCTGCTTCAGCAAAGCAAGCTGCTTTTTACTGTCGCTCCGCTCCGCTGCTTTTGCCTATCGCTATTATAATGATTTCTTACAGCCCTTTCAACTTTAATTACTCTGTACGTTAACTCCCAATTCCTATGGTACTTCTCCAGAACTGTGAATCTTCTTATCTATTCAGATTTTTTACCACAGTCGAAAGGAGTAGCAAGATTCTCCGTGGGAGGAATAGCGAGCCGTCTTATCAGCTACACACTGACAAGGACTATGTCGGAAGGCAAGGATATTTATGAAAGACGAGGAAGGTTTTCCTTGTTATTTTGAGTTTTAACGAGACGGAAGACGACAGTGTGAGTAATAGCACAGCTCCAGGGCAACGGAACTGCCCCGTGCCACCATCACCACCACCACCATCACCACCACCACCACCATCATCATCATCATCACCACCACCACCACCACCAGCTAAGTACCTAGCTTAGCTTCAGCTTAGCCTAACCTGAAAAGAAATAAAGGAAGATGCCGGGACTCGGCTCTCCCACAGAATGTACTAATTGCTTGGAGATGAGAAAGAGGATTGTAGAGCTGGAGGCTCGGGTTTCTACCCTGTACCAAATACAGCAGGATGAGCAACTCATTGACTCTCTTTATGAAGCTACTACAAATATAGCCAACAATACCATGATTGAGAACTGGCCTTTGCTAGTAACTACAGAACAGCACCACCCAAAAGACGGTCCTTGGCACAACCAAGGAGCTAGACCAAAGCAGTGGATCACCGACAAGGATAAAAGGAGAAATAAACGATCCAGGACCTCACCCCCGGTACCGCCAGGAAATAGTTTCAACCTACTCTCGGAAACACGCATATCAACACCCAAGGCAAAGAGACATAGAAGCGTAGCTAACAACGCTAACGAAGAAAACAGCGAGCGTAACGGAGCTCACGCTAACGACGCTAATAGCAAGAATACCGGAGCTCACGCTAACACTAGCGAAGCAAACAGCTGGCATGCCGGAGCTCACGCTAATGCTAACGAAGCACACGCTAACGACGAGACGACGAGGAAAACAGAGCCACTAGCGACACGGCTGGCAAACACGACCCAGACCGAGCGAACGGCTAACAGCGAAGAGACTATCATGCGCCGAGAACGTCGCGGTAGCCAACGCCGAAGGTACGGGACCAGCGTTAACATGAAGGCTAACGAGGCTCCACCAAGGCCACAGGACTGTGGAAAGAACCAGCAGACTAGGCCTAGCCCAAAAACAAACGGCCCCAAAACTGTTGGAAAGAAAAATGCTAACCTCACACAGAAAATAGACTGCATACTGATTGGAGATTCCATAACAAGGTATGTGGAGATGGCAAACACAGAAAATATCTGTCTAGACAATACAACTGTGAAAGAGCTAGCCGAAAAACTTCCAACACTAATCAGACAAGGAATAACAAAAATTGTCATTCACTCTGGATCGTTTGACATCCTGCGAAAGAAGACTGGCACAGAGACTTTGAAAGACGATTTCACACGTTTAATGAACACACTAGACAAACATCAGTCTGTGTACACAAACACTGATGTGTCCATCAGTGGACCAATTGCATGCTTTCGCAGAGGACAGGAAGCATTCAGTCGACTCCTAAATTTTAATTCATGGTTAGGGGCTGCATGTCTCGTACACGGCCTGAAATTCATTGACAACTTCAATGTTTTCTGGAATAACCCAGAACGTTTTCAAAGAAATGGCTTTTTCCCAAATCGCTTAGGTTCAAAGCTCCTATCAGCAAACATGCGTCATGCCTTGATGGCCTCCAAGAATATTAAGCTCACACCAGCACGAGAGATAGTCATGAAGGACACAATCTCACCACGAAGTACAGCACAAGACGTCCCATCCCCGTCCCCCCCCCCCATATCACACAAGGCCATCTCGTCTGATCAAATGTCCCCGAAAGCACAGTGCAGTCAGTACGGTACAGTATAGCACAATTACCATGCCATCTCTAAAAACATACAAGTAATCATAACTAGCCAATGGCATGGTGAAAAATATACGCCACCAATGCGTTTACCTGCTATTAACCTCAGGGCCATCACGGTCAAACCAAAGCAGACCTCCTCTAAAGAAGTCCAACAAATAAAATTAGCTTTCCTAAATGTCAGATCACTGAATAATAAAACATTCTTAGTAAATGATCTGATTAAAGAAAATAACTTAGATTGCATCTGCCTAGTAGAGACATGGCTAAATAATGACACAGCTACATCAATAATGATAGAAGCTTGTCCACCAGACTATAACTTTTTTCAAATACCCAGAAAAAATAAAAGGGGCGGAGGAGTTGCAGCAATCTTCTCCTCAAAACTCTTGTTTAGAATCACAGAACTAGGCGAGTTCATGTCAATGGAATATCTTGCCATTGAACTAAAAACAGAATCAACTATTATTGTCACAATATACCGCCCGCCTAGACACTCACCAATATTTATACAGGAGCTCTCTGAACTGATCTCACTATGTGTTACCGGATATGATAAGGTGATCCTAAATGGAGACCTGAACATCCATTTTAATAAGAAAACAGACTCCAAAACTATGGAACTAAAAAATCTACTGGATAGCTTTGACCTAATACAGCATATAACAAATGCAACTCACCGGCTTGGGAATACACTAGACTTAGTTATAACAACAACTGGGCTAAGCATAACAAATATCTCAATAACTGAATTACCTCTCTCCGACCATCACTGTATATTTTTTGATACTCAAATAACCCTTACTAAAACAAAAAAAGAAATCATAGTTAAAAAGAGGCTCCTAAACGACAAAGCTGAATCAAAGTTCATTGATCTTATCAGACTACATGAACCACACAATCATGACAGCTCTCTAAATGAAATGGTAGAAAATCTCAATGATGCAATGTCATCTATATTAAATTCTGTCGCCCCATTAAAAACGAAAAAGAAGAAAACTAGAGCCTCGCCCTGGTTAAACTATAATACGGTCAACAAAGAAAAAAGGAAATGTCGTGCAGCGGAGCGAAAATGGAGAAAAACAAAAACCACCATATGCTGTGATATATACAAAGATGCTTTAACTGCTTATAATAAAACCATCCGCTTAGCAAGGAAAGATTACTTCTCTAAAATCATTACAGAAAATGCTGGAAACTCCAGAATCCTCTTTTCCACTATTAATGTACTACTCAACACTGCCCCTACACCTCCTCAGTCATCAACGGTTAAGTGTGAAGAACTTGCACTATTCTTTAACAACAAAATAACCTTGATCAGGGCCAGCATTACTCATGATGGAAATAAAGTTGATTGCGGCAAACCGTGCAATGTAACCATGAGAAGTTTCACATGCATCACATTAGATGTACTCTGCAAAACTGTCTCAGAATGTAACTCCTCCACCTCAGACATTGACCCTATACCTACAGCTTTCTTCAAACGGGTATTTAATAGTGTTTCAAGCCCTGTGCTAGATATCATAAACACTTCCCTTAGGACTGGTATTTTCCCGGATGCCTTTAAAACAGCAGTTGTAAAGCCATTACTAAAAAAACCTAACTTGGATAGTAATGAAATGGCAAATTATCGTCCAATATCCAACCTACCATTCATTAGTAAAGTACTTGAAAAGATAGTTTCAGTTCAAATAAATTCCTTTCTTGAAGAAAACAACATCTTAGAAGAATTTCAGTCAGGATTCAGAAAATATCATAGCACTGAAACTGCCCTCACCAAAATAATCAGTGACCTCAGACTAAACTCTGACGAGAATAAGATCTCCATCCTTATCCTGTTGGATCTCAGTGCAGCATTTGATACAATCGATCATGATATTCTAATCGATCGTCTTGAAAACCATGTCGGTTTCTCAGACCATGTGCTGGGCTGGTTTAAAACATACATCAGAGGGAGGAAATTCTATGTTAAACTAGGAGATCACATGTCTGATATATACGACAACAACTATGGAGTTGCACAAGGGAGTTGCTTAGGTCCTTTACTCTTCTCCCTTTACATGTTACCGCTGGGTGATATCATCAGAGAACATAATGTAGATTTCCATAGCTATGCGGATGATACACAACTGTACATATCTGCTGAACCAAATGATACAGCGATTAGCTCCATTACAGACTGCTTACTGTCAATAAATAAATGGATGAGTAAGAACTTCCTGAAACTAAACGAGAACAAAACTGAAATTCTAATTATCGGCTCCAAAACTAAAAAAGAAACATTAATAAAGAACCTGGGGGGACTAACCCCTTGGATCAAATCTGAGGTCACTAGTCTTGGGGTTATCATAGATTCAGAACTGAACTTCAATTCTCATATTAGCAAAGTGACGAAAACATCGTTCTTCCATCTCAGAAATATAGCAAAAGTACGACCATTTATTAATCAGAACGATGCTGAGAAGCTAATTCATGCATTCATATCTAGCCGGTTAGACTACTGTAATGCACTTTTCACAGGTCTCCCCAAGAAAACCACAGAGAGGCTTCAGCTAATCCAAAACTCTGCAGCCCGACTGCTAACTAGAACCAAAAGGAGAGAGCACATTAGTCCAGTCCTAGCCGCTTTACACTGGCTTCCCGTAACATTTAGAATTGACTTTAAGGTCCTTCTCCTTACATACAAAGCTCTAAATGGACAGGGACCTAGCTACATCGCCAACACTCTAATAAATTACACACCAGCAAGAACACTGCGATCATCAGCTGCTGGACTACTAGAGGCTCCCAGAAGCAGTCAAAAGAGGATCGGTAATGCAGCCTTTATCAACTATGCCCCAAAACTATGGAACAAACTACCCCAAAACATCAGGGAAGCCAACTCGCTAGACATCTTTAAAAGACAGCTTAAAACCTATCTCTTTGCTCAGGCATTTCACTGATAGTTATCTGCTACCACCTAGTGGCAAGAGGAAACATCAGGGATATCCTGACACAACTTGTATTTATTCTTACCCTGCCTACTCTTTTACACTGCCTATCAAACTCATGTGTCGGTTACTTCTTACTGATGACTATTTTTAAACTGAATCATTTTAAACTATTCTTATTTATTGCTAGATCCAAATGTGAAACACTGCGGGTTGTGACGCACACACACACAGTCACACACACACAGTCACACACACACACACACAATCACACACAAACACACACACACACCGACATACACACATACACACACACACACAGACACACACACCGACATACACACACACACACACACACACACACACACACACACACAGTCACACACAGACACACACACACCGAGTTGTAGTAGCGTTGTAGTTGTAGATCTAGGTTAACTGTGTCCTGGTAGAGTAGTAGTAGATCTAGGTTAACTGTGTCCTGGAGTGGTAGTTGTAGAGTAGATCTAGGTTAACTGTGTCCTGGAGTAGAGTAGTAGTAGTTGTAGCGTTGTAGTTGTAGATCTAGGTTAACTGTGTCCTGGTAGTTGTAGAGTAGTAGTAGATCTAGGTTAACTGTGTCCTGGTAGAGTAGTAGTAGTTGTAGTTGTAGTTGAGTAGATCTAGGTTAACCGTTGTTCCTGGAGTGTAGTAGTAGATCTAGGTTAACTGTGTCCTGGTAGAGTAGTAGTAGTTGTAGCGTTGTAGTTGTAGATCTAGGTTAACTGTGTCCTGGTAGTTGTAGAGTAGTAGTAGCTGTAGTAGTAGTAGATCTAGGTTAACTATGTCCTGGAGTGGTAGTTGTAGAGTAGAGTAGATCTAGGTTAACTGTGTCCTGGAGTGGTAGCTGTAGAGTAGTAGTAGCTGAAGTACAACCACACACACACACACACACAACACAATAAACACACATACACACTAAACAACGATGCATACAGGATTATTTATGACTATTTTTAAACTGAATCATTTTATTCTTATTATTTGCTAGATCCAAATGTGAAACACTGTGATTATTTGTTCATGAACTACAGGAGTATTACTGAATAGAGAGCCTATTAAGATGCTAGATCCTAATGTGAAACACTGTGATTTGCCATATCTTGCTATGCTCGCTCATGCCTGTATTTTTTATGTCCGTTCTATTTTATAATCTTTTGACTATTTTTAAACTGAATCATTTTAAACTATTTTTACTATTTGTGTTACTGAAAACTGTAAGCGGAGAGCCTATTGGGATGCTAGATCCTAATGTGAAACACTGTGATTCTACCCGTCTATCTTTTATGCTCGCTTATGCCTGTATTTTTTACTGTTGTGAAGCACTTTGAACTGCAACCTCTGTATGAAAAGTGCTATACAAATAAAGTTATTATTATCTATACATTTATGACATACCAGATTTGCAAATACAGTACTGTTTGTGATACAGAAGGAGTCAAGAAAAGGGAGTATATACATTTGACGTAGAAACTGTACATTGGATTGGAGGAGGTTGGGTGGGGGGGGGGGGGGGGTGGGGTACATTGGGATATTGACAACCATACTGGGTAATTTACATTGGAGGTGGTTGGGGGGGGGGGGGGAGAAACACTGTATAAACAAGCAAAACTGTACAATTGAGGGGGGGGGGGCACTGTACAAACAAGCAAAATTGTACATTGGACTATTGACAAAACCATACTAGGTAAATGACTGTACATTGGAGGGGGTTGGGTTAGGATATTTACAGGGGCCAGTTTTGAATTGCAGTCTCCCGTAGGTGTCCCTTGAGAGAGGTTTTGAAGGTGGGTAGTGATCTACATTCCTTTACAGCTTTGGGTAGGGCGTTCCACATTGATGTGGCATAATTGCGAAACGTGTTTAGTCCCTTATTTGAGCCGAATCTGGGTTTAACATGATTTGTGGAGCTCCCTCTGGTGTTGTGATCGTGGTATTCACTGACCTTTGGGAAGTATTTTGACATGTACATGGGTACCTTGGTCGTGTAGTGTATCTTGTAGACCAGGCCCATTTCAAGTTGCTGTACTCTGTCGTCTACTCTAAGCCATCCTAGGTTGTCAAAGTGGGCAGGGGTGAGGTGGGTTCTAGGAGTAAGGTCAAGCAGTAGTCTGACCAGTTTGTTTTGAGATGTTTGTAATTTTGTTTTTAGCGCCTTTGAGGTGCTTTGGTACCATGAGGTGCAAGCATAGTCGTATGTACCCTTGAATGAGTGCTCCTGCCAGAGTCTTCAGGGTATTCTTGTTTACCAGAAAGGAGATCCGGTACAAGAATCGAGTTCGTTGGTTGACTTTTTTTATTACATTGGATGCCATTTTGTCACAGGAGAGATTAGCCTCTAGGATGGAACCCAGGTAGGTAATTTCATCTTTCCTTGTGACAATATTGTCACCCACTGTAACTGAGAAGCCGTCGGTCTTGCTGAGTTTGTTATTTGAACCGAAGAGAATGGACTCTGTTTTGATAGTTTGTTATCAGCGAGCCATATGCAGATTCTGCCTAGTTCCCAGCTGAGGGTTTTTTCAACCTGTAACTTGTTCTTGTCAGAGACCAGCAGGGCTGAGTCGTCCGCAAACAGGAACAAGTTGCAGTCACAAGCTGACGACATGTCATTTGCATAAATTAGGAACAGTAGCGGTCCTAGTATGCTTCCTTGTGGAACACCACAGCTCACTGTGAGGGGGGGGGGGGGGGGTAGGGTACCGTTTACCTCCACCATCTGTTCCCTCCCCTCAAGGTAGGATTGCATCCAGCTCACTGATAGACTATCAAAACCAATTGCTTTTAGCTTGTCAATCAGAATAGAGTGATTTACTGTGTCGAAGGCCTTTTGTAGGTCCAGCATGACAATGCCGCAGTATTTGCCCGCGTCCACCTCTTGTTTGATGTGGTCATTCAAATAGAGAAGGCATGTGTCAGTGGAGTGGGATGTTCTGAAGCCAGATTGGAATTCGTAGATTAGATTTTTTTCCGCTAGGTACTTTTCGACCTGTTCGTAGACAATTTTTTCCATGACTTTCGAGATGGAGGTGAGAATAGAAACAGGGCGGTAGTTGCCTGGGTCTAATTTGCTGCCCTTTTTGTGCAGAGGGGTCACCCTCGCAATTTTGAAGTCCTTGGGGACGTGTCCCTGTTTTATGGAGAGGTTTATTATGTGTGTGATGATTGGGGTGATAGCGGCTGCTGAGTCTCTGAGGAATTTGGAGGGGATGTTGTCATGGCCAGTGGCCTTGTTAGGTTGGAGGGCGCTCAGTTTATTGAGTACCTCATCTGTTGTTACCATTTCCAGCTTACTGCCTCTGGCAGTAATGCAAAAATAAAATAGGAGAGATTACTGTAGCAGCCTCCACGCCCTTTAAAATAAATAAACAAACACCATCAAAGAGGCATGTGGTGTGGAGGGTGGGTAAAATGAAAAGCTTTGTTCTTTTCATTGACTTGATAATAAATGGTAGAATTATAACTAAGCATGTCAAATGGCGCTGCTTATCAGGAAAGCAAGACCAAAAAACAACCCCCAGGCAGAAGATTAATATATAGCCCTGTCTAAAACCTTAATAATCGCAGCTATTTGTCATTTCACCGTTGCTAAATTGAAAATATGGAAATGTTTTGTGGATAACAGTTAGATAAGCATTAATGGGTGACATGGCCAATTCAAATGCATATTTAATAATACAAGTCCCCATGTCACTAAGTCCTATCAATCTTTCATTTCTCAGCCTCAATCAATTATTCATTGAAGATTATTCAGGCATATTTTACCATTTAAAATTGAGCCTCATCAAAAGGACGCAGCATATTTTATTGCCATTATACAGCACAAGTACAGTACAACAAAAATAAGTTTTCCAACGAGAGTGTAAATGTAAGGTAAGAATAAATATATATACAGTATGTACAGCATTATTGTACATGTTATCATACAGAGTTATATGCAGGTGTATAAGTAGGTATATAGAAGGATTATATGGTATATTCAGACATATATATATATATACTGTAGTGTGTATATATATATGCGGTAAATATATAAATGTGTATATACGGTATATACAGCACTATTGATGTATGCTATAATACAGAGTTGTATGGGTAGTGTTGTGAAGGGCCAGATTAACACTGAGAATCTACGTTTTATTATTTTATATAACTTGTATATTATTTATATATATAAGCTATATCCATTTAAGCCTCCGTTTGAATCATAGCATTATTCGCTTTCCTCATTGGACAACGCCCTTGGCACTGGCGGAGCCAACAGTCGCGCCCCCCAGACAAGTTCAAAGACGAGTTCGGACAAGTTGAGACATGCCCTTGGCCAGCGCATTGATTCCGGACAAGAGATTCGGTTGCGCCCTAGAAAGCACTCTAAGTATATATTGTGGAAGGCGCAAGCAGCAGCAGTTCGACCTAACCTAACGTGAAGTGAAGCGTGAACCTAGTAACTAGTGTGAACCTTAGCAAGTGTGTGTGGACTTAACGTAATTAGTATCAGAACACGAGGTGAACCTAGCAGCAGAACTATTGGACATGTGAGCAGTGGAACCTACCGCGGTGTATCGTTACGGATAACTAGTAGCTCCTTAGATACGACCTTGATATTGTAGAACCATTGTTGGTGGATTATAGTGAATTGTGGAAACGTAGTACCGTGGAGAAGAGCATTGTTAATACCATTGTCGTTTGGATTTAACTACCCTGAAGATCTGCATCGGGCTAGCTTCGAGGACAGAACGGAAAGAGAACGTCTCCAAGCGCAACAACAGAGTGAGCGCGAACATTCTAGACTGGAAAGAGAACGTCTCCAAGCGCAACAAGAGAGTGAGAGTAAACATTTTAGACTGGAAGAGAGGCGCCTCCAGGCTGAAGAAAACATGGAGCGAGACTGCGCCAATGCACAACGCGAGGCACAGCGCGACGCAGCCAATGCCCAGCACGAGGCGGAACGAGACCGTCTGCAGGCGCAAATGATGGAGCAAGCGCTCCAGAGGGCGACTCCCCACTCCTCCACCCGGAGCTCCCGGAGATCATCACGACAAGGGTCAAGGGCACCTTCCCCTCCCCGACCAATCTACACGGGACCCAGCCAACGGGAAGAACCTGCTTACGTCGCCGAGAAACTAACCAATCGACTACAAAGCCTAGCGGAGGACGAGGGAGGACATAAAGCCCACACGCACGAACCCATCTCGGACCAGGAGGAACAGTACAGCCCCGATCTCAGCCCCGACACGCTGCATTACGAACCCCCAACCCGTTCTAGGGGTGAGTTTAATCAACAGTCAGCACCGAGGAGCAGTACCTGGGGGCCCGGCCTCTGGTTCCCACCCAGCACGAACCCACGACCCCACGTACGGGGAGACTCGCCAAGGAGGCCAATCCCCCTACGCGCATCAGTGTCACAGCCATCCATGGCATCTTACATTGGGACACCCACATTCCCAGACTTTACACGTGAAGACAGAGCGCAGTATACCGAACTGCGCATGTGTTTAGAGACCATTATGTCCGGAGTACAGGACGAGTCCTACAAATATGCCATCCTCCTCAAGCACCTCAAAGTACCCAGAGCGCACAACATAGCGCTGGCATACTCTAACTCAAAGACTCCCTACTCTGATGCCCTGGTGGCCCTTGACGCGCGTTACGGACGTACATGGGACTATGTCATTCAGGAGATACGGGAGATTGAAAGTCTCCCCCCAGCTAAAGACAATCGCGCCCTGGATGACCTATCCATTAAAGTACAATCCCTGGTAGGGATGCTCGGGTCACAAAGAGAGAAGGGGATGTACGAGTTGTACGCCAACTCCAACGTGGAGTGGATATTAGAGAAGCTCCCCCCAGCCCGCCAAGCACGTTTTCGGCAGTAAAGAGATCACCGTGACCCCCACGGCCCAGAACAATCACTCCTAGACCTTGCTGACTTCCTAGCCAGAGAGGTCAGCAGCCTACGGATCGACACCTTCGCGTGGGGCGGCTCTAACACTAAAGATGGACCGAGAAGGTTTAAAGACAACAGCAGCCCCGTCACCGTGATGCACCAGGCCGAGTCGGTGCCGCGACAAAAGAGCCATAACCCCCCCCCCCGCTAAGGGAAAATGGAAGATCGCATGCCAATATTGCGACAACGAACACTGGCTGTCACAATGCAACGCATTTAAGAAATTGACCGCCGAAGACGTGAGTCAGTGGATTAAAGCGAACCGCCGCTGCTTCCGCTGCGCGCGCAGCCACATGGCAGCTGAGTGCCGCCTCAAGAAAAGGTGCGGCAAGTGTGACGGCGCCCACCTAGAAGTCCTACACGAGAGCAACAAACGGAGACCCGCCCCACAAAGCAGCTCGAGAGCAGAAGTACTCTACATAGACCCTGCGAAGAGCGGGAGCTCCAGAGTGCTCCTCAAGGTGGTCCGAGTGCTCCTCAGCTACGGGGACAAGGTACTCGACACCTACGCCGTCCTCGACGACGGGTCGGAGAAGACTCTCCTCCTCGCTTCCGCCGCGACCCAGTTGGGCCTGCGGGGTCCAGAGGAAACAATGACAATCCGTACCATTCGTCGAGACTTAAAGACAATAAAGGGTGAAAACGTCTCGTTCACCATAGCAGCGATCGAGCAGCCCGAGAAGCGGTACAGCATCAACAAGGCGTTCACAAGCCACGACATAGGTCTGTCACGCTATGACTACCCCATCCCACAGCTGATGGAGAAGTACGCACACCTACGCCGACTGCCCATACCGCCCATCGACGGCGCCACACCGACCCTGCTCATAGGCTCCGACCACGCAGACCTCATCGTCCCAACGGATGCGGTCCACATCGGGCCCAGAGGCTGCCCAGCCGCGGTTAAGACCCGACTGGGCTGGATGCTCCAAGGCCCTCTCTCCGGGCCTTCCAACCGACCAACGTCCACACGCTGCCTTTACACCAAGGTGAGCGACCAAGACACTACCCTCTTGCAGCACGTTGAGAGACTATGGACATTAGACTCGCTGCCATTCAAGAACGAACGTAAACTGGTTCGCTCCAAGGAGGACAAGTACGCCATAGCTCTTCTCGAGCAGAAGACATAGCTCTTCTCGAGCAGAAGACTAAGAGGGTCGATGTCGACGGAGTGCTACGATACGCGACTCCACTCTTGAGGCGGGAAGGGATGCCCACCCTGCACGCATCAAAGGAAGTGACACAACGCTATCTACAGAACACCGAGCGGCGTCTCGCCAAAGACCCCCCTCAAGCAACGATATATCGCGCCGAGATCGAAAAGCTGATCACGGCTGGCCATATAAAGAAAATCGACGACCAAGAGGCAGACCAGACGACTGAGTCCTGGTACGTGCCCCACCACAAGGTCCACCACAACGGAAAGAACCGCATCGTATTCAACTGCAGTTATCAGATTGGACTACAGAACCTGAATAACTTGCTCCTGCCCGGCCCGACACTCGGCCCCTCCCTCCTCGGCGTACTGCTACGTTTCCGCCAGGACAAAGTGGCCATCAGCGGCGACATCAAGGGAATGTTCCTACAAGTGCGACTGATGGAGGAAGACAAGCCCCTGCTGCGGTTCCTGTGGAGAGAGAGGCTGCAGACAGGGGGGTTACTGTTGAGGTCTTTGGTTTCCACAAGGTCACCAAGTTTGGAGAGGAGTTTGATGCAAGATACAAGATACTTTAATGCCACACAACTATGGTTGGTGGTAATCGTTTGCGGTACAGCATGTTATTTAAGCACTGGGACATTAACATGGAACATCAAACGCCCCCTCCCACTCCCCACAATAAATACATACAGGACAGTCACATATAACAAGTGTCAGTTAGTGTCAGTTCAATTCAGTTCATGTTCACTTCAGTTCGGATGCTTGCCCGTCTGTGTTTGGATGATGGTGTTGAATGCCGTGCACCAAGTTTTGTTTATATAAATGCACAAACCTCCACCTCTGGTTTTTCAGCTGTTCTGTCCACCCTGTGCAGTGTGGGGCCTGGTAACTCAATAGCACTGTCATGAATCTTGCTATTATAAATCATAAGTTTCAAGTTTGTTTATTATTTGTCACATATAAAATACATGTACTTTACGGTGAAATGCTTGGTTCTGTATGAGCCCCTGAGAGTGTGCTTCATACAGTAAAAAAGTAAGTAAAAGAGGAATATACAATATACAATCTAAAGTACAACCTAAGTACAATCAAAGTACAATGAGTAAAAATGAGTAAGTGAGGTACAAATGCAGACAATGAGGTACAAAACGTTAAGGTAAGGTGCAAATGCAAATGAGGTATGAATGTAGTGCAAATCTCTTTAATAAATAGATAAATATAATGTAGTGTTAAAGTGTCTAAAGTGAGTGTTAAGGTGAGTGTTTTTTTAAAGTGAGTGTGTGCATGTGGATGTGTGTGCAATGAGTGTAGATGGATGGGTTGATGCTACATGGAGTCATTGAGCATCCTGATGGCCTGGGGATAGAAGCTCCTTCTGACGGGCCTTTCTCACTCACCATTCGGCGTCGAATCAGCGCCAGGTCGAACCAGAAAAGGGTGTGTCCGTCTGAGTGAGAACGCTCCCCCCCGTCCCCGCTGATTCGTCCCCGGGGGCGCTGAACCTGGACCGATGAAATAGGTGGTCTCGGGTGCGGGCCAGTGGGAGCGGGGGGCGTGACACACACATTGTCGTTACTGTAATGCTTTCATGCTTGCTTGAATTTTGGGCAGATAAAACCACACAGCAACAACTAGACAATATCCACAAAAACGATATTTTTTTTATCCACTTTTTCTCCCATTTTTTCTATTTTTTTTCTCCCATCCCAATTTTCATATCGTCCAATTCAACCCTCCCCTGTCTTCGAACGTTGTTTCTTGCCTCCCACAAGCCGGCTGCAATGTGGACTAAGTCATAGATAGCACGAGTCCCCTCCGATACTCGAGGTAACAGCCGTCGCATCTTTTCACCTGCGCGGCTCGATCTTTCAGCGTCGGGGGTCTGGGCTTTGGAGGGGGCTCGCCCCCGTTGCTTCTTGATTCTACTGCACAGGCGCACCAACCGACCTGTAGGAGTCGCTGTCCACAACGCCTGATCCTCACCCTTCAGTTTCCCTCCCCGTAATACGGCCAATGTGTATTACTGTGGACGACCAGCTAAACTGAAAGCAATGTGGAGAGCGGGGCTCGAACAGGACCAGTGGTGCCCAACCAGTCGGCCGTGGTCGACCAGTAGATCAATGACATGCAATATAATTGCCACGAGCGATGGGATAATGGGGAGCATGTCTATGTCCCAGATAATGTTAGCTGCTGAACAGGCTAAGCTAACTAGCGTTAGCCGTTAGCTTAGCGTTTGCCATTGCTATGTCTACTATACTTTCTTGTTCGAATGCATTTATTTCTATAGACCAGTGGTGCCCAACCAGTCGGCCGTGATCGACCGGTAGATCAATGACATGCAATATAATTGATGCGAGCAATGTTACTAGTAATAGGCTAAGCTAACTAGCATTAGCCGTTAGCTTAGCGTTAGCCCTGGGAAACGCTCAAAAGCGGACTCTACAACACCATCCATTCGTGAGAAAAGGGGGTGGGTTATATTGACAAGGCTTGACAACAGAGGTTCAAATATAACTTCATATTTATTGGTTATTTGTTTATTTTATATCAGCATCCAGTCTCCACCGCCGTGTTAACATCTTCCTGTGTTTACATTTTCGAGCGTGACATCATCGCCTACGGCAAGCGTACACGCTCAAAACGCAAACCGTAAACAGAACCCGGAGCGAACCAAGACTGAAGTGTGTACACAAACTAGAGGGGGGAGAGGGAGGGGGGAAGTTCGCACCCTAACCCGGAATGAGGACGGTACGGACCGGAACGGACCCGAATGGTGAGTGAGAAAGCACCCTGAGTCTCTCTGTACTGGCCATGAGACTCTGGTAGTGCTTGCTTGACTGCAGCAGTGCAACGAGGCAGTTGTTTGGGTGACTATAGTCTTTGAGTATTCTCTTAGCCTTGGCCCTGCAACGCTTGTTATAAATGTCCTGGAGGCGTGTACCACTTCCACAACGGATTTGATTTCCGGGGTTGGCCTGATTGGCCGCGACGGCCACGTGACACGCCGTGGCACGCCCCCGCGGCAGCCGCAGCGGCAAGCGCGCTGCTGTTGGAGTTCACTTCGCCTTTCACATCGCTGCTGTTATGAGAGAGCGTAGATTTCGCTGTGTATCATTTAATCATTTATCATTTGAAAGGCATACATTGTTGTCATACAGAAGTACAGAATACTTTTATCCAAAATGCTTCTTACTGTTACTGTTAGAGACTGTGCTAGACAAATGAATTACTAATTCGGTCAGAAATAGCGTAACTAATAATGTTAGTAAGCACTGCTTATAGGGCTGGGCGATATGGCCTAAATATGATATCACGATATTTTCTGACCTTTCGGCGATACACGATACACATCACGATGTTTTTCTTTTTTACCCCAAACAATTCATTATGAGGCTTACCAAGACAGTATTTGAGTTTGCAAGCTAACATTAAAGACAAAATACCCATGCATTTAGCATTTTTATATTATATATTAGATTTAGATTATTAGATTATATATTGCATATATTTAGCAACGAGATATTATATGATTTAGATATGAAATATGATGAATTGAAAATGGGGGACCCTGATGTAAACAAGACTAAAGTCTTTCTCTGGTCTGCATCCCCTTAACAATTGTATGTATTGAGCTGTACTGTACCCATTCTGCAATATGTTAATAAAGTTTTAAATCAATCAATCAATAGCATTTTAGCATTTTTATGAAACTACTGTATATATGTATGTCTCTAAATGTTTTGATGAACTGAAAATGGAGGACCCTTATGTAAAAAGGCCGAAAGTCTTTTTCTGGTCTTCATCCTCCTGTACTGTATTGTACCCATTCTGCAACCTTTTAATAAAGTTTTCATTCGTTCATTCTGACGGAAACATAATAATTTTGATTGACAGTCGAGTCTGCCAATTACGTCACAGCGCTTGCACCCGCCCTGCTGTTCTTAGCACCAATCGGCAAGCGCTATTAGTTTTTGACTTCCTGAATGTCCTGTGTGCTGAACATCAACAAAGCTACTAACGTTAGCTCCCCGCGGCTGTCGAGTAGGAGACCAGTGCTCCACAGGATGACTAAATGAGGCATAATGATTTTACTACAACAAATGTTATAATAAAAGCCTTTCCATACATCTGTCTGATTGAAAACTTTATTAACAGACCGCGGAATGGGCATATCTCAGCACGGGCTGAGATATGAACGAGTAACGTGTGGACAGATTGACGCGACACAATCCTATCTTGGGCAAAACATCACGATATCCACGATACGTTGAAAAAGTGTATCGTTAATGAACTGTACCCGATATTTATATAATATCGTCATATCGCCCAGCCCTAACTGCTTATATGCTTATTATGTCTGCGGGGTACAGTAAACGTTTCTCCCGGTACATTCTGAAGAGCACACCGCTGTATGTTGGAGAACCAGCGGTCTTCCGCTCCTCCTCACTCGAGTGAGAGCAAAGCCGTGCGAGGGGGGCGGCACCTCGGCACAGCTCAGCCCTGTGTGACGCGAGCAGGAAGGAGGAGATGGGAGTCCTTCCAATCGGAATATGTTGTTTCTTTACACATATGTTGGATTATGAATATGTCTTTATAGCTACAAATGAATGACTAATTCGGTCAGAAAGCAGTAACACAACAGTTGCAATGTTGTGTTACTGCTTCTCGGCATAAGCCCCATAATAAGACCGTCACCAGAGCTCAGCGATGCCGCTCACGTGAGCATATTCTCCCCGCTGGTGATCGCAGCACGGAGGGTCGCGGACCGGCCTGGCAGCATAGCTATAAAGACATATTCATAATCCAACATATGTGTAAAGAAACAACATATTCCAGCCTGGCAGCATAGCTATAAAGACATATTCATAATCCAACATATGTGTAAAGAAACAACATATTCCGATTGGAAGGACTCCCATCTCCTCCTTCCTGCTCGCGTCTCACACAGGGCTGAGCTGTGCCGAGGTGCCGCACCCCTCGCACGGCTTTGCTCTCACTCGAGTGAGGAGGAGCGGAAGACCGCTGGTTCTCCAACATACAGCGGTGTGCTCTTCAGAATGTACCGGGAGAAACGTTTACTGTACCCCGCAGACATAATAAGCATATAAGCCATAGGTGTCAAACTCATGGCCCGCGGGCCAAATGTGGCCCGCCACGTCATTTGATGTGGCCCCCCAAGAGCTCTGGTAAAACATTTTTTTTTTTTTTTTTTAAACTTTAATCTTGGGTTAAAAAATAGCGGCGTTAAAATAATTGTGGGTTAATGCGTTAATAAAGCTTTAACTTTGACAGCCTTTGTTATTACACATTCTTACACATAGGCCTACATGTATGTTGAACATCTGAGGTATTGATTGATGAAGTAACAAAGGAAAAAAGCCAAAAGCACTTACTCCTCAGACATTCTTTGACAATTTTACAGCCCAAAATACAAAAAGGATCCAGGCGGAATAGGTAACAAAGGGTTGAAGAAATATTGTCTGAACTGTCAGATGCAAACTGGCTGTGTGACATAACCGAGCATCTCGCTCAATTGAATAAGAAGCTGTAGGGACGCAAACAAGTCCCACCCAAAACTTGACCAATATAGTTGTGAACTGAGACAACCCTTATTTTGTTATTTTTGAGTACAGTTACAGTTGTGTGTTCATGCAGACACATAATAGCAATTTCATTACGAATTGAAAATGGTGGACCCTGATGTAAACAAGTCGAAAGTCTTTCTCTGGTCTGCATCCCCTTAACAATTGTGTGTATTGAGCTGTACTGTACTGTACCCATTCTGCAATCTGTTAATTAAAGTTAATTAAACTATCTTCCATTAGTTGGATGTATGGCCTCTGCAAGGTTGTGTGCAGCCATTTGTTTTTGTAACATCTGCTACATCTGTCCCACATGTTCTTTGCAGCTCACAGTTGTTAGTTCTGCCCCTCTTGACTGTGACAAAAAGGTTTTGAACAAACTTAATGTCATAGCTTGTATTTGATGATCTTCTTCTTTGTTATTTACTTGAATGGTTTGATCATTGATTAATGGAGTAATATGGGGTTCTGATAAACTAAAATTATTTGTTAAAATAACATAAGCTAACATATATTTCTACATCTATGCAAATGCATATGCAATATGTATAACTTGAATAAGTAATAAATACAGAAACAACATGTTTAACAATATGTAAATGAGTAGCTACATTTATTTTACATTACATTAACATTTATACGGTCTTTGGCCCTTTGAGGGCAACCATAATGCTGATGTGGCCCTCTGTGAAAATGAGTTTGACACCCCTGATATAAGCAGTGCTTACTAACGTTATTAGTTACGCTATTTCTGACCGAATTAGTCATTCATTTGTCTAGCACAGTCTCTAACAGTAAGAAGCATTTTGGATAAAAGTATTCTGTACTTCTGTATGACAACAATGTATGCCTTTCAAATGTTAAATGATTAAATGATACACAGCTAAATCTACGCTCTCTCATCCTGCTTTCGCCAACGCGACAATATTATTAAACAGCAGCGATGTGAAAGGCGAAGTGAACTCCAGCAGCAGCGCGCTTGCCGCTGCGGCTGCCGCGGGGGCGTGCCACGGCGTGTCACGTGGCCGTCGCGGCCAATCAGGCCAACCCCGGAAATCAAATCCGTTGCGGAAGTGGTACACACGCGTCCTGGATAGTGGGAAGCCCACCTCCAACTGTGCGTCCGGCTGAACGGGCCACTCTCTGCAGTCTGCTGCGGTCGTGTGCGGTGCTATTCCCAAAACCAGGAGGTGATGTTACCAGTCAGGATGCCCTCTATTGTGCACGAGTAGAAGTTATCTTCTTCTCATTGGCTTCAATGGCTTCTCATTTAAAGTTGGGGCCAGACAAAAGATACACAAACGTAATGAATCTCAGAGGACTCCCCCTCCTTGTGATTCCATCCATCTGGTTGGTTCTCCTCTCCGGCGTGGCTGGAGCTGTGAGAACAAGGAGGATCCTGGAGTTCCCTCCACTTGAATCTGAGCCAGCCGTTCCACTGGCCTTCCCCGCGGTATAGCTCAGGATTTATGTTTGCTGTGTAGCTCCTCGAAATATACACGAGATGGAGAGACCCTTCATCCTCCTCTCTCCCACACCAGCATGCAGGTCTCTCTCTCTCCTGGACCTGACACAGCTGGATTTAAGAGTGGTTTTTTCCCCCGTTTTTTTTCTTTCAATTTCAATATTCACAGACAGTACTATAAACAAAACAAACAAACCAAAAAACTAACACGGGATGCTCGATATTGGCTTTTTTACCGATACTGATATACCGATATTGTCCAACTCTTAATTTCCGATACCGATATCAACCGATACCGATATATGCAGGGTCCCCCCCCCCCCCCCCCCCCGAAAAACTGATTAATTTCAGGTAATTAACATTACATATGTCTTGTTGTGGAATTAACATAACATTATGCATACTTTTGACAATAAATAAAATCATAATTTGTTCTTACTTGCTTGCCTGGGTAAATAAAGGTTATAGAAATGTAAAGAAATATATATTTTTTTGAAAACCGATACAGATATTTTCCGATATTCCAATATCGGCCGATAATATCGGTAGGCCGATAATATCGGACATCCCATAATAGACAGATAAACATGACACACACACAGCCTGTAATAGAGACTGTAAGCAGACTAAACACGGCATATACTATTTCCTTCTCCCAGCTACGTCCCCCTATGTACAAAACATAGACATTTGAGTGTGAGAGTGTGTGTCTGTGTGTTCTTCGCTGCGTGTGTGTGTGTGTGTGTGTGTGTGTGTGTGTGTGTGTCTCACGGTCTTCTCCTCATGGCGTGGGAGAGACCAACAAGCACAGGCCACAAGTCGACCTCTTCGACAGGAAACCGTCGTCATCTTGCGCACAACACTGAGGCACAGCGGGGCCAATAAATTAAAACACACATTCCTCTGGTATTCACAAACACAGACACATGCACACACACACACACACACACACACACATACATACATACATACATAGAGAGAGAGACACACACAAACATACAGAGAGAGAGACACACAGACACACACCGCTCCATCACACTTAAACACATGCCCTCCAGCGTCCCTTTACAAGGAGTGCCACGGAGAGAAGGACAAGGTAAACAGGGAGAGTGAAGGAACAGTAAAAGCTCTTTCAGCTCAGAGGGCAGCTGCAGGGCCAACAGTAGGCGGCCCCGCGCGGCAGGGTCATTTCCACAAGAAAAGCCTCCACCCTGCAAGTTTAAATGCCCCAGCTAATCTGTCTCAGACACCGACATACCGGTACACACACGGTAAGAGAAGAGATGTATTGTTCTGGAGGTGGGGAGGGAACGTGGAAAGCCAAATAGCTGAGGCCAACGCTCTGGAGCGACGGTGTTGGGTGTTCATGAAAATATTGTGGGGGGGCTCTGGGGTGTGTGTGTGTGTGTGTGCGTGCGTGCATGTGTGTGTATGTGTGCACATGTGTGAGTTTGTGTGCATGTTCCACCAGACAGACTCCACTGAAATTCAAGCGAACATGTTGAACTAGAAAAACACCCTGACAACAAGCCACTTGTCAAAACTTAAAGAGAAAACCTGCACACTGCCTTGAATTATGTCAAAACAGTGTCATGTCTCTGCTACTAATGGGAAATAATGCTCTATTAGATTGGATTAAAATGTATTGTCATTATTGTTAAGTCATTACAAAAAAGAAAAAAAAGAAAAGATGTATACAGCACAAGTACAGTACAACGAAAAGACGTTTGGCATCCAACCAGAGAGCAAACGTAACAGTAAAGTTCAATAGTAATATACAATGTGCAAGGTGATTAAACTGGGTATAAAATATATAAATTTGTACTACAGAGTGTAGTGCTAATCAGATGTATGTACAGAGTAATATTAATATGTACAGTGGAACAGGTATAAAGACAGTATGGTAGTAGTCACACTGGCCAGCAGTGTAATACATAGTTCTCTTCAGAAGGAGCCGTTATTGCAGGCGGCCTGTACTCCTCTCTTGGTATTCCATCCATGCCACAGACAGATGTGACTGTTTGACATTAATTAATCAAACAGAAATTTCTAGCCGCTGGCTATTTATGCAAATGACTGCAAAATCCTTTTTGAGTATAGGCCAGGGAAATTTTAACCTATTCCGTTCTGCACTGCAGGGCCAAGCTTAGGATAGTAGAGAGAGTAGAGTCACGTCACACTGTTCTGTGCACAGTGCTTACACTCCTGTCAATGGGACTGATAATGTTCTTGAATAAATTACACAGCAGTAGGGGTGGGATGATACATCGATCCAGATCGATACATCGATGTAATTATCAACAATCGAATCGGATCGATGCGATGTAATAAGATCGATTCATATCGATACTCTTATTTTGAAAATCCTGTGGCTAGTCTCATATCCGCCCAAGAACAACAGCAGTAGCTCCGTGTGTGTAGACGTTACAGCATAGCATTCTCCCTTTCTGTGTGTGTGTGTGCGCGCGTCTTTGGAAAGACCAGATGAGGTCAGAGGAGTTTGATGTTTAAATGTTATTTAAACATAAACAATATAATACATAATAAATGTAGGCCTATACATGATCATGCAACATCAACAAATTGTTGTAGGAACGGTTTGGGAGAGGGAGGTTGTGAGTTTTGAGTTCCAAAAAATTTAGCTTAAAGTTTAAAGCTCAATACATAAAAACGTGGCACTTTACAGTGAACAGGAGGTCTATTTGTATTAAAAACAATAGATTGATTTTCCCAAATGTCAAATGATATTTTCATTACCTTTTTTTTGTTGATCTAAATGTTACTGATTGTGTTAAATGGGCATATGATATCATCTCATATCGATCGCAGGCACCTGAATCTAATCGTATCGTATTGTATCGTGAGAGACTTTGTGATATCGGCAAATATCGTATCGTTGTCCAAAGAATCAATATCGTATCGTATCATGATGAAACTGGTGATTCCCACCCCTACACAGCAGGAGAGAACAATTCAGGATATGTGAAAAGAATGCAACATACTGGAGACACAAAAAATATATATAAATAAATAAATAAATAAATAAATAAATAAATAAATAAATAAATAAATAAATAAATAAATAAATAAATTAATAAATAAATAAATAAATAAATAAATAAATTAATAAATAAATAAATAAATAAATAAATAAATAAATAAATAAATAAATAAATACGGGAGACACAATAATGCAACATGATAATTTAGAATACTGGAGACACAAGATGCAACATGAGTGATGCACCGATGTGAAAATTGTGGCCGATACCGATAACCGATATTAATATTGCTGTTCTGGCCGATTATCTCTGTATAGAAAACACTTTTTTATGATAATCAAATAAAGAGCTATTTTCCAAAAACGCATTTTCTTTTTACTTGTAATTTATTTTCAGAAATGACTGATATTTTTAAACTATTTAAGGCCAAAACATAAAAAAAATATTATTTTATTTTTATTTTTTTTATCTGCCCATATCGGCCCTATCTTGATATCGGACCGATACCGATGTGTAAAAAAAAACGTCCGATATTATATCGGCAGCCGATATATCGTGCATCACTAACATGACCATTTACTGGAGACACAAGATGCAACATGACCATTTTAAATACTGGAGAGACACAAGAAAGCAACATGACCATTTAAAGCATCAGTTCATGTTTACCTACTGTGCCACAAACAGTAGCCCAGCAGAACAAGGGTAGGATGAAAGCAAGTAAATCTCACTGCTCCAAAAATACAACGCCTGACACCTCAAGCTTGACAAGAGCCCAGAGGCTGAACTAAAAACGTAAAGAAAACAGCTATTATCTCAATAACAGTGTGCGCCGGTAGTCAGAAGACTAGCTGAAACACATTGTTGCTAACTGGCCAAATGCCACAGAGGAAGAAGACTCAGGTATTCAGGGAGGGCCGATTGTTAGCGGTTAGCAAGCCGATGTCTAACTGGGATTTTGTTACAACCTACAAGGGATGCTGAGCAGTTTAGTAGTAACTAAAGGCTTAGTCTGACTGTGATGTGGCCAGGTGTGCTAACGGGAGGGCGGAGTGAAAACAAAACATTGCACAATCAGTCGCTTCATCACCTCCTTGGAGACTGGTACATCTATCTATCTAGGTCGTCCTCGGACGGGCCCTCCATCGGTGCTTCCAGTCATCCCGATCCTCCATGCATTTGGCTAGCTCGCCGGTGCATTCTGTTCCCGCATCTCTCCTGAGTACGTCCACGTAGGTTAATGTGGGACGTCCTCGTGATCGATGCCCGTGTGTTGGCTCCCACAGCACAAGTTTGCTGGTTGGCAGCTCATGGTGTCTCTGGCAGTGACCTGCCAGCCTCATTCTCCTGACTGCCACTTTATCGCTCACCCTTAGCATCACCCCATACAAGTTTGCATTAGTGACATGCTCATCCCTGTTGATGTTGAGCACCACACGCATCATTCTAGTGTAGCACCCATCCAAGGACTTCTGCAGGGTGGGCTTCAAGGTCCAGCATTCACTGCCATACAAAAGGACAGACTCAACTGTTGCATGAAAGATATTGAGCTTGATTTGATGGGGGAGGTTGGAGACTGGTACAGGTCATGCCGTTCAGACTGGAGACTGGTACAGGTATGGGTTTATCACCTCCTCAGGGACTGGTAATAATAATAATAATAATAATAATAATAATAATAATAATAATAATAATAATAATAATAATAATAATAATAATAATAATAATAATAATAATAATAATAATAATAATAATAAATAATAAATAATAATAATAATAATAATAATAATAATAATTTTTATTTGTAACACTTTATATTGTGAGTGTGACAATCAGTGCTACAGGAGATAAAGATACAAAAAATGAATAAAATCAATTAAAATGAATCAAATAACCAATGAAATGGAAGAAACATACAGATCAAATATTAATTTTTTTATAAAATTAAATTAAATTAAATAATAATTCAGGCGAATGCCTTGTTAAAAATAAATGTTTTAGGCCCCTTCTAAAAACCTCAACGGACTGTGGTGCTCTCAGATGGTCGGGGAGGGCATTCCACAGCCGAGGAGCAGCTGAGCAGAAGCTGAGCAGCGGAGGTGTGTCCTGTGTATGGGTTGGAGTGTGTTTGAGTGTCCAGAGCGGAGGGAGCGGGTGGAGGTCGGGGGAGCGATGAGTTCCTTTAGTTGGAGGGGGCGTTGCTGTGGTACAGGTATGGGTTCATTACCTCCTCGAAGACTGGTACAGTTATGGGTTTATGTTGGCTTTGGTTGGATCAGGGAGGACAAGATACACACAGAGGGAGAACAGAATGACATAATGAGAAGGGAATGAAACGAGGAAGAATGCCCTCAGTTCCTCATGGTGCCAGTCCGTGCAGAGCCTTACGTAATGCCCTCCAAGGGGGTTGGGCTGCTTTCACCACAATGCCCGGCGTGTTTGTTGTTTCTGAACGGATGTGGAGAGAACACTTCCTGTCTACAGCTCTTATCAGCTGGCCGGGGCCCAAACCCAGTGGGGTCGGAGTCCGGGGTCACTTAAGTCAGCCAGTACTGGGTGCTGTTGTACAGTGAGACAATTACGTGTCGAGGAAGAAATGAAGACGTTGGGAACAAAGAAGCCAGTCTATGTTAGCATCTATGTTAGTATAAGAAGCACTGGCGTGGATACGTTGGACAAACAAGTCTTTCACTCAGAGATGCTACAGTGGCAATGGGAGTGGGGGGGGGGGAGGGGGGGGGGGGTTGGGGGCATTGGGCATTAATAGTCATTAATGTTTCTATATGTTGGACTCTCTAAACCATATACTTTGGAAAAGCTGGTTGTCGGTACTAGTCAGGGGTGGTGACTTGGGTACTACAGCAGAGTAGAGTTAAAAAGTCTAATCTATCCATTCTCTGACCACCAGAATATAAACACACGGGTACCTTGACCTTAGTTGACCCCTCAACCTTCAGGTCCAGAGAGCATAACAGCAGCAAAAAGAATGATGATAATAATGAAAATATCATTCATATTATTACACCATCGATCATCCGTAACAATTGCCTTTGGGGGGAAGGGGGTATTATAACCTTTGTCTCTGAAGCCCCTTGGTTCAGTGATGGGTTAAAGCATGGCTCCAGTCTGCCACCCAGTCTGACAGCACAACAGAGCAGGGAGACAGGGGAAGGCCCCCGGCCAGCAGGGCCCCCAGCCACAACAAAGAACCCAGACTGTCATCTAGACCCAATCTGTAAACCGAGCCCCACCCACGCAGCGGCTCACAAGACATTCAGGGGGTCGCAGCCGCACATAGACACAAGCCCAAAAGCACACACATGTAAACAGAAAGGCAAACTTTATGAGACATAGCGCTCACACACACACACACACACACACACACACACACACACACACACACACACACACACACACACACACACACACACACACGGAGTGTGGCTGTGGGAAAACCATCTCCAATTTTGTGGTAGACTTGCAGCTGCATGGTCAGGGACTATTGGTCCTTCAGCCAAGAACTCTCCACGGACTTACAACTCACAGGGGAGGAAGTAACTGACGTTCCCAAAGGAATAGGCTGTTCTACTCTCTGCTTTTGCTTTTCCAGTGGTATTTATAGACACACACTTAATCACATAGGAGGAAGGAACAGAGGAAGTACACGCAGTTGAGTTGAACTGCATCCTTGAGACAGAGAAACACTCTAGTTGGATTTTAAGTAAAAAAAAAAAAAGACAAACAACGTTTCAAACCCAACAATCTAAACATGGCATGTTGGACTGTCGTGTACATTCACAGTTAAAGGCGGTAAAGGTTGAGTACTTTCAGGTCACGTATCACATCCACACTCCCAAGTGATTTGGATTGACTTTACTACTGAAAATACATGGACTGTCCAGAATGTTGAAAACTAAGGGGGCTTTCACACTCAGCCTTTTGTATCGAATCACCGTCCCGGAGCACGGGGGGCAGTGTTCTCACTCACCCCTTTTGGGGTGCGAAACGGTGCTGAATCGTTTCACCCCCCGCTGAACGGGATCAGCTGGCAGAGGTGGTCTCGGGGTCGGTCCCGGGAGAACGGGGGGTGTGGCTTTGCGAGCTTGTACCTTTTCACGGGCGTGGCGCCTGGTGCTGACATAACGTCATACATTTTGTTTGCCATTGCTATGTCTATACATTGTTCGAATGCATTTATTTCTATTAGACCAGTGGTGCTCAACCAGTCGGCCGTGGTCGACCAGTAGATCGCTCAAAACGCTCAAAAGCGGACTCTACAACACCATCCATTCGTGATAAAATGGGGTGGGATATATTGACAAGGCTTGACAACAGAGGTTCAAATATAACTTCATATTTATTGGCAATTTGTTCATTTTATATCAACATCCAGAGTCCGCAGTCGTGTTAAGACATTCCCGTTTACATTTTCGGTCGACCAGTAGATCAATGACATTCAATATAATCGATGCGAGCAATGTTACTAGTATGTTGCATGTAGTAACGTTAGCGTTAGCCGTTAGCTTAGCGTTATTGTTAACCCTGCAAAACGATCAAAAGCGGACTCTACAACAGAGTTCCATTCGTGAGAAAAGGGGGGTGGGTTATATTGACAAGGCTTGACAACAGAGGTTCAAATATAACTTCATATTTATTAGTTATTTGTTTCTTTATATCAACATTCATTCTCCAGTCTCCGTGTTAAGACTTCCTGTGTTTACATTTCGAGCGTGACATCATCGACTACGGCAAGCTTACAAGCTCAAAACGCAAACCGTAAACAAAACCCAGAGCGCACCCAGACTGAAGTGTGTACACAAACTAGAGGGGGGAGAGGGGTGGGGGGAGTTCGAATCAGATCTCGGAACGGGCAGAACGGAACGAAATAGAAACGAATAGGGTGAGTGAGAAAAGGCCCTAAGTCATACAGGAACAGGGTGTCTCTTTTGGTTACACTGGGCTAAAACAGCAACGTTCTATTTTCGAATGATTACGTTTGCATGTCCAAGTTAAAAAAAACACTCAAAGGTGTTTTCGTTTTGGAAACTCGCCGACAATGGTAGGGTGACCAAACGTCCTCTTTTGCCCGGACATGTCCTCTTTTCACGCCCTGTCCGGGGCGTCCGGGGGGGGTTTATAAATTCATGAGAATGTCCGGGGTTTCATTGTTTTTTAGTTTCACGGCCCTTTGCGAGCATCTGAAGGCTCGGGACTGCATTTTTCTCATATAAATTACCGAATTAAAGCGCTATTAGTTGCCGTTCGAATGCCATCTGAATCGCCAAAATCTGTGCCTCGGTTCGCGAGTTACATGCCGATAAGTCAGGCGTGCGACTTTTTACATGGCGCGCCAGATTATCACTCCGGACTCCCGGAGAAGCATGCAGCTGCAGAGCCGCAGAGCCAGCGGCGCTCTCAGGGCCGCGCGCTGATGGCCGCGCTGTGAGGGCCGCTCAGCAGCGCCACCCACCCAATGGCTGAATTGCCAATGGCTGAATTGGAGTATTGCACTGTGCGGGCACAGCTGCGAGATCCACGCGGGGCCAGACTCGAGGGAGTAAATTAACTATACTTTTGCTCACACATTATCTTGAATGAATGCGTTTATTTATTTCGAACATAAATTGAAAATAAATAATAATAAAAAACAAGTAATAAACAGATTAAAAAACAAACAAGCAGGAGTATAGAATGAAGTGTAAACGTATGTATTCCTACCCCCTTGATTGATTGATTGAAAACTTTATTAACAGATTGCAGAATGGGTACAATACAGTATGGCTCAATACACACAATTGTTAAGGGGATGCAGACCAGAGAAAGACTTTTGTCTTGTTTACATCAGGGTCCCCCATTTTCAATTCATCATAACATATGACATACATGACATACAGATATTAGACAGTATTCAGTATACCTTCACACTCTATTATCTTATGCAACTCATATTCACTCCACAAACTGAAATATACATACATTGTTGAATGAACAGCCTGTTTCTTGAAGTTAAGACTCTCCTCTAAATTGTAACCCCCCTCTCTATAACAGAATTTTTGGATGTTACCCGGGAGTGAATTGTTTCGTGCTTTAAACATGATTTGTGCAGTCTTAAATTCAGCCAGGTCCCAGAGTTTCATGGCATGCGATTTAAAAAATAGTGTGTTTTGTGTGTTCCAGATATCCTACCTTATTGATAATCAAATCAAAATCAAATGTATTTGTAAGGCCCCGACAACACACGTTAATGTCCCTTCAGGCCCATGTCCCTTCAGGCTATGGATTTGCGGTGTTTTCCAGCTTATACAAAAAATATATATATTATTTTGGAATATTGCAACTACACAAAAACGTGAGTACACAAGTTCAACTCATGTTCAGCCCTATGTTACTCATTAGCACTAAAATAGATTTTTCTTTATTGTGTACGAAACTTCAGAATGTTATCTTTCAAAAGAGACCAGGCTTATGCATGTGCTATAAGCATAAAGATATAAAGATTAAAAAAAAGTATGCAGTCCTCAAGTTCAAGTAAAAAAAAATTGCCACTTTTCTGGGCGCATGTTATGTGGTTAAATTTGGGATATTGCAACCACTGCAGAAAAATGTGAGTACACAAGTTCACGTTCAACTCAAGTTCAGACCTATATGCTACTCTATTTCATTAGCACTAAAAGTGATTTTCCTTTTTTGCATTAGTAACTTCAGAATGTTATCTTTCAAAAGAGACCAGGCTTATGCATGTGCTATAAGCATAATGTATAAAGATAAGCTTTGCAAAAAAAGTATGCAGTCCTCAAGTTCAAGTATAAAAAGAAATTGCCGCTTTTCTGGGTGCATGTTTCCAAGCATATGTTAAAACAATAAAGGCATCTTTGAGTAAACTTTGAGTAGAGATTCAAGATTCAAGAGGTTTATTCATCACATACAGTACAGTACACAAGACATAGTGAAATGAGGTGGCCATGCCCGCTTCGATTGTGCAAAGTATCATTAAGTATCTCGAGGCTGGGGCCAGCATGTCCTCTTTTTTGGAAATCAAAATATGGTCACCCTAGACAATGGTGCCATGTAATTTGCGCGAGCCGGATACAGAGCCGTTCTGCCCAATGCCCATGCGCAGTAGAGACCCGCACGGTTATTTCCAGTGTTTACAGCAGAGCTGTCCCAAGTAGTTGCGGCTACCAACGTGTTATAACAAGTTATTGTTATAAGGAGCCCAGTCCAAAACTACAACAGTCTGCATACCCTTAACAATTGTGTGTATTGAGCCGTATTGTATTGTACCCATTCTGCAATCTGTTAAATAAAGTTTTCATCCATTTCTACTAGCGTTAACGTTAATAGCCTCGATGCTAACTATATACATGGAGAATGCCATTCACATTAGCATGTAGCTAACAACATCTGAGATCTTTTTGTGAAACTAAACTATCCGCTCTTGGTGGTTAATTGTGTTGATGTTGGTTCTGTTTCATCAACAAATGAGAGGCAGAACATATAGGTATTTAAAGATGGTGGATTGTTGTTTTTTGGCAGGAAGTGTATTGGCACGTTCAACTTTTCTGATTGGTTGAAAATGGCCTTCATGTTTGAACTACATCGCCACCTACTGCTTTGGCATTGTACTACATGTATATACATCACTGTGCTCAGGAGGCAAAACGATGTCAACTTGCCTGCCATTACAGCGTTCTGAAAAACGAAACTGAAACTGAAAACGAAAACTGGCCCTAGTGTAACCGCAGCTAGGTCTGCTCTATTCTGCTCCCTCTGTCTTCTATTCTCACTCGGTATCACAATTGACCCATCTCAGGCTACGCCCTCTTTTCTTGATCCTCCAATCACAACTGTTGCCAACAGTTGCGCACAGAATGTTTTGTGTAGTTCTGTCTTCCAACATGGCTGCCTGTAACACAGCAACCATTGTTTTGTACATGGCAATGGAACGGTTGCTATGTGCAAAACAACGGTCGCTTCGCTATGCATGATATGTCGACATATATGTTGAGTGTTGTAGTAAGTCGAGTCACTAAATCTCAAGTCCGAGTCGAGTCTCGAGTCCCCAGTGTTCGAGTCTGAGTCCAAGGCCGAGTCACCAAAGAAGAGCCAGAGTAGAGTCTAGAGCCATATGGAATCCGCGATCACGGAATCGCGGAATTGAGCAATAAAAATGGAATCCACTATAAAAAAAAAATTAAAAAAAAATGTTTTTCTTTTTTTTTAAATACTTTTTTTTTTTTTTATGTTGTGGGACTTGTACAGCACTTTGTTCAACTTTGTCAGTGCTGTAAAGTTTAAACCTTTTAAAATCTTAGACAAACAAAACACTTTGCTTTCATGAAATATTGTAAGCCGTCATTTGAGGCTTTATAAAAGCAGCACAATGAACACAAATCTGTCAGTGCCGAGTCCGACCTCATCTTAAATAACAAACAGCATTGCTTGTCGTAGTTAACAAAGAGAGGCAGAGTTGATTTTGCAAAAATATATATAATTTTTTTTTTTTTTTAAATAATCAAATTTTATTTTCATATTCGAATCCCATGCCCATCGAACAAAGCTTCAAAGTATTTAAGACGGCCCTATTAAATGGACTGTTATATCTTATTAAATTGTGGACATTTATTCATTCCCACTTATTAGACACTATTTCTGATGGTAAAATGAGCGTACAAAGCAAAATACAGAATTCTGAAATATTAAAACGGAAAAAACGGAATTTGGAAAAAAATAAAATGGAATTTGGAAAAAAATAAAACGGATTTCATATGGCTCTAGTAGAGTCCTCTTAGAGCCCGAGTAGAGCCCGAGTCGAGTCCCCACTACCCTAGTCCAAGTCCAAGTCATCAAGGTTGAGTCCACTCCACAGATGTCTGTTGAAGTTTGAGGTTGTCCCGGTTTTCTCTTCAATAGTTTATTTACATATCGCACATCTAGCAGTGCTCTTGCTGAAATAAGTACTACAACACTGTATGTTGATATATGAGAAACATAGAAAGCATATAAAACATCATAATTTGGTGTCTTATTACTGGATCTTGTAAATAGGTCACCGTGGAACAGTAATACCATGCTGTTTCACCCACTCTACCAGTGTACAGAAATTAGGCATTTTCTTTTGAAAGTGGTTGCCAGGAAAGAGAACTACACAAAACATTCTGTGCGAGGCCTCTATATCTATTGATCATTCTCATGTCTCAGTCCCCGTGGATTATTCTAGTAGGATCAATACATTGCTTCCTTCTTCAAGACCAAAGTGACACTCTCTCAACTCGTTAAGGCTGAGCCCGAATGTCCGATCGTTACGTTAACATTCGCATTCTAAATAAAAATGTATTTCTTTTATTTTTAATTAAAAAAAAAGTAAGTTAAATTTTTTATATATTTTATGTGTTTATTCATTCTGTTTAAACCAATGGGGTTTTTCTTCACAGTTGCAGATAAAGATTAGGCTACACTAATATTATAGTATAAAAAAAAACTACTAAGTTATATTCATTAAAGAAAGTTGATTTAATAAAAAAGAAAGACTAATTTAATCACTTTATTCAAATTGAGGATTTAGTTTGAGGATATTCGAGCCCAGCTCTCGGCGTTGCTACCAGCTTGGCTGGTCGTTCATACTAATACAATTTGCAGTATTAGGGGGTGGGAAGCTGGTGGGTGGGAATCTGGCGTTGTGGACAGCGACGCCTACAGGTCAGGTCTCGGCGCTTGCTAAGCGGGGCAGGACTTGGTGGAGATAGCGTGCCCTCCCACGCGTTACACTCCACCAATGAGAGTCCTCGCTGCCAAGTGAAAAAAGCATCACTGGCTTGACGGCGCACGTCTCGGAGGAAGCGTGCGTTCGACATCAGGACACCCTTGTACCGACTCGTGGGAGAACATGCGTACAACAACCAGGTAGGGGAGGGAGGGAATTGGCACAACGACTCATTGGAACGGGGAGAAAATCTGAGAAAAATAGGAGAAAGAGAAGGATTATATTAAAAAAAAAAAAAAAAACGAAGGTTCGAACATTCGTTCGAAAAACCCTGACGAAGTTCGAATCCCAAAAACAGGCTTCGGGGACAGCCTTACAACTCGTATGTGTGAATATCTCCGTGTAAAGTTAAATTATGGTCCTAAAGGAATGTGAGGTTGTGCTGTGTGAAAGCACCAGGTGACAAATATGGCTCTGTAAATATTTGCTTTCCAAGTATGTATTAGGATCACACACACACACCGTACTTAGTACTATATGAACTTTGCATAGCGGGCAGTTGAAATGGACAATGGTGACACAATAAATACATCACTATGACACTAGTATGGTTCACTGCAATGGCACATGGCTACATAAAGATTCCGCCAAACACATAAGGATTGTGGAGCTGCTAGGGCTGACGACCTCAAATAAATAAGTTATTAGTCGACTACCGGTAATAGGATTTTGGCGATTAATTGATTAGCTGATTTAAATTACCAGGAGATTAAACATTGTGAACGGAACGTGCAATAATGTTAATGTTACTCCCTCGTGTCTTGTATCTTCTACCATTTTCTTTAAGACATCCTTAATTTTTAGCATTAGCTTGTATTTAAGTTGTTCATTCTAGTATTGTAGTATTGTGTGACTGTGTGATTTTGTGTGAAGGGAAGACTAGCAAAGTACGTTTTTAAACTGTCTGTTTAACTGTAGTGCACATGACAATAAATTATCTTGAATCTTGAATCTTTTTTCAATCTTGAAAGCTCTTCATTAATCAGGAAATAACTCACTGCACAAGGGGGAGAAAAACATTTAATAAAAACGACTAATTGACTGACAAAGGCTTGGTGGACTAAGGACAAGGCAGCAGATGAATCAGCTAAACGATAAGAGGGGGCAGCCCAGCCTTGGTAGCCAACAACTAGAAGCACCCTCTTCAACAGTCTATTAGGACCTAGATTTGAGCCTTCATAGATTGTAATGGTGTAACCCTGAAACCATATGTCTGTGTTTCCGTGGGCGCATGTATCAAACAGAACAAACCGCCCTGATGACTTCACCGTGGGCTGAGCTGTGAAACCAGACTTACGATCTCCCTGGAGGATAGGCAGACATTAGTTATACGGCATGACAAACACATGATGATGACAACAACACAGTTATAACTCAGACAGACAGATATAGTGCATAATGACAAAGCAAACCTCACTCTACACAGCTTGTTCTTTAGCTGTGAATCAGGTTCTATCTTGTCTAAGCACACTCATTCCCTTAATACTGTTAAGCAGATGGGTTTATCCTATGACCTTGTCCTGGAACAAACTCTATGGTATGTGAACATGCCACAGCTTCCTATTAATACAATGAACTTGTTGGTGAAGCATGCCATTCCCAATATACCAGCATGGGATTTCCCGTCGGAAATCCCATCTGGAGGTACAGGATTACTGTCAGAGAGGACGAAGATGGAGGAGTAGTGCGCAGAGCAGGAGAGGAGACTAGTATATCATTACAGATAGCAGGGGAGGAGTGCTTTGTACAGATACCGAGATGTCACACCATGCTACCTGTTACCTGTTATTGCACAACGTTTTTTGTATTGGATTCTATTATATGTTATACCCACTGTATTGCACATCGTTGCGGGCAAGACCACCCGCATTTCATTGTATACTCGTATGCCGTGACAAAATAAAACTCTTGACTTGACTTGACTTTAGTACAGTAGCTTTGACCCTGTTCATATTTCGTAACAGAACCCCAGGTGCTGGGAACTACGATAGAAAAACACACGGACCCAAGAGTTCTAGGTACAGACACGCATACACACACTTCTCTCTCTTGCTCACAAGGTAATGCACGCACACAAAGTGTCCACATTCCACAGAAATAACTGCTTCCCCAATGCCACACGCACACAAAATCTTCTTTTCATCACTTGTGGGAACATGGGGGTCCCCATAATGGTAGGAAAACAAGGGGACACACACAACACACAACACACACACACACACACACACACACACACACACACACACACACACACACACACACACACACACACACACACACACACACACACACACACACACACACACACACACACACACACACACACACACACACACACACACACACACACACACACACACACACACACACACACACACACACACACACACACACACACACACACACACACACACACACACACACACACACACACACACACACACACACACACACACACACACACACACACACACACACACACACACACACACACACACACACACACACACACACACACACACACACACACACACACACACACACACACACACACACACACACACACACACACACACACACACACACACACACACACACACACACACACACACACACACACACACACACACACACACACACACACACACACACACACACACACACACACACACACACACACACACACACACACACACACACACACACACACACACACACACACACACACACACACACACACACACACACACACACACACACACACACACACACACACACACACACACACACACACACACACACACACACACACACACACACACACACACACACACACACACACACACACACACACACACACACACACACACACACACACACACACACACACACACACACACACACACACACACACACACACACACACACACACACACACACACACTTCAACAACACTACATCAGCTGAACAACCAGAACATTCTGGCTGAATCCGTGCTGACTCCAACCCTGCTTCAGCCAATCCCAGAACATCAGCCCATCTCCTCGCTCTGAAACCCTGCCGCTCCGCTAAACCAGCTCATTAGACAATTAATCTACATTGATTCTATCAGGATGTGCACTGTCAGAGTAACTCTTGTGGATTTAAAAGGATTTGTAGACAGTGGCTCATCATTCTTCTTGTGCGTAGAACATTTCTGGCTCTGTATAAATAATAATTATATATACAAAATATATTTATATATACGATACGATTATGATTATTATGTGAACAGACCATGAAAGATCATGAGGGCTGAAGAGGTGTTCTTTCCTCTGCCCTCTTCTACCAGAGTATCTGAAATGGAGCAATAGCTCCCTCTGCAGGAGGTGCTGCCAACTGCAATTAAATGTTTCCCTTCTTCCCATTAGTTGTGTGAAACTCCTCAACTCGCTCAACTTCATATCAACAACTAACCATGAGACGTAACCTTTACCAATCAACAACTAACCATGAGATGTAACATTTACCAATCAACAACTATGAGACATAACCATGACCAATCAACAACTATGAGACATAACCTTGACCAATCAACAACTATGAGACATAACCTTGACCAATCAACAACTATGAGAGATAACCTTGACCAATCAACAACTAACGATGAATGAATGAATGAATGAATGAATGAATGAATGAATGAATGAATGAAAACTTTATTTAACAGATTGCAGAATGGGTACAAATTAATACAGTACGGCTCAATACACACAATTGTTAAGGGGGTGCAGACCAGAGAAAGACTTTTGTCTTGTTTACATCAGGGTCCCCCATTTTCAATTCATAGTGACATTTATGACATACACAACATACATGACATAGGGACATACAGGTATATAGTACAGTTACATTTGTGACATATATGATATGCAAATATACAGTACTGTTACCCAGAGAGTGGGAGAAAATATACGGTGAGAAGGAGACTGTCTAGGGGGGGGGGGGGGGGGGGGTTGGACATTTACGGTGGCCAGTTTCTAATTGCAGCCTCCCGTAGGTGCTCTTTAGGAGCGGTTTTGAATGTGGGTAGGGATTCACATATTTTTTTACGGCTGTGGGTAGGGCGTTCCACATTGTTGTGGCATTGCAAAACGTGTTTAGTCCCTTGTTTGTGCCGAATCTGGGTTTAACATGATTTGTGGAACTCCCTCTGGTGTTGTGGGCGTGGTATTCACTGACCTTTGGGAAGTATTTCGACATGTACATGGGTACCTGTGTGGTGTATT
>NC_140174.1:102747131-102984631 GCF_963971535.1 Notolepis coatsorum
CAACCCTAAAATAACTTATTTACCTTGGGGTATAGCCGATGTCCCCACAATGACAAACTAAATATCGTGTGGGGTAATTTAGTCCACACAACGGTAGCGAAAACAAGAACACGCACGCACACATGGAAGAGGGGCCCAGACTCACAATAGCCAGGTGATGACAAGGACAAACGGATGAAAAGCTTCTTTGTCAAGAAAAGAAAATGGAGAAAAAAAAGCTTAAAAAAGGTCACTCTGGGAATAGAAGGACTAGAAAGAGAATAGAGCAGAGCTGCTCAGTAAGTTTTGTTTATTTATTTATTTGTAAATTTTTTGCTTTGTATATTGTATATTTTGTATAGTGTTAGGTCTTTATTCTTTTACTTAGTTTTTACTGTATGAAGCACAATCTCAGTCAGGAGGCTAATACAGAACCAAGCATTTCACTATAATGTATGTACCTATATGTGACAAATAAAGTAGACTGTCAAGAACACAGACCTCTGGCTTCTAGAGGAGAGCTGGTCAGTAAGTTGACCTCTCTGACTGCTCTGGCTTGAGTGAGTGTGTGCACTTGACCAGCGTGAAGTAACAGTCTAAACATAGAACAGGACTAGGGATGCACCGATATGGTTTTCATTGAGGCCGATACTGATTAATTATTAATTATTTTCCCTACCTATATCAGCTGGCACGCACACTGATTGTTCCACACATGCCTATCCTCAGATAATGAGGACATGAGATAGTGAGGATAATGAGATAGTGTGTGTGTGTGTGTGTGTGTGGGGGGGGGGGGGATTAAAACCCTCCTTGTAAAAAATAAAGAAACATTTTATGAGAAATTAACTGAAATCTATTTTGTCTAATGTCCATCTATTCTTTTGTTCACTAGTAGGCACTGCATTAAGCTACTCTGTACTCTAAGTCTCTAACCCTACCTGTAAAAATGCCAATCCTGCAAATCGACCAAATATCATCTGTAAAAACTAAATCAGACTGATACTGATATCAGCCAATAGCAATTGATACATCGGTGCATCACTAAAATAGACACACAGAGTTCATAAGAGTTCTCCCTCGCTCCCTGTCTCTGTTGCCTGCCGTCATAGTGCCTCTGCCAACCACACGGCCACATCCGATGGATTCTTGGTGGAAGAGTATTAGGCCCAAGTGCGAAAGCCCACTTCTTACAGAAGATACGAGTTAGGTGGAGGCTACGTACTAATGACAGGATCGTGGAACACGGATTCCCACGGTTCTATGACCACAAGTGTAGCTACGTCACACCGCAAGCAAGTGTGACATTTGAAAAGGAGATTAAATACAAACAGTCAAACACATAATCCTTCCAGAGATCATAATGTGAGTACTTGTTAGCCAGCCACTTGACCTTATCACTAATACAAAAATTTGTGATAAGAGTCTGGGAACATATGTTTGCCTGACTAGCGACTGGAATCTGGGCATGTGTGTGCCGTCTGTGTGTGTGTGTGTGTGTGTGTGTGTGTGTGTGTGTGTGATATCAGTGTCATACAGGGCAGCAGGGTAGTAAGACACTCGTGTTTACATGCCCATTTGAAACAAGACCACTTAAAACAGTAATGGATGCCTGACATTCTTTCTGAGTGGCAGAGAGACACAGTCGGCGATTCAGGGCCTGCGTGGGTACAGGGCTAAGAGCCGGGGTAAGATAAGACTACAGTCAGAGTTTCCTTTGTACTCGAAGAAGAAGAGAAAACAAGGGAGAATGAGGGAGAGATGGGAGTGATAAGGAGAGGGAAGATAAGCCACTTCCAAGAGCACAAGTCGCCGTCCCCTTTAGTTGTGGGGGCAGTCGGGGGCGCGTTCTCAATGTAATCTGGATCAGGAAAGTAGGTTGACATCACACCGCACATGACAAAAGACCTATTTTCTCGCTGTACCAGGGGACACAGAACCACTCAAAAACCCACTGGCCCAGATAGAATGTCTCTCCTGGAGAGGACGGAACAATAGACACTGAATGCTTTGAGAGGAGAGGAAGAAGGAAGAAGGAAGAAGGAAGAAGGAAGAAGAGGACTTATCACTCAAAACCCATTACTATCTAAATGATTTAATTTGAACGAAAACTGGAAATCACAGATCAAATATCGTTAAATGCTCTTCATGCTAACTGAGTTGCTGTTAACGCTAACCGAGTTGCGTTGATTTCATTAACTTGTAAAATGACTTGATGTCTTTACGAGCGCCGAGCGCCATCACGACACATCCATGATGAAACTGTGCGTCTGGCGGCTGCCGCTGAACACCTGCTGAGTGATGTTATAATATCTTTACACTACCTCATAAACCCATGTCTCGGTGTCACTCAGGCTGAGGGAACAGTTTGTGTTAAATGAGGGTTGGAAGGGGGGGGGGGGGCAGCCCCGCCTCCCTCTCAGTCAGTTAGTTGACTAATCAGCCGTTACGGGTTTTCCGCCATCTGCCATTCGTGTCTTATTAGTTATTATTTTGTCTTCTTTTTTTGTGACGCATGAGTTATTATTTCCTGGAAAAATGATGAGCACATCTCTGGAATCTCAATAACCTTCGCAGATCTCTTTTGGTCTTACATAAGAACTGGATTGAAAGTGGTCCTTTTGCATTTGTATGAACAATAAGGAATTAATGTGGGAAATGCAATTTTGCAGGTGTATATTGATTAAAGCGACAAATCAACTACGCTGTACTGTAGTCAACAAAATCCTAATTAAATATATTCTGTTTCTTTTAGAATCTATAGTGATTCCCAACACTGATAGTGTTGGGAATATCAGACATCAATACATACACAATGGTAGAGAGAATGGCTGGATGGCCCCCCTCCAGGTTACTAGCTAGGATACCAGGAAATTAGAGGAAGAATGGAGAGAGGAGCGCTCCTTTATAGTCAGGAGGGGGGGGGGGGGGGAACAACTGTAGATTTGGGGAAGGGGTAAACATTTAGGGGGAAGGGGGAAGAGTCAAGACCTCACTTGAAGGAGAGGACAGTGTATTAATCCTCCACAATAGCCATAGTCAGCAGTCAAACTTTGTTAAACCTTTTTACTTTCTGTACAGAGAGTGAAGGGAGAGGGGGAGGGGAAGCAGAGCACCTGTTATGAGTCAAATCTGTGACTCTGGGGTTTTGATCCGCTCAGGCGATAATCTGAAGGAGCCAGGTGTGATGATATACCCGGCGGGGAGGGGGTTTGGAGAGAATCCAATGATTACTTCACCTCCATCTCGCTGTGTCTGTGAGCCAAGTCACTGCCACAGTCAGGAGACTGTGTCAACAAAGCCCTGCTGTGGCTGGGAATTCAATGGAGCATTTCCCAAGAGGGAGACAGACAGCGTTACTTAGTCATTGTCTCATTGAGAAAGACAACTGTGGTGGGTGGGTGTGTGTGTGTGTGTGTGCGTGCATGTGTGTGTAATGCGGGGTAAAAGCCATCATGAATGAAACGTATTGGATTTGTGAGAGTGCGGTAAAGAGGGGTGTATACAGTATACAGGCATTTGTGAAGAACGTGTGAACTGCAGATCATTGGTACACTTATGGTACAGTGTGTGACTCACTTCCTCCCTGTGTGTGTGTGTGTGTGTGTGTGTGTGTGTGTGTGTGTGTGTGTGTGTGTGTGTGTGTGTGTGTGTGTGTGTGTGTGTGTGTGTGTGTGTGTGTGTGTGTGTGTGTGTGTGTGTGTGTTCTGTGCTTGCCTTTGCTCTCTTTATAGGCTCAGTAACATGTAAAACCCTTGGTGGGGCTGAATAGAACTCTATAATGGTCAGACACGCGTGTCTTGTGTTTGGGTGGGGTCTTTTACTGCCTCTGCAACAAGCTCTCAGCTGTTACACCCCCCCCCCCCAACACCCGCTACTGTACCACACACTGACCACCGCTAGTATGTCTTCAGGCCCCTATGTATGCAGGCAACACAGATTGAGACAGAGGTGCTAATGAACCTGATGCAAGGACAGTAGTAGACGGTGCCCAGCAGGTCTGGCTATTGAATCTTAAGATTTGACAACCACGTCCGGGAAAACAGGATGTGATCAGGCTAACGGAATAAAAGAAAAATATTTGAGAATAAAGAGAACTAAATTAAATCATAAAAAGAATAGTACCAGCCGGGCGGCTGGGTAGGGCAGCGGACTAAGCGCTCGCCTACCACCGCAGAGACTCTGGGATCGAATCCAGCTGTCAGCGGTACCTCCGGCTTGGTCAATCGTCCCTACTAACACAATTGGCAGTGTTAGCGGGTGGGAAGCCGGTGGGGTATGTGTCCTGGTCGTTGTAAACAGCGACTCCTACTGGTCGGTCGGGCGCCTGCTCAGCAGGGAAGGAATCTGGGGGAGATAGTGTGATCGTCCCACGCGTTACACTCCCCCGGTGAGAGTCCTCGCTGTCAGGTGAAAAGAAGCGGCTGGCTGACTCCACGTGTATCGGAGGAAGACATGTGGTAGTTCTACACCCTCCCCAGGCCGACAGTAGGGGGCAAAAGCGTGCAACGACCAGGAAGGGAATTGGCATAACAACTAAATTGGGATGGGAGAAAAATACAGAAAAAAGGGGGAGAAAAAGTAAATATAGTAGATAGTACCATATGCGTTCCCTGTAATGGTGTAATTCTACTGTATCTCACGGTCTGCTGTGCTAAATCATGCTCGTCCAGGACGTCCACTCAGGACATAAGATAAGCCTGTGATGAAGAAGGACAACACCGTCCTTGGGTTCAGCGTAAAGAGTCAGGATGAGAGGACACGGTGGTAATGGTGTGTGTGTGTGTTCATCAGCACTGACTATCTGTAACCATTTATAAATCACCATGAAAGTGGACCGTGTGAGATAAGGATGGAGAGACCATTAGGGCAGGCTATGTTAGGAGGAGGAAGAAGAACAAGAAGAAGAACAACAACAACAACAACAACAACAACAACAACAACAACAACAAGAACAACAACAACATGTAAACAAATAAAACAGGAATTGTAGGGAGAGAGAGAGAGATGGGGAGAGAGAGAGAGACTAGAATGAATAGCTCTATCACACAACATCCTCTTTGTTCCCCATTTCAGCAGAATCATTGGGCCCATTACCAGTCATTACAACGTGAACAATAGCAGGGATGCTGGTTGTATATTACTGTTACTTTGAACTGAAGGAACATCATTTTTCATTTGTCAAAGCACTCCAAGCTTTAATGGGCAGAGAGAGAATGAATGGTGCCAAATTCTGACGTTTCCCCCTTTGAAATGTCAATAAAACCCCCACTAGCTATCGGAGCTGCGTCAGCAGAGATGAAATCACTAATAATAAAACAATTCATCATAAAAGATACTTTAGCTTACAAAGGAAACAGCATTGTGCAAAGTTTCAAATGTTGGCTTAATAAAAGCATGGTTAAACATTTTACGAGTGAAAGTACCCTTCTGGGATACCAAGGAAGCCCCCAAGCGTGAAGCAGAGCTAGACGTTTGAGAGTCTAGAGGGAGGGAGGAGACCTTCCCCTGGCGTCTCCCCGGGAGCCCTGCCGTGTTCCAACATGCCACTGGGCCCTCAGGGTGAACCCACACACAGCCGTTGAGTAGATGTATCCACAAGTTAGGCTATTTCACACACAAATCTAAAAAAACATTATTTTCCTTGAAGGCTTTCTGTGAATAACTCAATCTTTAACAGTTGGCTTGGATAGGAACTCTGGTGCTTGATATGTTCTTGGGAACCCTATATAGGCCTCTGAGCCCCTTCATGTGGCATGTCATGCCCCAGGACAGAGCCTTCGATTTGGGCTAGAGTGCAGAATGACGGTCCATTGTTCTCTGGGTACACAGGGCTGCCTTGAAAGAGACTAAGGGAAAGTTTTGGCATTCCTTGAAAATTACTCTATCTCTCTTTCTTTCTCGCTCTCGCTCTCTCACTCTCTCACTCTCTCACTCTCTCTCTTTCTCTTTCCCTCTCTCTCTGTTGTCCTGGCAACCTCTAGAACACCTAGGAGCAGCAGAACAAGACAAAACAAAGGGAAGATGGTGAGAAGTGGAGAGAGTTGAATGTATGTATGTGTGTGTCTATGTGTGTGTCTATGCATGTGTGTCTATGCGTGTGTCTATGTGTGTGTCTAATGCATGTGTGTATGTGCGTGTGTCTATGTGTGTGTCTATGTGTGTCTGCATGAGAGGAATGAGAACGCTGTGATGTGTTTCATAGATAGACTCACGTAAACCTGTTAAAAAACAACATGAAAGAAACGCTGGTGATTTATTTGCCATCGCAGGTCTTTTCTGCTAAGCCACAAGTAAGCGATTTAGCAGAACCCATGCTGGGAGGCTGCTGAACACAAGTCTGCTTACTTAGGAAATCTGTCTCGTGTAAAATACCAGCTATATATATTATGTCTGTATGTCCTGTGTAAAAGAACAGATATGTCTGTCTTGTGTTAAAATACCATTATATATATATATATATATATATATATATATATATATATATATATTAGGGCTGTCAGTTTATCGCGTTAATTAGATTAATTAATTACACAGCAAATTATCGCGTTATGAAAATTAACTCAAAATTAATTACAAAAAAAAAGATTTTTTTTTTTTTTTTAATAACTTTTTTTTTTTTATCTCATTCATTCCATAAGAACGTAGAATACACATTACAGACTTTTTTTATATGGTCCATTTGCATGTTCTTGGTATCTGATTCTAGGGACATCTATGGATCTCAGGGAATGTATTCCCAGTGTCAGAAATACTGTGTCTGTTACTAGGATTGAGTAAATTGTAATGAACCAAATGAGAATATCAATATTTTTTTTTTGTCTTTGACTGTGAATAACACTATGCTCAAATTGACCAGACCTGAAAAATCTAAGCAAATTAATAGATGGAAGATGATTAACACTTTGACTGCCTAAAAACGATTTACAACGTCTTTGCTGGCGATGCTAAAGTTGCCGGGGGACGCTGTAAGTCGTCTTTATATCAATATTTCAAAAATCTGCGATCTGATCCATAATGTCCCTCCGCTGGCCTGAGAACCACCAGCAGGACCCACTGAGCTCTCTGGCGGTTCAGGAGCGCCATCTGGTGGCCGATCGCGCAACCGCTTAACAGGAAGCACAGTGGAGGTTGTGCTAGATGTCCGTATTGCTTCCGGCCACTCGGGATAGGTTCCGGCACTCTAGCTCGTCACTCTACATAGCGATCGATTGCCAATAACTCGATAAACAACATGATTTGGACGTATATACCATTATACAAGCTGGAGATGGACCGGGTAATAATATATCCCATAATGATAAAATTTCTACTCGACGATGATCGCCCAACGGCGCGCGGACACTGGGGTGAGTTTCAGCGTGTAACGTTACCGTCTTCGATAATAACTGATATTATCAACATTTGACCCACATTAGATGATTGGTATAACGCTGCCCACGGAATTATAAACGCCCCCTCGCCCATCCGGTCAACATCAGATGACGTGTAGTAACTTCTAGAAGTACGTCTAGTTGGAATTTTTTATATCGCGCGGATTGCCATCAAACTGTATTTCATCATCAATATAATGCATTTGGGGCTATATATCACGTTCTGGAGAAAGCTGCAGAAAGAGATGAAAACATACTTATACATTAGACCATACTTTACTATGAATATGTGAATGAAAAAACGTTGCTACACAATGAACAATACATATAGGACTTTGAATGGGCCCTAATAATGGCAATGTAGCAATAGAATTTAAAAAGTTATAGCCCTGCAAAGAAGGGGACTTTCTCCATAGACAAATAGCGCTGGCAATCTATGGTATATCATTAATTTAACCCATGGCAGCCAAAGTGTTAAACAGAAGGTTTTGTAGATACAGTACTGAATTCTGCCATCCGGACACATGCAATTTGAAATATGATTATAGAATATAGAATATCAGGCATAAAATGGTTATGCGATTAAAATGCGATTAATTAGATTAATTAATTACAAATCCTGTAATTAATTAGATTAATTTTTTTAATCGCCTGACAGCACTAATATATATATATGAAACTTCCGGTTACGCTACAACATGTAGCACACGCATTTTGCAATTGCTCCGCTCCCACTAACGCTAATTTCGTTTAAAAACATTATTTGGACAGTAAAGAAAGAGAATAGACCACATCGTATGTATTGTTAAGACCCTCTACTAACCATATCAAAAGACAATATGGTTAAAGGTGGAAAGAAGGCAGAGAAAATAACTACGGCAACTTCAACGGCGCAGGACGTAAAAAAACGAGATAGACGCGTCCTAACCGTCGCTGGTTCTGAGCCGACGGCGACAAGCTCCGAGGAGGAGAAGGAAGAGGACAACGTACCGGGATCATCGATTACGGTCCCCGAAAGAGAGTCAATAGAGACCAACATAAAAGAAGGTACAGATTCAAGCTCCGTGAGAGGGAGAGCAGCCAGATTTATGGATTCCAACGTCACTGCATCTATCTACCATATGCCGTCAACTGAAGAAAGCAGAAATCCACCCGATTTCAACACATTGTCTAACCTGATGGTAGAACAGTCTAACCTGATGAAAGAACAGTTAGAACAGTCTAACCTGATGAAAGAACAGATGGTAGAACAGTCTAACCTGATGAAAGAACAGATGGTAGAACAGTCTAACCTGATGAAAGAACAGATGGTAGAACAGTCTAATTACACACATCAAGGCGCTCGAGGCAAACGTCGAGGCTAAATTCGATCGCATCGAGGCTAAATTCGATCACATCGATGAGAAATTAGAAGAAGTCAAGAAAGCGTTCGATGCACAGTCAGAGCAAATCACGACAGTGGAGATTTCGGTGACAGAAAACACAAAAGCAGTCAAGGCGAACGAAGGTATCATGACAGAGATGGGAGAAGAGATGGAAAAAGTTAAAGATGAATACCGGAGGGAAATAAAATTGCTTAAAAACGAAGTGATGGAGAGGCAACTAGAAACCCATCGTTACCACAGGCGGAATAACATCCGCATTGTGGGGCTTGATGAATCAGTGAACTGCGATGACATCAACTTTCCAAACGAGTTATCAACGATTTTGAATAACTCCGATCCAAACAAAGTGCCAGAAGTGGAACAAGTTTACAGAATTGGTTCCCAGGGGCAAAATATCAACGGGCCGAGAGTCATCATTGTCACTCTGCGGAAAACTACAACAAGGGATGAAATCATCAAATATGCTCGCAACCAACGTGGGAAGCTGAAGTATGGTGATAAACCAATATTTATCTACGAAGATTTGAGCAGAGAGGCCATCATCCGACGTCAACCATACAAAGTTGTGATGCAAAAGCTGTACACAGCCGGCCACAAGCCAAGGCTAGCATATCCGGCGCTGTTATCATTCTTGGACAATAACGGCCGCAGGTCAGGTCCATTTACACCCTTTGATGCTGAGGATTTCCTGATTCAAAATGCAGCAAATAACCCAAAGCATGACGGAAATGCCGGAATCAGTTAAGCCTCTCTCTAAATATATACCAGTGTTGGAATGACTTTATTGTGTTCATCAATGAGGTCATTCCACCAGTGTTGGAATAACATTGCTGTGTTCATCAAAGTAGCAAACGATATGCAAGTCGTCTATAACAATGTGTACTGTGTATAATACGATTCAAAATACATTATAATTTCAGTCTCTGGTCTCTGAGGGGACAAATAAATATCAATGCAAAAAGATCTATCTGGAATATTCTGGGTTTATCGCTCAAATGCCCTGGGTCTCTTAGATCATTCTGGAATGTAAAATAGTCTAGGCACTAGTATATTCTACAACCTTCTAGAATATAAGGCACCATGACAACGAAGCATACAACTCTAACAATAACATTCGGTGTGCATACACATAGCATATATAAATTAAATGAAGTGCAATCAGCCCTTAATAATACTTTAAAATTATCCACACATAAACGTATGAGCACAGCAAGGTTATTCTAACAATTTAAGTAATCACTCCATTAAAGGCACATTGAAGCGCTAAAAGGCGCTGCTTTTCTATCTTATCTAATCAGTTAAATCGGTTCTAGTGGCTTCTCCACGTTGATAATTATTTATCTCTTATTCCTTATCTATATCTTTCCATTGATTTTTATTTTATTAAATTTTTTCTTCTCATCACCCTATATTTTTTAAATATAATTTAACTTACATTATTCTTTTCCAATGTTCTTCACATTAAGGTGTCAATATTACTATATATTTTTTAAATATATTGTAACTTACATTATTCTTTTCCAATGTTCTTCACATTAAGTGTCAATACTGATCTACAATCTTTTCCTTTTTTTTTTTTTTCCTCACACGTTGGTGGAGGGTTCAAAGGAATATGTCGATAAAGGTTTATTCTCTTTTTATTTTATTTTTTATTTTTATCTTTAGGTTATTTATCACAATACTTCATTACAGTAAGGGAAGGTGCAAGACCAAAAGCGACATTCTATTGCAATAGAATGGAAATGTTAGATCCTATGGCAATGAGCATAGGAAAATTAGGATTACAATGCTCAGGTTGGGCAATCCGGTGGACCATGGGAGAAAGTCAATCGCGGAGGATGTGTTCTTGGAACACAGGCATGTTCGACTTTCTGGGAGAGGGGAAAATAGGGGATTTTTATTTGTATATATATATGTTTTAAGCTCAGCTCTCAACGGGACCTCATTAATTGGATGTGCATCTATTGTAGCTTCATACTCCAGAAACATTACCAAAAACTACACGAAAACATGCATAGACTATGGCTAGTTTGAATATAATGGTATGGAACACCGGTGGGATAAACAAACAACACAAGCGCAAAAGCGTGCTTACACTGATGAAAAAAGAACATGTGGACGTGGCACTATTAAGCGAAACGCACATTTTAGAGGGAGACATAAATACGTTAGCGGATAACATATACCATAATATTGGTCACTCTTCTTTTGCTACGAGAACTAGAGGGGTAGCCATAGTCGTCAGACGCAAATTAAATATCGAATTGAAAGGGGTATGGTCGGATGCTGAGGGGCGCATAACTATAGCTAGGATTATACACAATAACAGGAAAATTGCATTGGCAGCGGTATATGCCCCGAATTTGTACGAAGTGGGTTTCTTCACTTCACTAACAGGAGAAATGTTAAACCATCCCGAGTACTCATACATAATAGGTGCGGATTTTAATGCCATTTGGAACCCAAGGATGGACAAAACTTACCTTTCCTTCTCCAGCGAACAAAAGAATTCATCTAAAGCATTAAAAGATTGGTCGAAATCAACAGGAGTAACTGATTTATGGCGTTCACTTAACCCCATGACCCGCAAGTACTCCTGTCGTTCGGCGAGACACAACACACTATCCAGAATTGATTACGTCTTTGCATCCCCGAGAATATTTGATAAATACGAAGTGGAAATGACACCCAATGCGCTATCAGATCACTGCTACTTAATCCTGAAAGCAACATTTGGTACATTATCTACCCGGGCCCCAAGATGGCGTTTTAATTCGATGCTGCTTAACAACAAGGAATTCATTACACAAATTAAAGAAGCTCTCACAGTATTCCTACAAGTTAATGCTAACTCGGTGCAAGATCCCAGAATATTATGGATGTCGGTAAAGAGTATGATCAAGGATTTCTCGGATAGATTTACCTCCATATTGCGCAAAAATCAAAACACAAAACTGTCTGAAATGGAAACGCTTTACTCAACGCTTTTTAATTCTTTAAAATACAACAACTCTACTAGACTAGATAACCAAGTTAACATTCTAAAGACCGAGATCAAAGCAATGTACAGACAAAAATCGGAATTGCAAATACGCAGCACTAGACAACAGCAGTACTTCCAAGGTTCTAAACCTAGTCACCTATTAGCCATGCGACTAAGAATTAATGCAAAATTTGCAGATATAACTGCCATTAGGAAACAACAAGCTCTAGTAACAGAACCCAAAATAATAAACGATACATTCAAAGAATTCTACTCCGATTTATATAACTCAGAAACGACCTTTGATCAAGACAAATTAGACACATATCTTAATCAAATTACTCTCCCTAAACTTACGGATGAAGACGCTAAACAGTTAGAAGTACCGATCACATTAGAAGAACTCAAGAAGGCCATATCCGGAATGAAAAACGGCAAAGCTCCGGGAATTGACGGTATCCCATCAGAAATGTACATTTCTTGCTGGGACATATTTGGACCCTTATTACTAAATATATGATCTTATACTCAGTCAAAGAGGGAAGCTTCATCGAACACCAAAATACCGCACTCATTTCAGTTCTTCACAAAAAAGACAAAGACCCCACTGAATGCGGTAGTTACCGTCCTTTAAGCCTCCTCGGAACCGATGTCAAACTGTACTCTAAGATATTAGCCATCAGATTGCAAAACCATATGACGTCTTTAGTTCATACGGACCAAACAGGCTTCATAAAAGGTCGCCTGATCATTGATATCATTAGGCGAATACTGCACGTACTAGATACAGACAAAGAGGACATCACACCTAAGGCGATACTATCCCTGGATGCTATGAAAGCATTTGACAGGTTGGAATGGTCGTTTCTATGGGCAGTATTGGAAAGGATGGGGTTAGGAAAAGGTTTCATTGATATGATTAAAGTACTATACAAGGACCCATCGGCCATGATTACAACAGGCACAATCATCTCCAAAATCTTTCCGGTATCACGCTCTGCCAGACAGGGTTGCCCTCTTAGTCCCGGACTATTCAATTTATCATTAGAGCCTTTAGCACAATATATAAGACAATCCCAATCCATAGAACCAATCGTAATCAAGGGCACACAACAAAAAATTAGTTTATATGCGGACGACGTAATATTGTTCATGCAAAACCCCAACACCACATTGCCTCATCTGCTCAAGTTGATTGAGAACTTTGGTGATTTATCGGGATTTAAGATAAATTGGCCGAAGTCGGCTTTCCTTCCACTTAACACCCCTGCAAAAAAAGATATAACCCTCCCAGGTGCGATACCGATGGTAAAACATTTCAGATGCTTGGGAGTGGAAATATTCCCCACCATAAGACAAACGGTGAAGCACAATTACACAAAAATACAGAACAAAATCAAGGACGACCTGGACAGGTGGGCAAAACTTAAAAACTCAGTACAGGCAAGGGTATCAATAGTTAAGATGGATGTATTACCAAGAATCAATTTCTTCAGCTCAATGCTTCCGTTACCTCCTCCAGAGGGCTACTGGAAAAGATTACAAACCTCCACATACAAATTTATTTGGAATAACAAACCACCTCGCATAAAAAGATCCACCGCACAGAGAAGTAAAGCAGACGGTGGCATGGCAGTCCCAGATTTTTTACAATATTTTAATGCCTTCACATTAAGACCATTGAAGAAGATATGGTTTGACCCCGAGGCTTTGGTATCTTGGAGAAAATTAGAAGAAAACATAGTAGCCCCACAGAGATTGAAAGACATAGCATACACTAAACTTTCAATCAAGCATTGTGAGCGAGAATTTGGCCCAATAATAACCCATGCAATCAGGACATGGCGGGAAACTCAAAGGAAATTTCCTAACAATCAAGTATGGCATAATCACACTCCCATATTCAATAACAATGCTCTCTTAATGGGAAAACGACCTATAAGATTCCCTGTATGGGAAGAAAGAGGCATACACTCATTAGGGGATATTTTTAATAACAAGGGCCTCTGTAGTTATGTCGAAATATGCATAAAGTTTAACCTCACCGAGTCCACATGGCTTTTTTACATACAGTTACGACTTTGTATGAGATCTCACGGTGTTCCATTACACATACCAATTGAACACCACAGATACCACACATTTTTCTATGACAGAGATACATTGGGAGGTTTTGTATCAGGTTTTTATTCACAATTACTAACGTCCTCGTACGAAACCCTTCAACTAGACAATGTCTGGAGGAGGGATATACCAGACCTGGAAAATGACTTTGATTGGCAAGGAGCCTGGGCAAATGTCCGACTTACATCAAGGAACCCGGATCATCAACAAATCAATCTGAACTATATTCACAGGACATACTTGACTCCTATAAGGCTGTGCAAAATGGGGCTTATACAAGACTCCAAATGCTCCCAATGTACAAATGGGGACGAAGGAACATTTATGCACATGTATTGGGACTGCCCACCAGTTAAGGCATTCTGGGAAGATGTGTCCCAACAATTATCAATACTCGTATTTTGGAATATACCTGTACACCCCGCGGTATTGCTATTGAATGATGTTTTTGAGTTTGCAGTGAACCCACAACTAAAAAGATTGGTTTTATCGGGTATCACAGTAGCTAAAAAACTGATTGCATCACGTTGGTTTCAACCGGAAAAAATGTGCCGGAAAGTGTGGTTTCTTACATATCTTGATGTGATATATCAAGAAATATCAACAGCAAGAATTCTAGGGCTCAATGAATCCAAAATGTTAATGTGGTTAGAAGTGGTGGAGAGAATAAAAGCTAGCCTATAATGGTGATGTCTGGTTAGGAGTGAGGGATAATGGAGGTACTATCCAAGAGGGGGTCCGGGAGGGGGGGATTTGAGCTGGAGCATATGTGTGTAGGGTTTTAGAAAATAGGTATTCGGGGTATATTATATACTAACATTTATATAATTGTAACTTCGCTGGATATACACGGTATACGGTTAAAATGTTATTATTGACTATTTTTGTTTTATCCTGTTTCTGTACTTGCATATATTTTAACCACCTTTACTGAAAGTTTCATTATACATTGTGTGTTGAGTACTGACTTTTAATAAGTTTTGTTTTGCAATAATAAAAAAAATTAAAAAAAAAAAATATATATATATATATATATATATATATATATATATATATATATATATATATGGTATTTTAACACAAGACAGACATATATATATCTGTTATTTTACACAAGACAGACAGATAGTGTGTATATATAGTATATATGTAAATATATATTATATATATACTTAAATCTGTCTTGTGTCAAATAACATATATATATATATTAGTGCTGTCAATAGATTAAAAAAAATTACTAATTAATCTCACAATTTTCTGTAATTAATCTAGATTAAAAATAGCATTTTTCTATTTAAGACCGAAGCTTGTAACAGATATTTACTTGAGTAAAATCATGGAATTAATGTAAAATCAACACAAAGAAAGTATATTTAGATTCAAAGACTATTTTAATAGCTTTCTTTGAATACAGTTTCTCTCCTGTGAAATACAAACGTTCAACAAAACCATCAACATTGACTCAGCTAGACTTCTTTCTTATATCCGCGGCGAATATACTGCTGAAAGTTCAGAACGTTGAAGATTTTTCACTCCATAGATTAATCTAGATTAATTTATTTTAATGCTTTAAATTATTTAAAAATATATTAGTGCTGTCAGGCGATTAAAAAAATGTATCTAATTAATTACAGGATTTGTAATTAATTAATCTAATTAATCGCATTTTAATCTCATAACCATTTTATGCCTGATATTCTATATTCTATAATCATATTTCAAATTGCATGTGTCCGGATGGCAGAATTCAGTACTGTATCTACTAGGGGTGGGGGGGGGGGGGGAATCGATACGTAGTAGTATCGCGATACTTTGCGTGGTGATACTGTATCGATACAGGGACGCCAAGTATCGATATTTAATTATTCATTTAAGTTGCATTGTTCATTTCAATACCTGTAATAGTACAGTAGTCCACACACACACATGTACATTCAGTTAAGTTGGAATATGACTGTAATACAAACAGTTCAGTTTGTCAGGTACATGCAACACAGATTAGTGTTTACATCTGTCTGCTTGAGAAAATACCATGTTCTGCAATCAAAATGATTGAAGTGAGATGAACAGACTGAACTTTATTTTATTAGATAAAACATGTTGACAAAGTTTTACTTTGCAGTTGAAAAAAGGTAATAAATAAAAAAAAATTTAAAAGATTTCGCAATACTCAGCATATCGCGATATATTTAGTATCGCGATACTATCGTATCGTGACACAAGTATCGCGATAGTATCGTATCGTGAGGTCTCTGGCGATTCCCACCCCTAGATCTACAAAACCTTCTGTTTAATCATCTTCCATCTATTAATTTGCTTAGATTTTTCAGGTCTGGTCAATTTGAGCAGTGTTATTCACAGTCAAAGATAAAAAACTCAAACTCAATTTACTCAAGCCTAGTAACAGACACAGTATTTCTGACACTGGGAATACATTCCCTGAGATCCATAGATGTCACTAGAATCAGATACCAAGAACATGCAAATGGTTAATGGTTAAGCTTAATCTTGATTTACCGCTTGAATGCCCACCATCCACTTCAATGTTAGCGTTAATAACGCCTAATCTATGTTTTAAATTATGGCTATGTGTCTAATCTGCCCGTCGCTTATCAATGACTAGTTTTCCAGTCAACATTGAAGAAGCGGATTGTTTTTTTATCGGTTCATTTTCGTTTTATAGCATTTTGAAAAGCCCTCGTTTTCAAGGAAAATATAAATATTCCATGATAATCGCCCTTTACCGGAATATTCTAGAATACACAAAAACTGTCATTTTTCGGCCTATTTATGAATAGTTTTCAAATAAACGATAGATTATCGATAGTGTACGTATGCACGCGATCTGAAAAATCGATTATCTGATTTCCTCAAAGCGATCGCGCACAAACAGACACATCACACATAGGGCAAACGCTGAGATCTCAGCGAATACAACTCTGATTATCCCAAGACTTGTAAAATAGATTCCTTACCTCAGATCAGATGTTCTCCAAAAAGATCATTCCAATTCCTGATCGCCATTCCAAAAATCGATCGCTTTTATTGATCCAACACTACATACTGTACATATGTATTCCACGCTGCTCCACAATGAATCCGATCGGCTCGGGTTACATGCCTGAGAAGTAAAATGTGGATTCCGGATTTTTCTTTTCTCATCCATTTTCATTGAGTCCATTCCAAAAGGGTGCATTACCATCTGGGAGACGATAGGGGGCGGTTTTTTCACATCTGAGGTCCTACAGGGGCTGCATACCAACGGGAGACTCGGTTGATGAAATATGAATTCAGATCGCGAATAAAAAAATAAAACACTAATTGTCGTCGTGGGCATTCAGGCATTGGGCTGTTAAAACGTCTTATCACGTTTTGGGCATTGAAAGTGTTAAAGAACATACCACTTCCAGAAGCGGTTTTGGTGAGTTTCATCAATATAAAATCGCTAGCTCAATGCTAATCGGCTAACAACGTTATCCGCACGACACGAGCCACGTTGGTGAACTGTATGCTAGCTAATAGGGCTGTCCCCGACTAAGGATTTGGATAGTCGACTATGATTGGCCAAAATTTGCTGTTAGTCAACTACAAAAAAAATAAAAAATATATATAATATATATATATAAGGGCGGCTAGGTGGTGTAGTGGGCAAGGCACTCGCCACCAGTGTGGAGACGCTAGGATTCGCGTGTTCGAATCCAGCTCTCCACATTGTTTTCAGTTTAGCTGGTCGTCCGCAGTAATACACATTGGCCGTATTACGGGGAGGGAAAACTGAAGGGTGGGGATCGAACGTTGTGAACAAGCGACTCCTACAAGTCGGTTGGTGCGCCTGCGCAGTAGAATCAGGAAGTGTCTGGGGCAGCGTGAGCCTCCCACGCGTTACTCCTCGACACTGAGAGATCGAGCTGCGCAGGTGAAAAGATGCGACTGCTGTTACCTCAAGTACCGGAGGGGACTTGTGCTATGTATGACTTAGTCCACATTGGAGGGTTGAATTGGATGATACGAAATTGGGATGGGAGAAAATATAGAAAAATGGGAGAAAAAGTGGATCAAAAAAAAAATAATATATATATATATTATATATATATTTTTTTTTTTATCATTCCATTTGGGCTGTGGGGGTGCTTAATGTCTGAAGGAGTCGACTGAAGGCTTCTTGTCCTCTGCGAAAGCATGCAATTGGTCCACTGATGGATACATCTTGATATTTGTCTAGTGTGTTCATTAGACGGGTGAAATCCTCTTTCAGTGCCTCTGTGCCTGTTTTCTTAGGCAGTTAGCCTCTGGTATGCGAGCCATTAGCGTTAGCCACGCTTCTAGGCCTCTTTTCCTCTTTTTTTTTATAGTTATATTTTTTGTATTTTTTTTATTTTTTTGTATTCGACTAGGAGGTTGGCAGTCGACTACGGCTCCTTTCGATCGATTAGTCGACTAATAGGGGTCAGCCCTAATATATATATATATATATGGACATCTGCAGAAAATATATCAGGTAGGCTGACAGTGAGGCTAAAGCATGCACACACTGATAAAGACAACATGATCATCATAGCTTCAACTAGGGAAGCACCTAACTGTATAGCCCTTTTTCACTGATTGTGACTCTTGAGTCCTGAGAACTATAGTATATCAGCCGATACAGAGAACCGGTCAAGTCCATTAGTTGTATTGAACCGTGTGGACCTTGTGGTCACTGGATACAAATTATTTGAGATTTCATTAAATCTCATTGACTCCATTTGAGACAACTAAGACCTGTCTCCGTGTCAGTGCACAACATCATGTGAGACAACTAAGACCTGTCTCCGTGTCAGTGCACAACATCATGTGAGACAACTAAGACCTGTCTCCGTGTCAGTGCACAGCATCATAAGACCTGTCTCCGTGTCAGTGCACAACATCATAAGACCTGTCTCCGTGTCAGTGCACAACATCATAAGACCTGTCTCCGTGTCAGTGCACAACATCATAAGACCTGTCTCCGTGTCAGTGCACAGCATCATAAGACCTGTCTCCGTGTCAGTGCACAGCATCATAAGACCTGTCTCCGTGTCAGTGCACAACATCATAAGACCTGTCTCCGTGTCAGTGCACAACATCATAAGACCTGTCTCCGTGTCAGTGCACAGCATCATAAGACCTGTCTCCGTGTCAGACCTGTCTCCGTGTCAGTGCACAACATCATAAGACCCGTCTCCGTGTCAGACCTGTCTCCGTGTCAGTGCACAACATCATGTGGCTTTGCTTTTGAATTCTGACGTGTTCCCTGTGGCTCTTTGTGGGCTGTCTGGTTTAGGGCTGCACGATTTTGGGAAATAATCTAATTGCGATTATTCGGACAGATATTGCGATTGCGATTTGCGATGCGATTATAACATATTTAAAAAAAAAATTACAAGAAGAATGTTGCTGCTTTCTGTAGTCGGGTCCCAACTGCAAAATTACTGTATTACCCTGTATTATACACTTTTACTATCATGTAGACTATTCTGCTTTGTGTTTACATGTGATGTATTGTATACATGCACATTTATTATGTTCTTGTGTGATATATCGCACATTTTATTGCTGTGTGATGTATTGCAAATGTTATTGCTGTCATCTTGGCCAGGTCTACCTTGCAAAGGAGATCTTGTATCTCAATGGGACTTCCTGGTTAAATAATAAAAAAAAAAAACATTTTTTTTTTTTTTTTTTTTTTTATTGCAGGCTTGGCGATTTGATAATTGCATCATTCCAAATCGCGATTTCGATTAAAAAACGATTAATCGTGCAGCCCTAGTCTGGTTTTAGCATCAGTCATGTCTAACTTCAACCATGGTGAATGGAGATAACTAGAAGTATTGAAGTAGGCCTAGTAGGATTGGGTACCGTTCACATTTGAACCAATACCGGTACCAGTTCCTGGAATTCTGTAATTGGTACCCAATGGTACTTAACTCTGTAATAATAACAAAATAAGACTAATCTTTTTTTGCCTTTCTCTCTTTCCTCCCATCCCCCAAATGTTGTCATTATGCCAATTCCTGGACATAATGTGCGCATTCACCGCATTGCCCCACTCTAGGCTGTACCCGAAGCCTATTTTTGGGATTCGAACTTCGTCAGGGTTTTCTAATATAAAAAAAGATTTAAAAAAAATTTCAATTTTTTTTTATATATAAATATCCTCAAACTAAATCCTCAATTTGAATAAAGTGATTAATCTGATTAAATTAGTTTATTTTATTTTTATTAAATCAACTTTCCAGCCCCAGACCCAGCCCAGGAAGAAGCCCCAGCCCAACTAAATCAATTAAATCAACTTTATTTAATGAATATAACTCAGTTTTTTGTAATACTATAATATTAGTGTAGCCTAATCTTTATCTGCAACTGTGAAGAAAAACCCCATTGGTTTAAACAGAATGAATAGAAAAGAATATTTAAAAAAATATATATATATATATTTCTTTTTATTATTAAAAATAAGAAATTTGAATGTTGATTTAGAATTCGAATGCCAACATAACGAACGAAGGTTCGAACGTTTGGGCTCAGCCCTACCCCACTGTCGGGCTGGCGAGGGTGTAGAGACCTGACATGTGATGTCTCCTCCGATACATGTGGAGTCTCCAGCAGCTTCTTTTCACCTGACAGCCAAGAGTTTCAACGTAAGAACGTAACGTAACGTTCACGCCATTTCCCCCAGATCCCTGCCCCGACCGACCAGTAGGAGTCGCTGTTTGCAATGACCAGGACTCATACATACACCACTGGCTTCCCACCCGCGAACACCACTGCGGTGGTAGGCGAGTGATTAGACCTCTACGCTACCAAGGCACACCCAAACTTCTCAATTTCAACCACTTTGTTATTTATTGTGTAACCCACCCCACAAAATAAATCGCATGATCATGTATTATGTTTTTCAAATGTTTAAATATAATTTCTCAGTCAATATTACCAAACTCCTCTGGTCTTTCTAAATATATATATATATTAGGGCTGAACGATTAATCGATTTGGAATGATGCAATTATCAATTTTTTTCTTTTTATTTAACCAGGAAGTCTCATTGAGATACAATATCGGTTTGGGAGAGGGAGGTAAGTGGTTTTAGATTGTGTGTTGTGAAGTTTAGACTTCAGAGAGGGAGAGTAAAGTACAGAAAAAAAGGTGCCATTGGGTACCGGTATCGATTCCCAGGTAAAAAAGAAACATTTTCAGGCTCGGTGTCCCGAACAGACCCACCGCGTAGGCCAGATGCAAGCCGCATTTTACAATAAACCTCTGTGGGGCTGCTTTAAAAAAAAATATTATAATCGCAATATCTGTCCGAAAAATCGCAATTAGATTATTTCCCAAAATCGTGCAGCCCTAATATATATATACTGTATAAAGGCTCCCTCTTGTCTAGTATACCGGTATTACATTCTTCTACTTTATACTAAACGTGTAAAGGTACCAGAATGTGGTACAGATTGATTTAGCGTGAATGATGTAAGATGTCATTCGGTCAGTACCCTTCAGTTCAAAGTACAGAGTTCGGTACCCAATCCTAAGGCCTAGTCACGTCTAACTTCAACCATGGTGAATGGTGATAACTAACTAGACGTTCTGAAGTAGGCCTAGTCATGTCTAACTTCAACCATGGTGAATGGTGATAACTAACTAGACGTTCTGAAGTAGGCCTAGTCATGTCTAACTTCAACCATGGTGAATGGTGATAACTAACTAGACGTTCTGAAGTAGGCCTAGTCATGTCTAACTTCAACCATGGTGAATGGTGATAACTAACTAGACGTTCTGAAGTAGGCCTAGTCATGTCTAACTTCAACCATGGTGAATGGTGATAACTAACTAGACGTTCTGAAGTAGGCCTAGTCATGTCTAACTTCAACCATGGTGAATGGTGATAACTAACTAGACGTTCTGAAGTAGGCCTAGTCATGTCTAACTTCAACCATGGTGAATGGTGATAACTAACTAGACGTTCTGAAGTAGGCCTAGTCATGTCTAACTTCAACCATGGTGAATGGTGATAACTAACTAGACGTTCTGAAGTAGGCCTAGTCATGTCTAACTTCAACCATGGTGAATGGTGATAACTAACTAGACGTTCTGAAGTAGGCCTAGTCATGTCTAACTTCAACCATGGTGAATGGTGATAACTAACTAGACGTTCTGAAGTAGGCCTAGTCATGTCTAACTTCAACCATGGTGAATGGTGATAACTAACTAGACGTTCTGAAGTAGGCCTAGTCATGTCTAACTTCAACCATGGTGAATGGTGATAACTAACTAGACGTTCTGAAGTAGGCCTAGTCACGTCTAACTTCAACCATGGTGAATGGTGATAACTAACTAGACGTTCTGAAGTAGGCCTAGTCACGTCTAACTTCAACCATGGTGAATGGTGATAACTAACTAGACGTTCTGAAGTAGGCCTAGTCACGTCTAACTTCAACCATGGTGAATGGTGATAACTAACTAGACGTTCTGAAGTAGGCCTAGTCATGTCTAACTTCAACCATGGTGAATGGTGATAACTAACTAGACGTTCTGAAGTAGGCCTAGTCATGTCTAACTTCAACCATGGTGAATGGTGATAACTAACTAGACGTTCTGAAGTAGGCCTAGTCATGTCTAACTTCAACCATGGTGAATGGTGATAACTAACTAGACGTTCTGAAGTAGGCCTAGTCACGTCTAACTTCAACCATGGTGAATGGTGATAACTAACTAGACGTTCTGAAGTAGGCCTAGTCACGTCTAACTTCAACCATGGTGAATGGTGATAACTAACTAGACGTTCTGAAGTAGGCCTAGTCACGTCTAACTTCAACCATGGTGAATGGTGATAACTAACTAGACGTTCTGAAGTAGGCCTAGTCACGTCTAACTTCAACCATGGTGAATGGTGATAACTAACTAGACGTTCTGAAGTAGGCCTAGTCACGTCTAACTTCAACCATGGTGAATGGTGATAACTAACTAGACGTTCTGAAGTAGGCCTAGTCACGTCTAACTTCAACCATGGTGAATGGTGATAACTAACTAGACGTTCTGAAGTAGGCCTAGTCATGTCTAACTTCAACCATAATGAGATATACATATGGAGATATCACTTCCGTCGTGGACATTCGCATGACACAATTAAATTCAGACAACCATGGATTGTGATTTTGACCCCAACTGTCCTCACAGGAAATTCTGACTGAGTGAATGAGTGTGATCAAGCAAGTGAAGTTCTGGCAATTTGGGTTTCACCCACCGCTGCATTCCCCTCAGGGTGAGTGAATGCAGGCCGGGCAGAGGGAACACCCATGATATCCAAAACAAAATATACAGCGTCTAAAACTAGCCTGTTCACATTCACGAGGGTGTGTTGATGTGCGCCTACAGGGTGGAGGAGAGGGGTATATAGTGGCAAAGCAACCACACCACAGCCCAACGCCTTTTAATCAGCAGCACCAGACTCCCAGAGCCTGCTGCCGTTCTCCTACAGGCAGGGCGAGAGAGAGAGAGAGAGAGAGAGAGAGAGAGAGAGAGAGAGAGAGAGAGAGAGGGTGGATGGGTGTGTCATCACACACACACCACTTCCTGGCCCTGCATAGCTGGTGGTGGCCACAGCAATATGGCCTGGGATCTTCAGAGCGCTCAACATAATGCTGAGCACTGAAAGGTTGAAAATTAGAGCATTCCATCCCCACCTCTGTAACGACCGCACTCTCCAGGCCCCCGCTATACAAGCCTGGGTGGCTTCAGCAGCTGTGACAGCAGAAACAGCATGTGGACGCGCGAGAGAGAGAGCGAGAGAGAGAGAGAGAGAGACAGACGCCTTGCACAGAGACATCAGTGGTGTTCTAGCTGAGCGAAGGATGGAGAAAGCAGATGTCTGCTGTTCCCACTGAGAGGAGCCAGCAGAAGAGCAGCACGATAGTTGGGGAATGGATCTGATGTTCATCGAGTTCTCCCTCTGTTTGTCTCTCTCTCCCTTGTCTCCGTATTCAAACACACTCACACGGTCGGTCACATGGGTCATACTACATGTGTGTATCTGATACACATACACATTAAGATATACGTACTGTGAAGGCACACACACACCGTGGATATGGTCGTGAGCGTGCGCACGCACACACACACAGTCACACACACACAGACAGCTTAGCTTATAATGGTAAAAGCATACACTAACAGGCAGAAATGTGTGCTGATGTGGCAGCTGTCCTTCCGCTGACAGCCTTGAGACAGTCTGGACTGGAGACTGAAGTGCCAGAAAGCCTTGAGGAGGTCCCTCAAGAATAGACACACTAACCAATACACACACACACACACACACGTCTCACTCTCATTCCACTCCAACAGATGTGTGATACACCACCAATAAACACACTCAACACCACCAGCACTAACTTTGTTTCTAGATATACGTATGGTGGAAAATTATCATATTTCTCAATGTTACTCAAGAGGATCATTGTGTTTTCATAGTCAGTTTATATGTTATGTTTCTCTTCTTTGCAACAGTCTTTGTAATGTGAATTATGGTCAATTAAAGAAGTTTTTTTGAAAGATTGGAACAATTCATGTCTAGCAGGAGGTTCTATTCTGAACACAGTCTAGCAGGAGGTTCTTCCTCCTTTCCTCCCTCAGATATCCATGTCTCTGAGTGAATCTCGGCCTGTCTGTCCGACATCTTTGCCTGGATGACGACCCGGACCAACCACCTCAAACTGAACATAAGCAAAACAGAATTGCTTCACCTGCCGGCCAAATCCTCCCCGCTGACCGACCTTTCCATCACAGTGGAAAATGTAGCCGTGGCCTCGTCCCTGACCGCCAAGAACCTTGGTGTAGTCCTGATGATCTGCTGAACTCCCAAGACCTGCAGATTCCTCCTGAGCAATGTCAGAAGGATCCGCCTCTTCCTGACAAAAGAAGCCACTCAACTCCGTGTCCAATCAACAGTCATGTCTCGCCTCGACTACTGCAATGCACTGATCGCTGGTCTACCGACCACCGCCACCAAGCCTCTTCAACTGATCCAGAACGCAGCCGCCCGTCTACTCACCAACCTACCAAAGTCAGCCCATGTTACCCCACTTCTCAGGGACCTGCACTGGCTCCCCATGCCGCACGAATCTGCTACACACCCTCAAGACCCCTCCGCTCTACATCCTCCGGCCACCTCAGACCCACTGCTATCCAAGCTCTGGGAGGGTCATTAAAGAGAAGCCGCCTATGCTCGGTCTACAATGGTGGAACGAACTTCCCACCACAGTTAGGACAGCCAAATCCGGACCATCAACTAAAAACACACTTCTTCAATCAATATCTGAAATGAAAGAAAAATATGAAAAAACACTAACCTTCTTACTGTCCTATACTACACTATGCACTACTCCTACTATACTAATATGACTTATGTATATGCACTCAATACGGCAGCATCCAAGTTTCAGCACTGTTTGATGAACATTGTTACTCAGCTGATAGAGTTGTACCCTTCCTGATGACTTGTCGTACAGAACTTGTAAGTCGCTTTAGATAAATGTGTCAGCTAAATGACAACATGTAAATGTAAATGAACAGTCAAGCAGGAGGTTCTATTCTGAACAGAGTCTAGCAGGAAGTTCCATTCTGAACACAGTCTAGCAGGAGGTTCTAGGGGTGGACGGTATAAAACGGTATGAATTTGCGCTACGGTATGGATTTTGACTATACCTTCATACCTTGTGACTGGTAGACTAGAGCAGCTAGTCACAGCAGTAGCAATGACGTTATATTATATATTGACTAGGCTTGACAACAGAGGTTCAAAGATAACTTCACATTTATTGGGTATTCGTTTCTTTATATCGCTTCATCCATCGGGCTGCTCTCGTTTCCAACTCTGTGTTGACAATGACATCCTGGTGTGACATCAACTACGGCAATTTAGGACGCTCTAACCTCAAACTCAAACCTATTACATCATGCTCTCTCGCTCTCTCTCTACGTTGTCAAACATGTACACTAAAGTTAAGTTATGTTGGAGTTTTATTGTGTTTGAGTTGTTTGAGGGAAAGAAACCTCCTGTCCTGCAGTAGTTTTTATTTTCACTTTGTGCCGCTTGATTTTATTGTATTTCATGAAAAAGGTGTTTTTCAGAGATGGAAGTAACTTGAGAAAAGGTTTTGCATTTTTCTATTGCAGTTTTGCACAATAAATGTTCTTAAAATACCTCTGTACTATGTGAAATATGTCCTAGTAATACAAGAGTACAGTAATAGCTGCCAGTGTTTTACCCCTTCAGAAGCATTTATAGACATTTTAAGATACATTTATATACCGTGATATACCGTTACCGTCTATGCTTCAAATTATACCGTGATATAAATTTTAGACCATACCGTCCAGCCCTAATTTGCAATCTGTACGGCCCTTTTTATGTAAAGAGTTCTTAAATTGTTTGCATTTATTGTAATGTATTGGACATGATGCATTGTGTTTTTCATTGAAAGGTGGAAGGGAGGGGTGGAGGGTGGGAGAGAAGTTGGAGGGAGGATGGGAGGGAGGGAGGGAGGGAGGAAGGGAGGGAGGTTCTTTTTGGATTCTTTGTACTTTTACTATTTACGACTATATGACTGTTTTGTACTAGTTTACTGCCTAGGACTACAGATGGAAATTAGCTTCTTGCTAAATCTGGTGCACCCATCTTCTTGTTTACCACAAATGATTAACTCATTGGACGCCACTGACTTGAGCATCGTTTGTTCCTACCACGCCAAACGCTAAAAGATAGGAATAAGTGGCGGTATTGAAGATATAGCGTGTTGTAATGTTTGCTGGAGCCACTTCATCCACAACAGCACACCCCGGTCAGAGAGCGGACACAGACACCAAAGAACAGTCCTTTGTAGTTTAATGTTGGTATCAAAGGATCAAAGGATGATAGGGTTTATTCAGTACAGGTGATTTCCATCCAGTTCATAAGGCTGAATGAAACAATGAGCATCCACACAAGGATGAGAATATTGGGTGAATCTAGACAATTATTGAGTGAGTGGTTTTCATCCAGTTCGTAAGGCTGGATGAACAGTGAGGAATTGAGTGAGTGATTTCCATCCAGGTTGTAAGGCTGGATGAAGTAGTGAGATATTGAGTGAGTGAGCGAGTGGTATTCTGCAACAGATAAGCAGAATATACAGGGAATTAGCAGAATACATACTTAGTAGTCATAACATGCTGGCATCTAGAAGATACACATAACTGAAACAATGCTATATATAGCATATTCACACTAGCATAGCATTAGCTCAGTGCATTAGCTCAATTAGCAGCTTGGAACAAACATAGCACCAAGTAGCAAACCCAAGCCATAGTCGTATAGATAAGTCACTTAGCGGCATAATATAGGCTACATATGACATTTATCTATCATACAACCATAGACATTACATTGGAGGCTATTGATGACTTACTTCTTCACGAACACACTCATGTGACAGCAGACAGCAGTGGAAACACATGGGCGGCAAGATGGCCGCTGCATTTAATTACCAGACTAAGGACCCTTGGGCTGTCCAGAGAGATGCCCGACTAGAAATAGTAATACCCCTGGGCTGTCCAAAGAAGTGTCTTGGAAATAATAATACACAGCATTACAAATAGCATACAAGTAATGGGGAATTTACAACAGGTGGTGTTGCAGGGCTATATATTCTATATTATAGCTATGGATACAATACTATGGCCCATTTGACATCAACTATATCGTTCGATATGTGAAAAAGAATACATTTTTTCATCAATACGTTCGCGTGTTATACCGAATATAAGTATAGTTTTAGAGTGATCCTGGTTAATCCCAGAAAACTACGATATGCAGCAAAGCGTGAATTTCACTAAAAGCGTTGCCATTTCTCGCCTGGACAGTGGACACGCTACTATTTCCAAATCAAATGTATATAATAGGTATTATGTTTCATCATGAATCAATGCATGAAAGGGGGGGGGGGGATAGTTTTTTGATGCTTTGATCGTCACCAACGGCATACGTTGTGGAGTAACGTTACACACACACGTTGCGATCGAGGTGAAATCATGGTTGGATCAAAGCAGGATTGGGCAGGGCTGTACAGTGCGAGATATATGTCGCAGGGCTGTACACTGCGACGAGATTATCGCAAATTGCCCCTTAATTTGGTGCGAGTGGTAAATAATATTTGGGGGCAACCTTGTGAGTAGTGATTTCAACCCTTCATTCACATTTCACTCCTAAATTAATAAAAAAAATAGTAAAACATTAGCCTACAACCAGGGCTGTACAGTGCGACATAATGCCCGGTGCTATGAAAAAATCTGTCTGCAATGAATGAATTTACTGCGATAGCCCGTGTGGGAAAAAAAGATTTACGTGTGAAGTTAATCTGGGTCACGCTATATACTTGGTAGTTGTAGTCTATCGTGCGATTAAATACCATGTCCCCATCTGGTAGAGTCCATACATCCAACACCAAATCCCATAGTTCCTAGCGAACAATCTAAACGAAACTGAATGTGGCCTATTGCATCGCCAAAGAAGAACTTCCTTTCAATATTTTTAAGCCGCTAATTTTGCTCTGCAAGAACAACGGAGTGGATAGCAGTCCAGCTTATGACAACCACGTCCGATGTGGAGAGATGATAAGAGACCATAGCCGGTGAAATTAAGTCGGACCTGGCAGTGATGATTGACGGGAACACACTTCTAACGTTCAGGTTCAGCCATGCATTAGGTGAGTAGTAGCCCACTATTAGGACGTGAAATACTGTCTACTTAAATTTCCCTCCGGGGATCAATAAAGTATCAACCTATCTATCTAATAATGAGACAATATGCAAATAAGATGATACTAATAATTGTCACGGTTCCCCGTATGAAAGTGGCTTGCAACTTACTGCTGGTAAAATCTCTGTTTATTTCTCGTTTTACATTCCTCTTCTATAAATAATCAAAGTCCTACCGTAAGAGCCTCATACGGGTCAATTAAACCTTTTTGATTAGAGTCTTACCTTCGAGCTAAGTTGAACTGAACATTTCACTGTCAAAAGCGCAAACTTAAACAAGGTTGCGTCGCAACACGGTTTTCAAAATAAAGGTCACATATACAAATACTGTAGTAGGCCTCTCAATTCTTATAAAAAAAAGTCCCGGATATACATAAACATTCATTGGCATAGATCTCTATAAACGGCCCAACACATTGATCACTTTAGGCACACCCTGAAACCAGTAACATCACAAATATAATAAACCTTTCATGGGGGTTATTTACAATAATAATAATTCATTTTATTTATAAAGCACTTTTCATTGTGAAACAAAGGTATGCAGAGTTTCTTGTCCTCATGATTAATGCAATGGTGTGTGTGTTGTGGTGATCTCATTCAAGGAGCACTACACAAGCGCGCGCACACACACAGTTTGTTGTTTTTGTTCTATTAGTGATTTACACACTTTCTCAGTTGGTTCATTATAAAAGATAAACCTGAAAACAAACACACTTAAATGTTAAATAAAAAGGACCACAGTAATGAGGCAGGAGGAACATATTTTTTTACACTATAATGGTAAAATTGTTATTTAAAAATGTGCCCCTAAAAAATATTCTGTGCCCCTAAATTTCTCATTTAGGGGCCCTAGTGAAAAAGCTTAGCATACAGCCCTGTGTCGCACATGCTACAGCAACATCGATCTGTGCGATGAATGGATTTACTTCAGTAGCACTGGTGCGATAGGCATTCGGTTCATATCGATACTCTTATTTTGAAAATCCTGTGGCGGGTCTCATTTCCGCCCCAAGCGCAGCTCCAGCCATAATATCTATGGCTCCGGCAGCTAGCAACATTTGGTTCATATCGATACTCTTATTTTGAAAATCCCGTGGCAACTTGGCAAGTCGTATCCGCCCAGTCCGTGCTGTCTGCTGGCATTAAAGCAGAGCAGGGCTACACAGCAGTGCGCCTATTTTGCGACCCGAAATAAGTCTGTAGTGTTTTTTTTTCACAACGGGGTCAAATGCATCTAACATGCTTTGCATCGTCGCCATTCCTTTATGCCTACATCGCCCGAAATTAACGTTACGTTAGCATAAGCTAACAAGCTAATCCTGATCAGAGGCAGAGCCATAGAGAGAACAGCAGAAAGTGGGGACTGCAGGGAAAGGGAAAGGGGGGGGGGGCACTCTCCCTTTCTCTGTGTGTGTGCGTTTGGAAAGACGATGAAGTCAGGAGTATATTATAGTAAACTGAGGATGGACAGATAATGTTGATATTCAAATATAAAAAAAAATAATAATAATAAATGAATTCATGATCATCATGCAACATAAAACAATTGTAGAAACGGTTTGGGAGAGGAAGGGGTTTTAGGTTGCGTGTTGTGAGTTGTGAGTTCCAAAAAAATTTACTTGAAGTTTAAAGCTCAATATATCAAAACGTGGCACTTTGCAGTGAACAGGAGGTCTATTTGTATTAAAAACAATAGATTGTTTTTTTCATTTAAATGTCTGGAAGAGCTAAATTAATTTTTTTCAAATTATATTTTCGTTACCTTTTTTGAGTTGATCTAAATCAGTGGTCATGGTCACCAACCTTTTTAAGCCCAAGATCACTTTTATTTTTTTTGGTGAAGGCAAGATCTACCTATTGAAGCGTTGAGAGAAAAAGACAGCCAAGATTGTACTTTAAACTAAATGACTTGTATTTGCCTGTATTCTAATTACATGCAATGCTTTGGTCCAACATTAAAACGTCAAAGTAGAACTGTAATATGTACTTTCTCAGTCAGTGCTAAGTGCAGTCATCTTATGCAGCATCACTTTTCACATCAAAACAAAAGTAGAACTGTAATGTGGACTTTTTCATATTATTAACATTGACAAACATATTTACAATTAGCATTTTATAAAGTAGAACTGTAATATGTACTTCCTCAGTCAGTGCTAAGTGCAGTCATCTTATGCAGCATCACTTTTCACACCAAAACAAAAGTAGAACTGTAATGTGGACTCTCATATTATTAACATTATAAAATGCTAATTGTAAATATGTTTGTCAAAGTAGAACTGTAATATGTACTTTCTCAGTCAGTGCTAAGTGCAGTCATCTTATGCAGAATCACTTTTCACATCAAAACCAAAGTAGAACTGTAATGTGGACTCTCAGGGAAAGATCTATAAAAAAAAAAATGTCAGGGAAATATCTACAGGGAAAGTCTCAAAGATCGACCAGTCGATCGCGATCGACGGGTTGGTGACCACTAATCTAAATGTTACTGATTGTGTTAAATGGGCTTATGATATCGTCTCATATCGATTGCAGGCACCTGCATCGTATCGTGGCAGATATCTGCAAATATCGTATCCTTATTCCTTGTCCAAAGAATCGATATCGTATCGTGATGAAACTGGTGATTCCCACCCCTAGTAGAGTCCATACATCCAACACCAAATTCCATAATTCCTTACACGTAACGTAGGCCTGCCACGATAACAAATTTTGCTGGGCGATTAATTGCCCCCGAAAATATCGCGATAAGCGATATTATTGCGACCGGTTAGAGAATTTTTTTTTGAGAAATTTATTTCCCAAAACTTTTATTTTGAAGCCCACCGCTCCGTCTTTTCCGGTGTTTTAGACTTTTATTTTGAAGCCCACCGACCGGACCGGAAGTATTGTTGTTATTATCCTAGCTTGCTGATGCTGCTGGTGGACTGGGGCCAGCTAACGTTAGCTTGCTGATGCTACTACTACTTCGACATGCTGCTAATGGGCTGGGGCCAGCTAACGTTAGCTTGCTGATGCTGCTGGTAGATCGACATGCTGCTAGTGGACTGGGGCCAGCTAACGTTAGCTTGCTGATGCTGCTGGTAGATCGACATGCTGCTAGTGGACTGGGGCCAGCTAACGTTAGCTTGCTGATGCTACTAGTAGATCGACATGAGCTAATGATAAAACAAATGTTGAGATTGTTGGTGAACAACTAACTTTAAGTTAGTTTTAACGTTAGCTACTAACGTTAAAACGCTAACGTTACACTACAAATAACGCTACTTGGTTAAAAGGTGCAACACTATTGAGAAATGTAGTTAAGCTATGTGGTGTTGCCCCACGGAGCTGCTGTGCTCTCTGCTCTGTAGTAAAGCCAGCGGCCCGCCTCCCAACACGGACAGTGACTGACAAGGGGCACTGGTTCCGCCTCATTAAAACAAACGCGCAAATAGCAATTAATCGCGCCCGTCAAAATCATTGCATTAATTTTAATTATCGCGGCAATTAATCGATTTATTGCTTATCGCGGCAGGCCTAACGTAACGTGTCTGGCTGTGTGACGTCAACTTGTCAGCATGAAAATGACAGCCAAACATGGCACTGCAACTAAATAACACAAATACAATAGGCACATTTGTGACTGTTACAAATATAACACGTTTTATACTTGTGCTACAAGATTTTGGCCTGTGCTACAAAACTATCAACCTCTGTAGCACCAGTGCTATGTGCAAAAAAAGTTAACGTTTAGTCCTTACCTTCACTAGGAGGTACCCCAAAAAGAATATTCCAATTGTCTGATCGTGAGTCCAAGTATTGGTGTCCATCGTGTCGCCAACATAATCCACCACAATGCATCGGGGGCATTTGACACTTCTCAATGCGATCGGGATACCCGGGTGGGACGATACATCGATCCAGATCGATATATCGATCTATTATCAATAATCAAATAGGATCGATGCAACGTAAAAAGATCTATTCATATTGCGATACTCTTATTTTGAAAATCCGGCGACGGCGACGTCATATCCGCCCCGCGGCCAGTGTTGTGAAACTCCGTTAGCTCTGTACAGCAGAGCGAGAGCAGGGCTTCAGTCGTCTATTTTGAGACCCGATATAAGTCTGTGCAGTTTTTTCCCCGCAACGGGTCAAATGCATCTAACATGCTTTGCATCGTCGCCATTCTTTTATGCCCACGTCGCGTGGGCAGACCTAAATTAACGTTACATTAGCTGCTTAAGCTAACTAAGCTAAGAGAGAGAGAGAAACGGAGAGAGGAGAGGGGACATTCTGTGTGTGTGTGTGTGTGTGTGTGTGTGTGTGTGTGTGTGTGTGTGTGTGTGTGTGTGTGTGTGTGTGTATGAAAATACCAGATCAAGTCAGGAGTATTATTATATTGATATTATTTACTGAGGATGGACAGATAATGTTGATATTTAAACATGATCATCATGCAACATAAAACAATTGTAGGAACGGTTTGGGAGAGGAAGGGGTTTTAGCTTGCGTGTTGTGAGTTCCAAAACATTTTACTTCAAGTTTAAAGCTCAATATATAAAAACGTGGCACTTTATAGTGAACAGGAGGTCTATTTGTATTAAAAACAATAATTGTTTTTCATTTAAATGTCTGGAAGAGCTCAAATTAAAACGTCAATTGATATTTCCGTAGCCTTTTTTTAGTTGATCTAAATGTGACTAATTGTGTTAAATGGGCACATAATATCGTCTCATATCGATCGCAGGCACCTGAATCGAATCGAATCGTGGCAGACTGTGATATCGGCAAATATCGTATCGTTGTCCAAAGAATCGATATCGTATCGTGATGAAACTGGTGATTCCCACCCCTAATACCCGCTCGACTCGCCTGACGAAGAAAACTGCGCCCGAGACATTTGAACGTTGCACAGGCCATTGGCCAAGATATAAGGTTTCAAAGGGTGCTCGATACTGCCACCTGGGAGGATGCGGCCGGTATTGCACTTTGGCATTCTCAGGATGATTCCCCATGTTAACCCAGAGTCCGTGTGCCTGTAATGAATAGAAATATTGAATAAAAGAAATAACGATGAAAACCCGACTATACTCGGGTCTGGCGCTGAACGGGTGGCGAGATAACCCGACTATCCTCAGGTCTGGTGCTGATTGAGTTAACGTGTGCACACTGTCCTTCTCCTAAACCAAATAAACTAAACTGAACTAAACATGAACAGTATGGGACCCGGGTATTCGGGACATCCCTATGACCTCTGTTCACCTAAATGGCCCTCTTCAGTCCCACACTTTACGGTGGAAAACAAAGGTCTATGGAAACAACATTTCTGGAGGTCATTACGTTTCTGGGCTCGGTCCAGTAAAGCGCTCTCGTCTGTTATTCCTTCAGTCATCTGTGTTGCCTTTTCAATAGCTGATAACAGGTCACTGACCAAGACCGTGTTCCAGTCCGACCACCGTTAATGCGCTCAAAGACAGGAAGCTCTGGAAGGAGAGCAGCAACCAACACACACACACACACACAGGCACATCCTGACATCCTGTGCATGGTGAAAGGAGTCTTTTCAAAGTGCTTCATTGATATGCCAGAGACTGGGTCCAACGTGGCATGGACAGCTCTAAAGGACACACACACTCACACACACACACACACACACACACACACACACACACACACTCATGCTAACACACACACACTCATGCTTACACACACACAGCTGGGAGAAAGTCCCAGGTCTCTGAAAGAGGATCATTAGCATCTGTAACAATGGGAGGAACACACATTAATCTTGTATGAGCACCAGAGAGCACATTAGACTCAAGTTAAAGGAAACAGTGATTGTTTTGCGGATTTATCCCAGATTAATAACTCACTGAGAGACTTGACGGGTGAAAACAGCATGAGTTACCAGTGGAATCAGACATTCAAACTAGACTATGAGATGAATGTAAATGTAATATGTGTGGGTTCAGCATAGGCCGACTACTTGCTAATAAAAGTCTGGGTCAAAGTATGTATTTGTGTATTATTATTATTCCTATCTGCAACATCACAACATCCCCTCTGAGATGAGATGTAACCTGTTCACCTGTCAAGCTGCTTCCACGCTGCTGAATCCACCTTCATAGTCTGCTGGCAGAAACACAACTGAATATAATGTGACCCTGAGCCTGAGGCCGGAAAATACCTGTTTCCTCTACTTCTGCTGCCCCGTGGTTATTTGACCGGTCTCTGGTTGTTTGACTAAGTAGCTGAGCATATCGGCTAAACAACTGCAGGAAATGCTTACTCATGGAAATGTTTTTTTTTGTTTTATGGGGGGGGGTTCGATACGAGCTCTCATAGAGCCGATAAGGGCCTAGCATCCCTGCAGATCAATACGTATATATGGACTGGAGCGCGTTTGGTGTCTGAGGTGAAAGCTTTCCTGTGACATGAATGATAAACAACCCATACAAAATGAAACACACACACAGACAGATACACGTCATTACACACATAAGCATACATGTGAGCTTGTTGCCAGCCATCATCACGTGTGTGCGCACACACACACATGACAGAGAATCGATACCCTGTTCTTTCCCTTTGCTATATTGCACCATTAACATTCCTTAAGTATCCCTTTACATTGGAGTCGGTGCTTCCTCGTATTCCCCCCACTTCCCATCCGTCTGAGCGGAATAAGACATTCAGATAATCTCCAGCTCCCAGGAACCACGAAGCATCTCATGATCTGCTCTGAATTTAATGTGTCACGACACAAACAACCACACAACCGTAGCGGGTAACTGGTGCAGCAACAACATGCCAAGGTTCCAAAATGTAATCAAAGTAATGTGCCATGTGCCCAGGGCTCACTTGTCATGCAATATAGGCCTAAGTGAGTGTGTGTGTGTGTGTGTGTGTGTGTGGTCAGAGAGAGAGAGAGAGAGAGAGAGAGAGAGAGAGAGAGAGAGAGACCATCACTAACGTGGACTGAGTACAAATAATTAGAGGTTAAAGTGAGAGTGGCTCTAAGGCCGTCAGCTCTGCCGACAACAGTGGCTAATATGAAGCAGATGTTGACATGGGAGCTTTGCTGAAGAGAAGGGGAACCATGCTGGAACTGAAATAGCAAAGTCAATCATAAACAGCTGAGAGAAATATATTTACAGATTTTACCCATTTCTCATCTTCTGGCCTATAGGTTTTTTTTTTTATTAACTCTCAATTCAAGGGTGTCAGACTTGTCTAGAGAATCTAGTAAGATCAGTCATACATTCTTCTATATTTGCTATTTCATGCCTTTGATCGTGTCTTTATTGTTTCACATTTATATTATAGGCACAATTCAAATAAACCTAACATGTCACGGCTATTCATATTAGCAATACATACAAAAATAGTTGTCCTAAAATAGTCGAGAGATGGATAGAGATGAAAACACAGAGCCCCGTGCTGAGAGTGTGTCGGGGGGCGCGTCGCTGTTACAGTTGTAGGCTACTACTGTAAAACGGCAATCCAAGTTTACCTGTAATGTGTCCAAGAAAACGCTTCTTCTAAACTTCCCTCGTCGTATCTCCATTTCCAGAGCAGAGCCGCGCGCAACGGTGGCTCTTGATGTTTGATTTCTGCAAAACATAATGCCCTAGTTTTCCCCCAAGTTCAGCAATGTCCTTCAGTTGGTTGTCTTCTCGAAGCCCCCAGAGGACTCGAAACAGCAACGCGCAGATCCAGGTGTCGCGGCTACAAAACGATGCCGCAGACAAATCCCCGAGAGAGAGGTTTTCGTGGAAAACTCGATTCAAACAGCAACGACTTTCCTGTTCAGAGTAAACAACAACCCACTACTATGCAGCGACTTCATTCATGGAAACAGCATAGAGTCCTTCCTTTACTCTTTAATGTGAACTTCTCCAGGGCGCTCAGACGGTCCCCTATAATGTGCCCACGTCCCGTGCCTTGACACAGCGACACCCCCCGCGGCGCGACCTCCCGTCTGCTGGTTTGTGTCCAGAGAGAGAGAGCGACCTCTACTGGCGCTGTGTCACCAAGCAATAGACCTGTTCAAGTTTCAAGTTTATTTTATTTTGTTACACATAGGCCTAATAATGTTTAATGTACATGTACATTTACAGTGACATGGTTGGTTCTGTATGAGCCCCCTGAGAGTGTGCTTCATACAGTAAAAAGTAAAAGAATAAGGCCAAACACTATACAAAATATACAATATACAAACTAAAGTACAAAATGAAGTACAGAATGCAGCTTTTTATTGTTTAATGCAAAAATGCAAACGTGGGCAGTTCGCACGTAAAAGGCGCAGACATTCGAAATTAATTCATCATTATGGACAGCACTTTCTTCTTACGCAGGGCAATCATAATTCAAAAGCAAATGATTTCTTCTATAATGTATTGTTGTAGACTTGTAGTGGTAGGCCTACTTCATGATAGTTTGCTGTGACAACCATGGCTTACATGTTGTGCTGTATATGTTGATATAACTACCTAGTGCAGTAGTGAAGTTCTATTTTTAATAAACATTCCTAATCAAAATTTTGAACACTTGTACTCATTTCACACCTACAACTATTACACTAATATGACGTTCCCGAAGGAGATACACAATGAAGCCAGAAAATATTTAGCAATCGAGAATATTGGAAGAATATTTAAAGAGATTATAGAGAAGTTGAACATATCACAGCCAGGCGCAAACTGACAGGCATGACAGGCGAAATTTATGCTCGAGCGTGAACGTGGCGCTGTTGCTTCGCCGAGGGTGGGGCCGCTAGCGGCGTCCCTAAAAAAAGGCAAGAGCACAGAAAGATTCAACCATCTTTTACAGTCCTAGGGGAATACTTGTTCATGATGACACGTGAAAATGAATAATGAATGTCAATTATATTCTAAATCCTGTGGAATTGTGCACATGTTTGCATACAACGTATATCATAGTGTAATAGTGAGTTTTCTTTTTTATAGTATTTGCACTGCAATATATTGCACAGGCACTACGATCACTTTTTAAATAGTTTTTATATTATTAATATTATCTGTTTTTATATTATTATTCTCTTAACCTGATGTTGTGTGGCAGTGAAAGGGTTAACATTATGTGTATTGTCGCAGTGAAAGGGTTAACCATTTGGTAGTGCGGCAATGAAAGGGTTAATACTGTGTGTTGTTGCATGTCTCATTGTTGTTGTTGTTGTTGTTGTGTGTTTCACTAGCACACAGGGTCTGCACCTTAAGTTTTGTTGTACCTGTACAATGACAATAAAGATCATTCATTCATTCTATAGTTGGATGACTACAGAGCTGGCTGAGCAGGCTGCCATGGTACAGCATTCTATTTACGAGCATCTGCAATGGACCATAAAGATGCTCCAGGAATGTGTATCAGAATCCCTGCTAGGCCCCTGGGGGTCGCAGGGAATTTACTGGACATGCTGTGAATGGAATTCTGAAAGGTCAGAAGGGCATCTAGGACCCCCCTCACTTGGACAGAGGTCGCATCAACACACCAGTGGCAGAGGCACTGTGGCATGACGATACACGGGCAATATGAAAGTAGGAATAAATAACATGATATGAAAATAGGACCACAAGAAAGCACTATTATTAATTCAGACTTCACTGCCTCACCCACTTATGGTGCCCAGTAGCCTGTCACTGGGTGGTTTGTCTTGGGTTCTCATTCTGGGAGGTTCCATGTTTTTGCCTATAGCTTGCAAGCCACCCGGAGCTTTATATTCACTGAGTTCTGACAGGATCACAAGTCTTTCATTAACTCGAGAATTAACATTGTGGTGTTGGAGTCTTCATTAAAGGGCGGTTCAGCGTCTGAGCCTTCAGCTCCAAACAGGGCAGTAAACAGAGCTCTAAATCCAGTGAGCTCCCCACTATGGGGCCCCTCGGCAAGAAAGTGCTAAGCCCCCCCCTGTCCCCCAGGGGCCCGACATAACTAAAGGCATCTGGGGGCATGCTCCCTGCATGAAGACATAAATAACTCTGGAATAATCATTTCTAGGGCCTTTTGATCAATTTGACTAAATTGGTTTGATTGATTGATTGATTGATTGATTGATTGATTGAAAAGTTTATTAACAGATTGTAGAATGGGTACAGTACAGTACAGCTTAAGGGGATGCAGACCAGAGAAAGACTTTCGTCTTGTTTACATCAGGGTCCCCCATTTTCAAGTCATCATAACATATATGACATACACAACATACAGATAGACAGTACTGCTACATCTATACATTTATGACATACCAGATTTGCAAATACAGTACTGTTTGTGATACAAAAAGTGTCCAGAAAAAGAGTGTATATACATTTAACGTAGAAACTGTACATTGGAGGAGGTTGGGTAGGTGGGGTGGGGTTGGGTGGGTGGGTGGGTGGGTGGGGGGCTGTACATTGGAGGTGGGGGGGAGGGGGTTGGGTAGGGGGGACACACACACTGTACACTGTACATTGGAATACTGACAAAGCCATACATGGTAATTTACTATACAACTGGGTTAGGACATTTGTAGGGGCCAGTTTCGAATTGCAGTCTCCCGTAGGTGTTTTTTGAGTGTTTTTGAAGGTGGGTACTGGGTAGTGATTCACATTCCTTTACAGCTTTGGGTAGGGCGTTACACATTGATGTGGCATAATTGCGAAACGTGTTTAGTCCCTTGTTTGAGCCGAATCTGGGTTTAACATGATTTGTGGAGCTCCCTCTGGTGCTGTGGTGTTCCACAAGGAAGCATACTAGGACCGCTACTCTTCCTAATTTATGCAAATGACATGTCGTCAGCCTGTGACTGCAACTTGTTCCTGTTTGCGGACGACTCAACCCTGCTGGTCTCTGACAAGAACAAGTTGCAGGTTGAAAAAACCCTCAGCTCGGAACTAGGCAAAATCTGCATATGGCTCACTGATAACAAACTATCATTACACATGGGCAAAACAGAGTCCATTCTCTTCGGTTCAAATAACAAACTCAGCAAGACCGACGGCTTCTCAGTTACAGTGGGTGACAATATTGTCACAAGGAAAGACGAAATTACCTACCTGGGTTCCATCCTAGAGGCAAATCTTTCCTGTGACAAAATGGCATCCAATGTAATAAAAAAAGTCAACCAACGAACTAGATTCTTGTACCGGATCTCCTCTCTGGTAAACAAGAATACCCTGAAGACTCTGGCAGGAGCACTCATTCAAGGGTACTATGACTATGCGTGCACCTCATGGTACCAAAGCACCTCAAAGGCGCTTAAAACAAAATTACAAACATCACAAAACAAACTGGTCAGACTACTACTTGACCTGAACCCCAGAACCCACCTCACCCCTGCCCACTTTGACAACCTAGGATGGCTTAGAGTAGACGACAGAGTACAGCAACTTGCAATGGGCCTGGTCTACAAGATACACTATACGACCGGGGTGCCCATGTACATGTCAAAATGTGGACTAATACATAGCACAAGTCCCCTCCGATACTCGAGGTAACAGCAGTCGCATTTTTTCACCTGCGCGGCGCGATCTTTCAGCGTCAGGGTCTGCGCTTTGGGAGGGGCGCCGCCATAGATATCTATATCTATGGGCGCCGCCCCCATCGCTTCCTGATTCTACTGCGCAGGCGCACCAACCGACCGCCTGTAGCTGTTCCGCAACCGTTGCTATTTCCGGGGTAGGCCTGATTGGCCCCGACAGGCACGTGACCCGCCGCGGCCACGCCCGCGGCAGCCCCAGCGGCAAGCGCGCTACTACTGGAGTTCGCTTCGCCTTTCACATCGCTGCCGTTGGCGAAAGCAGGATGAGAGGCGAGAGCGTAGATTTCGCTGTGTATCATTTAATCATTTAACATTTGAAAGGCATACATTGTTGTCATACAGAAGTACAGAATACTTTTATCCAAAATGCTTCTTACTGTTACACTGTTAGAGACTGTGCTAGACAAATGAATAACTAATTCGGTCAGAAATAACGTAACTAATAACGTTAGTAAGCACTGCTTATATGCTTATTATGTCTGCGGGGTACAGTAAACGTTTCTCCCGGTACATTCTGAAGAGCACACCGCTGTATGTTGGAGAACCAGCGGTCTTCCGAAGTTCCGCTCCTCCTCACTCGAGTGGTCAGAAAGCAGTAACACAACAGTTGCAATGTTGTGTTACTGCTGTTCTCGGCATAAGCCCCAATAAGACCGTCACCAGAGCTCAGCGATGCCGCTCGCGTGAGCATATTCTCCCCGCTATTTTATTTCATACAACAATGTATGCCTTTCAAATGTTAAATGATAAATGATTGCAGATCATTGGCAGATTTTTTTTGAATTTAATTAACCTGTACGTGCAATTTCCTGCAATATAGAGCCTTCAATTTTGACCAATAAAGCTGCTCTTTTCACTATAAAACTCAGTTAACCATAACGTAGTTATGGTTAGATTTATATATTGGGGGGGGATATATCATATTTTTCATATGATCAAAAAGTGGTGGAGCAAGAGCATACCTTTGCTCCCCCAAGTTCAATAGTGGGAGAGCAGAGATGCTCCGAATGCTCTTATGGCCAGGCGTCTATGATTCACTGATACAAAGTAAAATAGTGCAGTGCAATAAAATAGTTAGTAAAATAGAATAAAATAATGCAATAGTGCATTGCAATAAAATAGTTATCATCGTATTTTTTCGGGAGGCCGGTAAGGAGTGCATTACAGTAGTCGAGTTGGCTTGAGATAAAGGCATGGATCTGGTTTTCAGCGTCCTTTTGATTTATAAATGGCCGTACTTTAGCTATGTTTCTAAGGTGGAAGAATTAAGTTTTTGTCAACTTGTTGATTGTGATTTAAAGCTTAGGTCTGAGTCTACCATGACACCAAGACTTAACTCACTCAAATACAGTTAGCAGCTGGATAGACCACAGATGGAAATTAGCTTCTGCTAAATCTGGTGCAAACATATTTTCATGTAACAATGATGAATTGTCAAAAAAAAAAAAAAAAAATTAAAAATAGATTTGGGGCTTTTCAGAAAACATTCGGGGCTTGAGCCTAAGTAGCCACCCCCTAGCGCCGCCCCTGGGCGCGACGCTGTACATATGTCTCTATACTATTTTATTTCATACAACAATGTATGCCTTTCAAATGTTAAATGACAAATGATTGCATGACTGCCGACTGCGGCACGATTATTATGACTGATGACTGCGATGTGAAAGGCGCCGCGAACTCCTTCCTAATGCTGCGGGCGGGGTTGAAGGCGGAAAGCGTCTGTGAACCACAGCAGCCTCGTTGCCGCGTCCTGAGGCTGCCGCGGGGCGTGGCCGCGGCGGGTCACGTGCCTGTCGGGGCCAATCAGGCCTACCCCGGAAATAGCAACGGTTGCGGAACAGCTACAGGCCAACCGACCTGTAGGAGTCGCTGTCCACAATCCCCACCCATCAGTTTCCCACCCCCTAATACTGCCAATGTGTATTAGTACGGACGACCAGCTAAACTGAAAGCAATGTGGAGCGCTGGGCTCGAACAGGCGAACCCAGCGTCTCCAGTATTCGTGGTGAGCGGCTTGCCCACTGCACCACGTAGCCGCCCCTTTTATTGTCTTTTATACCTATTCTTATGGTATTTCTGCAATTCATGCATTGTTTTTTATTCTGTCAATTGTGTGCTGATTTTATGCCGATGTTAATTTTATACGAATTGCTGTGGGGCACTCTGGACTGCGGTCCATGTGTGAAAAGTGCTACAGTATATAGATAGTTATTCCTATTTCCTTATTATTTATTATTATATTGTAAAAATAAATGTATGCATTGAAATGTCTGTAAAGTCTCGACGACATTGAAAATGAGGGTGGCCTCAATTGTCTTTTCGAGAATAAATAAAGGTTTGAATGAATAAATGAAAGTAATCCACACGTGAACCCGGGGCTCTTGGGGTCTTCGGTGGTCTGGGGCCCCTGATGGTCTCAGCCCTCTGGGGCCCGGTATGACGGCTCCGTAATCAAGGCGTGCCTATACATCTAGCTTGTACAGTCTGTAGCCCTCTAGGGCTTGCTCACTGCCCTCTGTTTCCTCCCATGGGTCCCTCACTATTTAGCACATAATACCCAAATATCAACGCACTACACTGTGTCGCACTAATGTTATTTGCGTCATCGTGGCGATCATCTGCTTTTTAGTTCTGTCGGTTTAGTCACCAACAGCCTCGCTAACGCCGCCTGCTTTCCTCCCATTAGTCCGTCTGCCAAACATACGAGCTAAATTTAGAGGCTGACTTTACACACGCTTGTTGCCGTTCTGTGGGAGGGACTGACATTGTGTTACATAGTACTGTATCATTCCTCTTCAGTTCAGTCAGATGGCTTTGCCACAGGGAAGGACAGCCTACTCGCCCCTACCACAGTCACACAAACAATCACCATTCAATATCCTACCAGTCTTACTTCATAGTCTGAGAATATCTTTTCATGTCTCAAACAATACTCGCTCTATCCTCTTCACAACCACATGGTTCCAAAAAGAAACAAATTGCAATAAAAGTTGTCCTGTTTTAAACCCTTGTAATGATGATGGATGCGGCATAGCTCTGTGTGTGTGATGTTCTTTGTGTAACCCCCCCTATTCCTTTAATCTCTCTCCCAAGCCTCTCATTTTAAAGCAGGATGTTTGTTGATGTTGGGAGCTTGGGTAAACAGCCAAAGGCACTGATATTCATGCAGCACTGTGGTCTCACTCGGACGCCTGTCTGTTTCCTAGAAGGCTCTATTTGAAATGCATATTATGTTTAGACGCCACTGTGGTCAGAGGAGGGTAGAAAATCACAGAGCGATGCTTTCCCAGGCAAGGCCCGGCCCCCTTTCAACTCCTGACTGGGGCTAAGCCAGCCCTTTGGGGACAGCCCAGTTTGCTGCACACAGCAGTGTCAGGCAGGCAATGGGCTTTGCAATGGTTCATTTTATTAAACCTCCGCCTGTTGGGAAAATATATACGCCTGGGTTTAGACTTCCTCGTCTACGGTACATCCTGCATTTAAATGGCTCAAGTCTTTACTAGACACACTGATCCATCTTAATTTTCTTCTCTCATAGACACAGATGCATTAAAAACCAGTGGTGGAAAGTAACTAAGTATTTTTACTCAAGTACTTTCATTTTAGGGAACTTTGTACCTTTACTCCACTACATTTATCTGAACCCATCAGCTGCTAGTTACTTTGAAGAAAATGATTTTGCATCGAAAACATTGCAAGAATTGATGAAGATTATGTACTTTAAAATGTGAAGCCTGCCAACTTCATAGTTGTTGAACATAATCAGAGGAGCGTAACTGGACCTTTAACCTTAATTAGAGGTCAATGGTTCGAGGACAGTATTGCTCCTGATCACATAAATACACAAACATCATGTAGAACGTGTATGTTTACTTTTGATACTTAAGTACATTCAATATCAAATACTTCTCTACTTTTATGGAAGTAGGATTTTGAATGGTCTCTCTCTCTCTCACACACACACACAAAACACTGTAGACAAAAAGGACTGCTAAGAGTCAAACTGCGGTGGTCAACCTTGGCACAGTCACACAGTGGGTAAAATATGGGCCAGAGTCTGTTCACAAACAAAGGGAGCGGTCTTTGCCGAGGGAGCAGTAGGCTATGGAACAACTGGAGGATGATCACATGGGCTAAAACAAGAAACAATCATGCTCTCACATTGTCACCACAAAACCATATTGTCTCTTTCATACACGCACGCACGCACGGCACGCACATACAAAAGCAGAGCTCCAAGGCCCACCAGTATAGAACCAAAATCTTACTTACTCAAGTAAAAGTCAGAGTATCTGGCTAAAAACACACTTGGGTAAAAGTCTAAAAGTTTCTACTTTTAAATGTACTTACTGTAAGTACTAAAAAGTCAAAGTAAAAACTTTTTTTCTGACTGTCTATTCTTCTGATAGCAGGTGTTTAATCAAATATCCCTGCTTTCTAGTCTTGCACATGTAATTGAGTAAAAGTACAAGTATACAAACCTAATAATACTTGAGTAAAGTACAAATCCCCCCAAACAGTACTTAAGTATTGTAACGAAGTACAATTACTCAAGTACTTTACACCCCTGGTAGGCAGCTGGGTAACCACTGGTATGGGAAATGGCCGCTTGGACTCCTGGTGACGAGAAAGTATTACAGACCTGGCAGGATGACTCTGGCTGCTCTGCACTGTAATTACATGTGGCTTTCCACGCTCTAAATGTGTACCATTATGTTTTCAACCCTTGTCCTATTTATATAGTTCTCATGATACAGAAACCCGAGCTGTAATCCTCCAAGCTTTAAAATTAGATTCTAGAATTAGTCTCCAGGATAAAACTGGGACAATCAAATAACCTTAAAATGCCAAGAGAACAGACCTGAAGGTCTGAAGGTATATAAGCCAAGGATATTATGAAACGCTGGCTCCCGAGTACAGGGGGAGAGGTCACATTATATGAAATATCAAACATTAGACCCTGCATCTGTTTTTGTTGATAGGAATCTCAATGACATTTCATGTCAAATTAATCCAAATCCTTTCATGTTCTGTCTGAGCTCATATCTCCCCTCGAGACATTAAGCTCTACTCAACAATAATTGGGACAGGTTCGCAGGACATATTAAGCCTAGTATCATAGACTAAAAACTCTTTCAGTGGCGAATCCTAATGAGAATTTCTTTCCCCCCCTTTGGTCTAGAATTAGGTTACATTTTTTATCCGTGAAAGCAGCCCAGTGCATTATACTCTGAGCAGTTACCGTTTCTCGGTGCTCTACTGCTGCCCTGAGGTTTGCAACTACCCATCCTATATGGATTTCAGAGCATAATGATGGATGTGATCCTATACTGGAGTGTGGATGAGGGAACACCTCAGGGAGAAGAGTAGAGTGCTTGAATACAAAGCCTGTCCTGGAGCGATCGCCTGAATTACCTCAACTGCTGCCTTCGCTGTGGAGGAAGCTCCGGAGGGACTAAAAGCAACGTCCGAAGTTTGGCCTGCTTTAGTAATCCAAGAGGTAATGGCAAATTAATAGCCTTTGTGTAGTATACAATTATGGTGTTCCTCTATGGGAGTGTAACACTAGTCTGACATCTGCTGGACTGTCCTCGCTATTACAACTGCACACCCAACATCTCAACATTCAATTTACATAAATGATTGTTAACGTCATTTGCAATAACCTAGAAGGGCATTCATAGAGATGCCTTCACCCAAGCCTGCAAGTGCTGCTGTCCCCCACCTCAATATTGATTTCAGTGGACAATAGTGGATTTATTCAAATAATACACTTAAGTCATTGAGACATTTGAAAAATACTTTTGAGAATCCAGGTCCTTGGTCAATCTATGCGCAAAGTTGAATCCAAAATGGATCAGAACTATAGGAGACAGACACAGACAGCTGGTGGAAAAAGTACCTACATTTCCATATTCAGAACAATAGTAAATACAATTGTAGCAAGGTGTGAGACATCAATACAATAACTAAATAACAGGATATATCCAGGTAGCAATGGGTGCTGAAATAGCCTTTATTTCATTTATTTACAAAGAATACAAAACTTAACTCCTTTAAAAACTCGGACCAAGGAATTCATAATACAACATTTCCATGTGATGCTGAGACTTGACAGATGTACAAATACGCCCACGAGGGGGCGTGAAACAATAAGCGAGGTCCTAACGGAGGACTGTATCGAGTATGGCTGCCCCCATTAATAATGTCACTCAGTCCTCCTAATCTACCCCACAATGCATTTAACACATCCGCTTTTGCCGTTAGCTAGCGTTAGAGCCAACATTAGCTACCAAATGCCAGCTACCAACTATTTCAGCTAACTCTAGGTAGCCTACTGTTAATCAAAGACCATCTTTGATTAACACTTAACAAGAATTAGCTGTAACATTTGTTAGCTGTCATAGCAGCTCTTAATGTTTGGTAGCAAATATTAGTGCCGATGCTTGGTGATAGCTAAAGAGGAGGATTTGCATTGTGGGAAAGAATGGGCCATCTTTTGATGACAACAAACATGGGGAAGCCATCCTTAATTGACCGCATTCACACGGCGGCCATTTTGTTCTTACGTCGTGCTCGGGGTGGGGTCAATACAGTCCGCCATTCACCGAAAGGTTGAAAGTAATGAGTTGTTGGACGGCTTGAACTTTTCATTTGTGGTGTGACTTCTTCTTCCCAGAGGCCTCTTGGCGTCCTTGTTTCAACCCCTGGAAGAGAAACAACAACGTCAGCACACCTCTCCTTGTTCACTCCACACCAACCGTAAAGATGGACGTGGAGCACGGCAAACACCGGGGCCCTCCGCGCTAAAAGCGTCTCAGTAGAGCAACCTTTATACTTTTTTTTATGACTTATACTTTATTGCATATTTTTTCTTTTTGCACACAGTACTTCAGGACAATACAATGAATGACATATTTTGCATCAGCATGGGTCAGTCCTGAAGGACAACATAGACACCTGGACCCCTAACGTCTAGGTTACACGGATACCCCCCATATGGGGGGGAAGACAGAAAAAAAATAAAAATAAAAAATAAAGACATTATAATAAGTAAACCTGAACAAACGAAAAATTCTACCATAACAAAAAATAAATAAAAAATAGAAAGATAAATTAGACTAAGCCGAGAATATAATGGGAAGTAGTACCAAAACAGAAAGAAAACACCAAACGAAAAAATAAATCTACATTAAAACATAGAGCCATTCTTGTCTACATAAACATGGTGCATTTGTCAGGTATTATATACTCATGTGCATCGTCGCTGTCTTAGACAAGTGTGCCCCCCCCTCCTTTTATAGTGAGTGAAATTGTAAATATTTCCCCCATTTGCTAATATATTTGTCTCCTTTCTCTCCTAAACTAAAAGATATTTTCTCATAGGCAGCTACCCTACCCAGTTCTCCACTCCACTCTCGGAATGACGGGCCTTCTGGTGCCTTCCAGCCTCTCATTATGATCTGTTTGCCTGTCATGATACTAGTCTGTATCCAATCAGCTAGGGGCTTTGCGATATGGCTAAGACTGCAGGGATCCCCCAGGATATATAAACCAGAACAGAAATCATGCTCCGTCCCTGTGACCTCTGTGATGTAGTCATGTATGTTACTCCAGAAGTCTCTGATTTTCGGACATGACCAGAGTGCATGGACTAGGTCCCCCTCCCCTGTGTGACATTTCCAGCAATCTGGGTTCTCTTTCAGGCCCAGTCTATACATTTTAGAGGGGGTCCAATAAATGCAGTGGAAGATCTTGAATTGTATTAGCCTTGTTCTAATATCCCTGGACACCTGTTTGGGGATCCCCGAGATTATATCCCAGTCCTCTTGCTCAAATGTGACCCCTAGATCCTTTTCCCAGACTATTTTGAGAGCAGAGGATATCCCACTGTCGATAAACATGGAATAGTAGACCGAGGCCTCATGTCCCAACCCAGAAATAGCCAAAATCTTTTTCAGCAGGTCTGTACCCTGGGGGAGGGTCTGTGGAGAGCCAAATGTGCCTATGAGAAGATGCCTCAATTGTAAATATCTCCAAAATTGATTGATGGCCAGCTGATATTGTTGAATCAGTTTTTCAAAAGATTTTAATGCATCGTCTTCATAGAGGTCCCCCAGGGTGAGGATGCCTTTGTCTATCCATTCCTTCCACATAAAGGGGGATCTGCATATACACAATTTTGGGTTGGCCCATAAGCCTGCTGAGCTGACAGGCTTAAATGTGGGTTGATATGAAAGATGCGAGACACCTTTTTCCATACGGCCTGTATGTGAGAGATAATAGGGTGAGTTCGGGCAGTTGGTGGTAATTTAGCTGTAATATACGACAGTGGGGGCAGCCGTGTGTATACCGACTGCTCCATTATGTACCATGGAGGCGCTCTCTCAGGGGGCAGGGCCCACTGTGTCATATGTCTGAAACTGTAAGCATAATGATATAGTAATAATTTGGGGAGACCCAGGCCACCTCTGTCCACAGGCTGTTGTAGTTTACCAATACGCATCCTGGGTCTTTTACCGTTCCACAGGAATGTGTTGCATATTCTATCAAATTGTTTAAAATACTTGCTAGGTATTGCTATCGGCAGTGACTGGAGGAGGTAGTTTACTCTGGGAATGCAGTTCATCTTAAGAACATTAACCTTGCCCCATAGTGACAAGAAAAGGGGAGCCCATCTCTCCACATCCGCTGAGATTTTGCCTAGTAGTGGGTCAAAGTTGACACTAACAATGTCGTTTACTTGCTTGGGGAAAAGAATCCCTAGATACCGAATACCCTTTTCAGGCCACTGAAAGGAGCCATCTTTAAATAGTGATTTGGGGCAGTAGGACGTTAGGGGAAGAGCCTCCGACTTCGACCAATTAACCTTATAGCCTGAAAATCTTTAGAACGTATCTATTGTCTTGAGTAGTGCGGGTACAGCATTGCCTGGGTCTGTAACAAAAAGCAAAATGTCATCTGCATAAAGCATACGTTTTTGGGCCGTGCCCCCCACTGTAACTCCAGGGAAACTTGGGTCCTTATGTATAGCTGCTGCCAGGGGCTCAAGCGCTAAACAGAAGAGCAAAGGAGAAAGGGGCGAACCTTGGCGTGTCCCGCGGCCTAGTTTGAAATATGAGGAGATTATCCTCATATTTGTTTGCACCGCTGCCTCCGGTTGGTTATACAACAACTTCACCCATTTTATAAAGGTCTGACCGAAACCAAACGCCTCCAGGGTTGAAAATAAGTACTCCCATTCTACGATGTCAAACGCCTTTTCCGCGTCCAGTGAGATGGCGGCCGTTGGTTCATTATCGCTACTGACTGCCCACATTACATTGATAATGCGTCCGACGTTATCAGACGAATTTCTTTTGCGAATAAACCCAACTTGGTCAGGATGCACCAGGGAGGATATTACTCCATCCAAACGGTTTGCCAGTATTTTGGAAAGCACTTTTACATCCTGGGAAATCAGGGAAATTGGACGATAATTCTTGCACTCGGAGGGTTCCTTATCTTTTTTCAATATTAAAGATATCAAGGCCTGTGATAGGGTGGGGGGTAAATATCCTCTATCCAAAGCTTCAATATACATACTCTGCAGTAGAGGTGTCAACTCTGTTGAGAAGCATTTAAAGAACTCAGCTGTAAGACCATCAGGCCCCGGCGCTTTACCGGACGGCAATTTCCTAATAACCTCCGCTATTTCATCTTCTGTTATTGGGGCGTCTAAATACTCACGTTGAGCCGCGTCTAATGTAGGGAGATCCAGCCCGCTAAAAAATAAAGGAATTTCCTGCTGTGTCGCCTTGGAAGAGGAAGTGTAAAGACCCATGTAGTATTCTTTGAAAGTATTGTTAATATCACTAGCCTTAGTCACGACGGCTCCCCCCTGTACCTGAATAGCCGAAATAGTGGATGATGACTCCTTGTGTTTAATATACCTGGCCAGCAACTTCCCGGCTTTGTCCCCCGATTCAAAGTAATTCTGCCTGGCCCTAAACAATCCAAACTCGACCTTCTGTGAAAGGATACAATTATACTCACTTTAATTGAGTTACAAGCCTTAAGTTATTTGGTGATATTTTTTGTTTGAGCTGACCCTCCGCAACCAGCAGCATTTTTTCTAAATCGCCCATTTTTTTGGTGTTCTGCTTTTTCTTATATGATGCATATTGAATTACGTGACCCCTCACAAAAGCCTTCAGAGCTTCCCAAGCAACCCCTGTTGATGGCGCAGAAGGAACATTTGTCTCTATATACATATCAATCTGATTTTTCAGCATGGCTTTAAAGTCTGTATCCTGCAATAGAGACGAGTTAAATCTCCATCTAGAGGACCTCTTTGCACGGTCAATGGGGAGCAGCTCAAGGGTCACCCTTGCATGATCTGACACTATAATGTTGCCAATTGAACAGGCCAATGTAGATGGGAGCAGATCTTTAGAGATAAAAAAAATAATCAAGCCTTGAGAATACACCGTGAACCGAAGAAAAAAAAGTATAGTCCCTCCCCTTAGGATTTAGAGTACGCCAAGCATCTACCAGCCCCAATGCAGAACACATTCCTCCCACTGTGGAGGTTGATCTGGGGGGTCTAGCAGTGGTTGGTGTACTCCTATCCAGAACAGCATCCATAGTAATATTCAAGTCCCCTGCCCATATGATTGGATAGTCACCCATGTCATTTAATTTACATTCCAGGTCAGTAAAAAACATTGGGACATCCCCATTAGGAGCATATGTATTGGCTAGGATAAATACTTTCCCCTGAATCTCAGCCAAAATAATGACAATCCTCCCTTCTTCATCTTTGAGTTCTCTCAAGACATTTAAATTGCAGCCGTTTGTTCACTAGTATAATGACTCCCCTACTTTGACTGGTACCGGCACTGCAGAACACGTGACCCACCCATCCCTTACATAAGCGCTTTGATTCATCCAATGACAAATGACATTCCTGCAAAAACATTATATCATACCTGGAGGATTTCAATTTATAAAGTACCTTGTTCCTCTTGATTACATTACCCAATCCATTTACATTCCATGTGGCGAGGCACAGTTTATTATTATTCTGAGCAGACATGGGCGTGTAGAATAGTAATAATGACCGATGATATACTGACAACTAAGTGAAGTATTTTTAACCATGTCGACAAACGCAGGGCTCTTGACAAAATAAAATAAAACATGACACGCTGTAAACAAAACATAGCGTGATGAAAAAAACACAAAAAAAAACTAAAACAAAAACACAGACAGATACGATTCTGGTCCATGATCCGTCGGTAGAGTGGTTCGCTCCGAGCGCCGCCCACCCGCGGCATTGTTTTGGCAAAAGTTTGCACGCGTTTGTCATAAAGTGACATCTGTAGCGCTGAGAGAAAGGAGTCGGGGGCGGTGTTAAACCTAATTCCTTTATTATTCATCAGCGTAACAACAAGTCGACGTAGTCGTGTCGACAGTAAGTAAGAATGCCGGTGGCAGGAAGTGCCACACTATAAATCGTCCGGGGGGAACTACTATTCCCAACAACAGTTCTGTGTGAATTATGTACAGTCACTACACAAGCCCCCCCAGAATTCACCCATAGTCAAAATCCCCCCGGCGTGGGGGAACAATTGCCCGGCCTCTGCGTGTGCGGAAAGCCGGGGAGGGCGGAGCGGCGTAAGTGCCCGCGCCGTCCACGACACCCGGGGGCACGAAACGGCCTCGGCGAGCGCGGAAAACCGGGGGTGGAGAGGGGAAAGCGTCGCAAGCGCCCGTACCCTCTCCGACACCCGGGGGCACTGGCATCGGTGAGGCTGCCGGTGGCTCTGTGGGAGGCGGCTCCCGGGGCAACGGCGGACGACCCCTGCGGGGGGGAAGGGCCAACTCCAAAGGTTGGGAAACGTCCACGTGAGCGGGCTTGATCCTGTCTATTGACATGGTCTCCGTCCTACCGCCCATGAGGTCCTTATTACCGTGTCGCAGGACCCTAAACGGGCCATCGTAAGGGGGGCGTAGGGGCCCACGGTGCGCGTCGTGGCGAACAAAAACGTACTCCGCCGTGTGCAGGCTGCGCGGCACCCGGGAAACGGGGGTACCATGCTGCGACGTGGGGATCGGGGCGAAGGTCTGAGCCGCTTCCCGCAGGGTGGAACGCTGGCTGGCCGCGGACCAAGGGGTTGCCACGTCCGGAATGAAATCCCCCGGGACGCGTAATGTCTGGCCGTATAACAGCTCCGCGGACGAGGACTGCAGGTCTTCCTTGGGGGCGCTCCTAAGTCAGAGCATGACCCACGGCAGCTTATCCACCCAGTTGCTGTCCGTCAGGCCTGCGCGCAGCGCCGCCTTCATGGACCGGTGGAAACGTTCGCATAGCCCGTTGGCCTGCGGGTGGTACGCGGTTGTACGGTGCAGCTTAACCCCCAGGCCGCTGGCGACCGCGTTCCAGAGCTCCGAGGTGAACTGCGAGCCCCGGTCGGAGGAGAGGTCGAGGCGAGGGGAACGGCTTCCGGCCATCGGGTGGTCCTGTCCACCATAGTGAACAGGTAGGTAAACCCGTGAGAGGAAGGAAGCGGGCCCACGAGGTCAACATTGACGTGGTCGAATCTCCTCTCGGGAACTACGAATGTCACAAGCGGGGCCTTGGTATGTCGGTGCACTTTAGCCCGTTGGCAGGACACACACGCGTCGACCCAGGCCATCACGTCTTTCTTGAGCCCTCGCCACACAAATTTCTGTGACACCAACCTGCTCGAAGGCTTCCTACCGGGGTGAGACAGGTCGTGCACCGCCTCGAAAGCCCGCCTGCGCCAGCCTATAGGGACCAGCGGCCGGGGTTGCCCGGTGGAGAGGTCACAGAGCAGGGACGCGCCCGAGCCGCCAATCGCGACGTCTCTGAGGCGCAGACTGGTATCGGCTGTCCTGAGGGCCTGGATGTCGTGGTCGGAGGCCTGTTCCGAGCCCATGGCGACGTAGTCGAGGCCCAGTTGCACAGCTCCGATGACGACCCTGGATAGGCAGTCTGCGACCACGTTGGCTTTCCCGGCGATATGCCGTATGTCTGTCGTGTATTCAGAAATGTACGAGAGTTGGCGCTGTTGTCGCGCGGACCACGGTTCAGCCACCTTGGACATGGAGAACGTGAGGGGTTTGGCTGCATCCGCCAGGGCCGTCTTGGTGGCTGCGAAGGCTGTCGTCCTCTCGGCCGTCCAGTCGACAGGCTGGTTGGGGGACCTGTCGATGAGATGTCCGAGGAACTGTATGGAGGTCAACCCGAACTGGCACTTAGCCGGGTTGATGATTAGGCCGTGTTGGCCCAGCCTCGTAAAGAGGCATCGGAGGTGCGCCAGGTGCTCTTCGGGCGAGGAGCTGGTGACGAGGATGTCGTCCAGGTAGACAAAAATAAACGGCATGTCTCTGAGCGTCGAGTCCATTAGCCTCTGGAAAGACTGTGCCGCGTTCTTAAGTCCGAACGGCATCCGTAGGAACTCGAATAGACCGAAGGGTGTTACCACCGCCGTCTTCGGGACGTCCAAGGGGTGTACCGGCACTTGGTGGTAACAGCGTACCAGGTGTACTTTTGAAAAGAACAGCTTACCCGCCAGGTGCCCTGAGAAGTCCTGGATGTGGGGGACCGGGTAGCGGTCTGGCGTGGTAGCATCGTTGAGGCGTCTCTAGGCACCGCACGGTCTCCATCCCCCGTCCGCTTTGGGCACGATGTGCAGCGGCGAGGCCCAGGGACTGTCCGAGCGTCGGATAATCCCCAACCTCTCCATATTGGCGAACTCTGACCTAGCGACTGCTAGTCTGTCAGGGTTGAGCCGGCGGGCCCTAGCGTACACGGGAGCTCCTTGAGTCTCTATGTCAGGGGTGGGCAATTATTTTTCCCGGGGGGCCGAATGAGCAACTGAAAATATGTTGGGGGGCCGGGCCAAAATTCCAAACTCAATTATGCATAATATACATTTTATTTCTATATAAAAAGCAGTAAATGGCATTGTTTTGACCCCTGGTAAGAGTGTATGTTATTATTTGGCAATTAAAAGGTGAGGTTAGCTTTCAAAAATATCATTTATTCAAATAGAATTTATTTCCAAAATGATAAACTAAATGTGAAACATGAATAACGAGTTTCTATTGTTTCTATTGAGGATTTTCTTAGCTTTCTAAAGACATCACTTCATCATCTTATAGCAAAAATAAACAAGACATGTCACTGAACTGTGTAAAGAAAAGTGTCCCCGTTTTGTAGCCTTTTTTACTTTACATGCCTATATTAAACATTTAAGAGAAAAAAAAATCAAGTGTCCCATTTCACTTGTTATATTTCCACATTTTAGTGTTCTTCAGTTCTTTTTTGTTTCATTCAGTGTGAGAAATCCAGTCTCTGTTGAGCTTTAACAAGTCCATCAAAGTCAGGTTGCATGTCTGAGGTGGAGATGCGAAGCAAAGCTGCCAGATGTTCATCAGTGAGAGAGGATCTGTACCTGGACTTGGTAAATGTCATGACTGAGTGTCTGTTCACATATGTAGGTGGATCCAAAGAGAACCAACATCTTCTGAGCATGTCTCCTAAGCGTATATTGTGCGTGTGAACGTTGACATGAAAAAAAAAGCAAAAAAAAAAAAAAAAAAAAAAAAAAAAAAAAATTAAAAAAAATTATTTTTTTATTTTTTTGTATTATCATGTAATCTTTCGCGGGACGGTCAGAATCATCCCGCGGGCCGGATGCGGCCCGCGGGCCGTACAATGCCCAGGTCTGCTCTATGTGATGCTCGACCCCGTGTTTGGTGGTCGCGGCCGAGAACGTAGGCTGCGTCAAGCCGGGAAACTCCCGCAGTAGGCGTTGGTACACGTCACCTTCTGCGAGCGAGCTGGCCAGCCCGCTGTATACCACTTCATTGCGCACACATGTCAAGGAAGCATATGTCTGGGCGTCTACCAGGCGGCCGTGCCTCACGTCCACGAGGAGCCCATGTGCGCAGAGGAAATCCACCCAGAGTAGGGGGACCGAGATGTCGGCCGTGACAAACTCCCACGTGAACCGCTGTCCCCCGAAACACAACTCCGCGGTCCTCGTGCCGTAGGTGCGGATCGGGTTACCGTTGGCGGTCGTCAGTCGCGGACCGCTCCCCGCCGGCGGTGTCCTCCACCGTTGCCGGTAGGACGCTCCTCTGTGCTCCGGTGTCGCAGAGGAATTTTCGACCGGAGAGTGTGTCCTTAATGAAGAGTAGCCTGTTCGACGTACCTGCGCTCACGGCCGCTACTGGGCGCAGGTGTTGGCGTTTCCCGCCCTGACAAAAGTACAAGGTGGGCGGCACTTTGTTGCTTTCGCGCCGAAGCGTGCATGGAAATAACACAGGCCTGTGTCATTATTGCCGTCGGCCGCGGCGCCTCTCTCCATCTTCGCCCCTCCCCCTCTGGGCATGTGCGCCCGTGTCGGGGCTAGCACCTCTGGGGCTAAGTGCTGCGTGGCCAGGTAAAACCGGTCCGCCTCTTCTGCCAGAGCACGGGGATCCACAATGGTTGTATTGGCAAGTGCCGTCTGTACCCGTGGCGGCATGTGTCTGAGGAACAGCTCCTTAAATAAAAAGTTTGGCTGTTCTGCGCCCAGTAGGTTCAGCATCATCTCCATGTGCTCTGACGGCTTGCTGTCTCCCAAGCCTCGTATATCCAGCAAGCGTCGGGCCCGCTCAGACTGTGATAACTCAAAAATCCTGAGTAGGTGCGTCTTAAACGCCTCATATTTATTCTGGGCCGGTGGAGCGGTAATGAAGCCTACCGTCCTCGCCGCCATAGTGTTGTTCAGACTCGAGACGACGTGGAAGTATTTTGCGGCGTCATCCACGATTCCCCGTAGGGCGAATTGCGCCTCAGTTTGGGCGAACCAAGCAGCTGCCGACTGCTCCCAAAACTCAGGCAGTCTGAGAAAAACAGCGTTGTTTGCCATGTTTGTCGTATTCTCTGTCTCGGAAACTTCTTCGAGACTATGTCGGGGTCACCAGTGTAGCGCTGAGAGAAAGGAGTCGGGGGCGGTGTCACGAAGCTAAACCTAATTCCTTTATTATTCATCAGCGTAACAACAAGTCGACGTAGTCGTGTCGACAGTAAGTAAGAATGCCGGTGGCAGGAAGTGCCACACTATAAATCGTCCGGGGGGAACTACTATTCCCAACAACAGTTCTGTGTGAATTATGTACAGTCACTACACATCATTCATTCTCAATGAATTAGCGAGAGTCCAGCTCGTTTAACGCTAAAGGAACGCTAACGGGATATTGAAGGACAGCCGGTAGGCTAGTAAAAGGAAATGAGAAGAAATAAAAATAAAAAATTTAAATAAAAAATTTAAATATCAACCCCACTCATCCATAACGAGCGAATATAGAACAAGTCACTCTGCAGCAAGTAACCAAGTCACTGCGTTATTCAATAGTCTTGTAGGCTAGTCCCCAGTTGGCTCACAGTCAATATACTACACCTTACCGGCTAGGATGATTCCCTTTCATACCGCTGCACTCAGCTGGACCTTGAACAGGTTAGCAGTAGGGATGCCCCCCGGACCCCGGTTTTAAACGGGAACCGGTACTATATTAGAAAATACCGGAGTATTTATAAGCTCCAACGTCCTCGGTACTGCTATCGATACTCTAGAGAAATTATTATTATTATTTAAAAGTTGCGAACGATCTCTCCTCTCTCTGTCTCTGCACGAGAAGCGAGCCGCAGCGAGTCATTATTACACACTCCTCGCGAGTCGCGCTACACATACGGGTACTTCTTATACATACGGGTACTCCTTAATGAAAGAGCGGTCCCCGTGCTGAAGCGCGCTGCACACAGACAGCTCTGCCTCTGCATGCACCGAGTCGTGATGGCGGATAGAGCGAAGCGTTCTAAAGTATGGATATACTTTACAAGGGTCAATGCCGACAACGCACGTTGCCACAAGTGCAACAAAACATTTGCCAGTAAGGGTGGCAATACGAGCAATCAAAACATTTGTTGGCAAAACACGATATTAGTGTGCAGAAATGCGGCGTATTCGACTGCCTTGCGCGCAGTGGTTCATCTGCATCCACGTCCACTGCAGCCGGTAAGCCAAGATACGGAGTTTCCTAGGCTAATAACGAATTATTACAAATAGGCTAATAAACAAAATAATTGTTTAGCTACAAATACTACAATCTAAAAACCTTTTATAGATTGTCAAGCTGAGGCGTCAGCCACCAATGTGTCCCAGGCCAGTGAGCCCACCACACATCCTCCCTCTACCTCCACCACCCAAAGTCCTTTCTCCCCCCTAGCAGCTAGAGGAAAGATGACAGAGGATAGGGTGAACGAGTGTCACAGGGCTGTGACAAAGTTTGTTGTCAAAGGCCTGCACCCGTTCTCTACAGTGGAGTCCAAGGACTTTAGGTAACAACTAATCATTCAGTGTATATCGTTTTTTTTGTATACATAGTTGTCTAACTTGTCTGTTGTTGTTATAAGTTATTATTGAAGCAGCTATTCCCACCACTCCACACAAATTTACAATAATTCAATCATTTCTAATCTTTACTGTAGGGAGATGACCAATGCTCTCAACTGCAAATATAAAAATCATAAAAAAATAATCAAAAAGAACCGATAAGAGTATCGATAAAGTACCGAACCGTTAAGCAGTATCGATAAGAGTAGTAGTATCGATAAAATCCTAACGATACCCATCCCTAGTTAGCAGCCCTCAGATAAGCTAGCGAGCTAGCCAGCCAGCTTGCTCAGCGAGCTTCGGATGAAATCCATGGCTTTCTTCGGGTTGTCAAAGCGCCTGGATCCCTCGCCGGTGTCAATTCTGAGTGTGGCAGGGCGCTGCAATGCAAATTTAACCTGCCGTTCATGTAGGGCTTTCTTGCAGTCTTTGAAGGCATCCCTCTTAGCCTGTGTGCCCCTGGAATAGTCAGGGAGAATCATGACTCGTTTTCCATTCCATCTCAGCTCTCCCTTCTCCTGCGAGGCGCTTAGGATCTTGTCTCCATCTCCCGAGCGAAAGAATCTTGCGATCAACGTGCGGCTTCTGCTTCGGTCCTCCGGGGCGGAGCGGGGAGTCAGTCTGTGAGCACGCTCGATGTACCACCCCTTAGCGGGGGTAGTGATGCCCAGCAGCTCCGGTATGAGATTCTCGAGGAAGGTATTTGCGTCCCCTGTCTCGCTGCCCTCCGGTATCCCGACGAAGCGTAGGTTATTGCGTCTGCTTCTGTCCTCCATGTCGTCCATTTTATCACGGATAGCCTCCATCTCAGCTCTGGTAGCGGGTGGTTCAGACTGTAGCCGTTTGTCTGGGTCCTCCAGAAAGCCCAGTCTCCCCTCCACGTCACTGATCCTTGACACGAGTGATGTCAGTTTCCCTTCCATCGACATGGTGGCTTTGCGAATTTCACCCAAGCTTTGCATCTCTTTAGATATTTTCTTCAGGATTATAAAAATATTCGCTATGTCCTCCCCCGTCGAATTTGCACTTTCTTCTGTAGTAGGAGATTCATCATCGCCATCTTGGTCCACGTTGGGACCCCCCCCCCCCCCCCCCCGAGCGTAAACCTTCCTTTTTAGTGGTACTCTGAGGTGGATTTTTCTGTTTGCTCGCCATTTTCAGACTCCCAAGATGATCGCTCCTCTATGACGACTTTGTTGTGTCTATTTTCCGACTAAGGATACTGTTTTCGGATATAAATCTAGATGCCGCTGCGAGCAGCTCTCTCTCAAGCGGCCATCTTCTTCACCGCGTCACGTGAAAACAACTTAAACTTAATACGCCGCTAGCGGCGAAGGCTATAACAAGGTGCAGCCAAAAGATTTAACCGCACGTCGACAAGGTGTAGGTATTAGTGCAGAAGTATATTTCGGCCTTAGGTGCTGTATTCTCTTTGTTAAAATCCAATCAGGTGCTTGAATGTAGAGCTACTTTACACTTAAAAGGAAATACCACTTACAGTACCTTCAAGACATCCACCAAAAGACGCATTTAGAATCTATTTAACAAATAAATTGCATTTGAGCCATGTATTTTAGCCAGATTGCCCCACTATACTAATCTGCATCATACAAGTCATTGAACACGTATATGAGCTTGCAATTAATGGGCCACATTAGGGCTGGGCGATACAACGATAACGATAAATATCGCAATATATTTTAATAATCGTTATCGAAAAAAAATATATATCGAAAAATCGTTTTTTTTTTATATATATATATATATATATATATACATTTTTTTTTTGTGACCTGCAACAGGGCAGTTTTAAAACCAGAGACAGTGGACAGACTTGTCTTTCTTGCCTGCAACTTAAAGTAATGGCTTTGCTTGTCCAAATGACAATACTGACCAAATTGAGATTTATTTTTCTCTTGTCCATTTATTTTGTTTGCTTTCTAATTTAAAATACAATTTGAAACCGTCTGTACACAGTAGGCTATGTGTGCTAGCAGAGCTAGACTCCAGTCACGAGTCACGGTGCACATGTGCGGTGGTTTGTCCACTAAAAAAGCGCCAAAAGATCGAAAATAAACTAGCAGAGTCAGAACTGTTCAACTCCCCTGGAGCCACAGCCAGCAGAGAAGCCGGTTTACTTTAGCTTTTAAACCAGCTGCAGCCTGAGAACTGGAGTGTGAGGGGATGTAACACTAAAGATGGCGGCAACGACATTGTTACTTATAACAATTTCGATAATTATCGATAGAGAAATATGATAACATTATCATATCGTTATCGCGATATGATTTTTTGCCATATCGCCCAGCCCTAGGCCACATTATAAAAGAACGTAGGATACTTTTAAAATTTAGATTTATTGTGTTCCGTTAATGTTTTTGACTTTTAATTAATGTTACTCATCCTGTATTCCTTCAGGATATAGGACTCTTGTGTTGTGTTGTTTGATGTTGAAGAAATCTCAAATTAAATCTCGTGAGATAATATATCCGACTTTTTCACTCCCGATACAGATACCTGGGCCCTCATTCATCAACGTGACGTGGAAAATGTTCTATTTCCACACGTAAGCACAGAATTTAGAATGAGTGCACGCACAAAATAAACGGGATTTACCACACGTGCGTACACAGGTTCTACGCACACCTGTCATGATAAATATCACCTTGGCCCTGCGCCGAGGCTCGTGCACACTTTCACGTATTTGCATACCAGAACCGCCCCGATTAACCATATACGGTAATGGACCACCCCCATGAAATGTGGAAAAGTGGACTAAGCCGAGGGTGTTGTACACTGTCGGATATTATATCTATTAACTTCCTAAAAGACCATTGCTGCCTGGACACCGCAAACACTAATAAAGACCATTAACCACTGTTTTGCCGTTGCCCGTTAGTGTCATTAATGCATGCTGGAATAAGAATGCCTTTCTTAATTTATTTTTAATATTAATAATTATTATAATACAATAAAAGACAGCTCCGTCTTTTAATACACATATATTGTACAGTAACGTCAAATAAATACTACAGTCCCCGCTGAAATAAAGGTTCTGCACGCACATACCAGCAGTGATCTACAGCATAAAAGATAGCCACTTTATAATACTATTCTGAGTAGATAATTCATCTGTATCGCAACAGAGTCACGGATCTGGTCGGGGCAGGTAGCATTATGTCGGGAAAATCCTTATGAAATAAACAAAAGTGAATTAAAGAATTTAAAAACAAAGTTTAGCATATTAAATCGTTTTATAAGCTTTCTGAGTAGATAATTCATCTGTATCGCAACAGAGTCACGGATCTGGTCGGGGCAGGTAGCATTATGTCGGGAAAATCTTTATGAAATAAACAAAAGTGAATTAAGGAATTTAAAACGAAGTTTAGCATATTAAATCGTTTTATAAGCTTATAGCTTTTTTCGTGCTGATTGGAGAAGGGTCCAGCTGCAGAGCCGGAGAGCAACTCTCAGGGCCAAGATAGCACTTATACTATTTTGAGAGAGACAGCAGAGAGACAGACAGCAGAGAGACAGACAGACAGACAGACAGACACTGTTCCACAGTGTGTGTGTGTGTGTGTGTGTGTGTACGTGCGTGTGACTACTAGTCTAATAGTAGAGACTCAGCCCCCCCCCCCCCCCCCCCCGACCACCTCCTAGTAGAGACTTCTCTAGGAAGAAGACGAAGATGAGGATTAAGGCGAGACACTGCAGGTGAATAGGCAAATATACTTTTTTTGTTGATTTTGAAATTGTTATATTTTGCTTCCTAAACATGTCTTCTATGAAACTAGTGACAATAAAACGTCAATAACACACATTTAGTTGTTAATTTTACTTCATTTTGCCTTATTGCATCGATAAATGTCCACATATTTAATGGAAAAGTGCCTCATTTGCATATATAAACATAAATTTCAGAAAACTTGTCTCTACTAGGAGGTGGTCCAGAGGGGGGGGGGGGGGGGTCTCTACTGGGAGGTGGTCCAGAGGGGGGGGTCTCTACTAGGAGACTAGTGGTCACACACACACACTGTGGAACAGTGTCTCTCTGCTGTCTGTCTCTCCAGCTCTGCAGCTGGACCTTCTCAAATAAGCACGGAAAAGCTTTTAAGCTCATAGCTCCAATTTGAGTCCCAAATTGCGGTACAAATGAAGGAGGTGTCTCGGGTAGTGGACTCTAGTTAATATTATGTTCTCTCTGCAATTAGACTGCCCCTCATTCATTCATTCATCCCTATCTGATGCTATCTCTGAAAACAGTTCCTGCGAGCGCAGTCAGTGCACCCGATAACGCTATATATATAAACCTACATTCATTCGGAGAGAAAGACCTATTCCACATGCTATTTAGGGTTTGACAATAATTACACTAATATCGCTATTTCACAATGAACTATAATGAATTACGGGGGTCATACAGAACACGCGCCAGTGTCTTTATTTCCGCGTTGAAACGAATGCATGTACTGAGGAGCGCTTGAGCCGTAGTAACGATATTCTACCACTGGGCGTCAGCTAAGTATGCTCAGAGCTGTGCGTACACATAAGCACGAAGTCAAGTTCAAGTTGAAATTGATGAATCCCACTCTTTGCTTAGAAATGGTTGTACGCACAGCATAAGCACATATCTGTGCGTAAGTCACGTTGGTGAATGAGGGCCCTGGGCTTTGGGTATCGGCCGATACAGAGTACCGATCCGATACCCATTGTTCAATTAATAAACTGTATACCTCACTATGTGGAAGAGACTGAGATCAATCTTTTGTGCAAGGCAACATCAGGCATGACTTAAAACATTACTTTCCTAACTTAGTGAAACTAAATGCAACAAATTAAACAGATATAAATGTACTGAATTGTTATTATAAAAAATAATACCACCGATATATATATATATTTTTTTTTACCGATACCCGATCCAGCTATTTTAGTCATATCGGGGCTGATATCAGATATATTGGATCAGTGCATCCCTAGTTACAAATAGATTAGGTTGCCCTCAGGTCCTCTCTGGATCCTTTTTGTTGAGAGTTACCTTACCGAAGAGCGCAGCTCCAGCTATTAACACTTTGGTCGCCAGGCTTATATTCTTAATATACCATCCTCCGCCAGCTCTATTTGTCTATGGGGATGTTTACCTTCTTTGCAGGGCTATAACTTTTTAAATTGTATTGCTAAATTGACATTACTATGGCCCATTCAACGTCAAGTATCTATTGTTCAGGGTGTAGCAACGTTATACTTTTTCATTCACATATTCATACTAAAATACGGTCTAAAGTATAAGTATGTTTTTATCGTTTTCTGCAGCTTTCTCCAGAACGTGATTTATAGCCCCAAATGCATTATATTGATGATCAAATACAGTTTGATAGGAATCTGCGCGAGATAAAAAATGTCAAATGGACGTGCTTCTAGAAGTTACTACTGATCATCTGATGTTGACCGGATGGGGGGGGGGGTCGTTTATAATTCCGTGGCCAACGTTAGATGATTAATCTAGTGTGGGTGATATGATCATTAGAGCAGTTAGTATCGAACACGTTAAAAAATAACGCTGAATCTTACCGTAGCTTCCTCATAGCGTTGGGCGATGAGTGTGGAACAGAAATATTCCTATTATGGGATGTAGAAATATGCGATCCATTTCCAGGTTGTATAATAGTATATACGTCCAAATCATGTTGTTTATCGAGTTATTGGTAACTGATTGCTATCCGTTGTGTCTAGCTCGAGTCCTGGGACTATTACAGAGTGATCGGACCGAATTGAAATGAGCACCAGCTTCCATTTCCTGTTTACGCTCTGGGCGATCCGCCGATCGGCCACCAGATGGCGCTCTTGAACCGTTGGAGAGTTGAGAGGGGATCAGCAGTAGATCAAGTCTCCGGGGGAGAAATATGATTTCGATCACAGATTTTTGAAATATTGATATCAAAGACGTGGTACGGCGTCTTTGGCAGAATGAGCATGGCGGGGAAAGACGTGCTATGGCGTTTTTGGCGACCATAGTGTTAACCCCGTTATCACCCCCTCCCATGTGAGCCGGCCTTCGGTTATCTCCCATGAGCTTTCCCTTTCCTGGCTCCTAAAGTTCCACACAACTTCTGGCCTCCTAGATGCTCCTAGATAGATAGTTCCAAACCATGAGCTTTCCCTTTCCTGGCTCCTAAAGTTCCACACAACCTCTGGCCTCCTAGATAAGATAGTTCCAAAGCCTATAGGTCTAAGAGCTCTACATGGTGATGGCAAGACAAACAGGCTCATTGATAACATGGAGGTTTATCTACAACAGGGACCAATTTGGCACCTGAATTCTTCTTTGGACCAGTCAGACGGGCTTCACACGCTGTTATTGTAGAACATTGGTCCCGGGACAGCCTATGAATTGTGTACTTCCGCAATTACATGACTCGACCTTGTGAATGTACAGACCTCGACACTTACCAGGTCGTTCCCAGTGTGGTATCCACTATGGCTGTGATAATTCACAGAATTTAACCGGATGTACTGGGCTTAATGTTTAAGATATGGCGACCTTGATTCATACAGTTTATATCTGGGCAAAAGTTGAAAGGTAATTGTAGTCAAATGAATGCAGGCTTCATGGATCAATTAAGCCAGATACAATCTTATCTTGTGTATCTTTTTTTTTTTCATCAAATAATTCCCTTTGCTGCTCCTCTCCCCATTATTTGGAACACACTATAATATAGACCACAGCAATTACCAGGCAGTAGCCAGTATGGTATCAACTCATATCAGAAGATAATATAGACCATCACACTCACCAGGTAGTACCCAGTGTGGTAACCGCTCATATACCAGGAGATAATATAGACCATGACACTCACCAGGTAGTAGCCAGTGTGGTATCAACTCATATACCAGGAGATAATATAGACCATGACACTCACCAGGTAGTAGCCAGTGTGGTATCAACTCATATACCAGGAGATAATATAGACCATGCCACTCACCAGGTAGTAGCCAGTGTGGTATCAACTCATATACCAGGAGATAATATAGACCATGCCACTCACCAGGTAGTAGCCAGTGTGGTATCAACTCATATATCAGGAGATAATATAGACCATGCCACTCACCAGGTAGTAGCCAGTGTGGTATCAACTCATATACCAGGAGATAATATAGACCATGCCACTCACCAGGTAGTAGCCAGTGTGGCATCAACTCATATAAGAAGATAATATAGACCATGATACTCACCAGGCAGTACCCAGTGTGGTATCAACTCATATAAGAAAATAATATAGACCATGACACTCACCAGGCAGTAGCCAGTGTGGCATCAACTCATAAGAAGATAATATAGACCATGACACTCACCAGGCAGTACCCAGTGTGGTATCAACTCATATAAGAAAATAATATAGACCATGACACTCACCAGGTAGTAGCCAGTGTGGTAACCGCTCATATACCAGGAGATGAGCATGCTACCCAAGGCCTCGTCATCCTGTCCATCCATGTCAGGACTGAAAGGAGGAGGGGGAGGGATCATCTGCAAAAAAGACAACAACATCACAGGGTGTGTTCAGAGAGAAAAAATAAAACTGAAATGCTAAGGATTATGGTTGGGCCATGATTCAGTATTATCATTTTTCAGGATTAAATGATATTGTGACATTGCTGTGCACAATTCTGTCATCTAAATGAATGATACAAACCCCCATATATGAACTCAAATGTGATATTTGAGGGGATGGTATTTGAAAATAAAGGTTTTGGTTTGTATCACTCCAGTATTGTGCAGTTCAATGTGATAAACTGCACCTGCATTATGCATCTTGTGGTTTTGCACATGTCAACAGATATCATGATGCATACATAAATATTTTCATGATATGAATTCCTCTCATATTGCTTAGTCGTAATTCGTCAGGTATGCTGACAATATTGTGAGTAGATTTCACACATGCTTGCCGATAGGACCAGACTCCTGTTGTTGTAAATGTATCAATATATTTGATATATGACTCACCGGTGGACCGCAGGGCATCATGGGAGGCCAAGCGGGAGGGGTGGGGCCAGTGCCACCTGACCGTTTGCCGCTGCCCCCCTAAAGAGAGGACCAAATGGGGTTTTAAACAACAGTGTGTCCGCAGTAGGGCTGTCCCCAGCTAAGGATTTGTATAGTCAACTTGTAGTCACCGAAATTAGCCGATAGTCGACTATAAAAAAGGAGTCGACGGAAGGCTTCTTGTTCTCTGCGAAAGCATGCAATTGCTCCACTGATGGATACATCTTGATATTTGTCTAGTCTAGTGTGTTCATTAGATGGGTGAAATCCTCTTTCAGTGCCTCTGTGCCTGTTTTATTAGGCAGTTAGCCTCTGGTATGCATGCCATTAGCGTTATCCACGCTTCTAGGCCTCTTTGCTTTTGGAAAGAATGATAAAAAAAAAACAAGTATAATAATTTTTTTTTTTTGCATTTGACTAAGAGGTTGGCAGTCGACTACAGCTCCTTTCGATCGATTAGTCGACTATTCGACTAATGGGGGTCAGCCCTAGTCCGCAGCAAACTGGATTGACAAGATAGTATCCAAAACACATGACAAGGTGGTACACCAAGGTGTCAGTCATGGCTAAATATCAAAATATAGGCTATTCTGCTTTATCTCTAAACATATTTTCCATTTCAAAGACACCGAACACCAGAACCATGTGACCATGGAAGTTAATACCAGGGCTCCAAACTGCGAACAAAATTATTGCATTTGCGACAATTTTTTTTGAGAGTGTGCGAGTTAAAATTTCACATGGAGTGCATGGGATTCACGTTCTCCAAAGTTGACGACAGAGCTCATTTCGTCTCACCAGCTGCCCAGCCAGCAGTCTCGCATGCACTTCAAAAGTGACTGACAATAAGCAGAACAGCATCACGTCGAAAGCAATGCTCTCATGTATGGCTTAGCTTCACTGAAACAGACATTTGAAACGACTGATGGCAGCAGATGATTGGTCGCATTTTGCCACTAACCAGTACCACAAGCAGATGAAGCAGAAAGGCAGAATGCAGATCCTGAACGAGAACAGGCCAGCGAGGATACAGGGACAGCCAGTGAAACGTCCTGCCTGGTAACTAACGTCTATTTTTATTTTATTTTCAGTCTACCACCTGAAGTTAATACCATGGTCTTCACTAGTCTACCACCTGAAGTTAATACCACGGTCTTCACTAGTCTACCACCTGAAGTTAATACCACGGTCTTCACTAGTCTACCACCTGAAGTTAATACCATGGTCTTCACTAGTCTACCACCTGAAGTTAATACCATGGTCTTCACTAGTCCACCACCTGAAGTTAATACCATGGTCTTCACTAGTCTACCACCTGAAGTTAATACCACGGTCTTCACTAGTCTACCACCTGAAGTTAATACCACGGTCTTCACTAGTCTACCACCTGAAGTTAATACCACGGTCTTCACTAGTCTACCACCTGAAGTTAATACCACGGTCTTCACTAGTCTACCACCTGAAGTTAATACCACGGTCTTCACTAGTCTACCACCTGAAGTTAATACCATGGTCTTCGCTAGTCTACCACCTGAAGTTAATACCACCTGAAGTTAATACCACAGTCTTCACTAGTCTACCACCTGAAGTTAATACATGGTCTTCTCTAGTCTACCACCTGAAGTTAATACCACAGTCTTCACTAGTCTACCACCTGAAGTTAATACCACAGTCTTCACTAGTCTACCACCTGAAGTTAATACCATGGTCTTCACTAGTCTACCACCTGAAGTTAATACCACGGTCTTCACTAGTCTACCACCTGAAGTTAATACCACGGTCTTCACTAGTCTACCACCTGAAGTTAATACCACGGTCTTCGCTAGTCCACCACCTGAAGTTAATACCACGGTCTTCTCTAGTCTACCACCTGAAGTTAATACCATGGTCTTCACTAGTCTACCACCTGAAGTTAATACGATGGTCTTCACTAGTCCACCACCTGAAGTTAATACCATGGTCTTCTCTAGTCCACCACCTGAAGTTAATACCACCTGAAGTTAATACCATGGTCTTCTCTAGTCTACCACCTGAAGTTAATACCGTGGTCTTCACTAGTCTACCACCTGAAGTTAATACCATGGTCTTCACTAGTCCACCACCTGAAGTTAATACCATGGTCTTCGCTAGTCTACCACCTGAAGTTAATACCATGGTCTTCACTAGTCTACCACCTGAAGTTAATACCATGGTCTTCACTAGTCCACCACCTGAAGTTAATACCATGGTCTTCGCTAGTCCACCACCTGAAGTTAATACCATGGTCTTCACTAGTCTACCACCTGAAGTTAATACCATGGTCTTCTCTAGTCCACCACCTGAAGTTAATACCATGGTCTTCTCTAGTCCACCACCTGAAGTTAATACCATGGTCTTCACTAGTCTACCACCTGAAGTTAATACCATGCATGGTCTTCTCTAGTCCACCACCTGAAGTTAATACCATGGTCTTCTCTAGTCCACCACCTGAAGTTAATACCATGGTCTTCACTAGTCTACCACCTGAAGTTAATACCATGGTCTTCTCTAGTCTACCACCTGAAGTTAATACCATGGTCTTCACTAGTCCACCACCTGAAGTTAATACCATGGTCTTCTCTAGTCTACCACCTGAAGTTAATACCATGGTCTTCACTAGTCTACCACCTGAAGTTAATACCATGGTCTTCACTAGTCCACCACCTGAAGTTAATACCATGGTCTTCTCTAGTCTACCACCTGAAGTTAATACCATGGTCTTCACTAGTCTACCACCTGAAGTTAATACCATGGTCTTCTCTAGTCTACCACCTGAAGTTAATACCATGGTCTTCACTAGTCTACCACCTGAAGTTAATACCACTGTCTTCTCTAGTCTACCACCTGAAGTTAATACCATGGTCTTCACTAGTCCACCACCTGAAGTTAATACCATGGTCTTCACTAGTCTACCACCTGAAGTTAATACCATGCATGGTCTTCTCTAGTCCACCACCTGAAGTTAATACCATGGTCTTCTCTAGTCCACCACCTGAAGTTAATACCATGGTCTTCACTAGTCCACCACCTGAAGTTAATACCATGGTCTTCACTAGTCCACCACCTGAAGTTAATACCATGGTCTTCACTAGTCTACCACCTGAAGTTAATACCACGGTCTTCACTAGTCTACCACCTGAAGTTAATACCATGGTCTTCTCTAGTCTACCACCTGAAGTTAATACCATGGTCTTCACTAGTCCACCACCTGAAGTTAATACCATGGTCTTCTCTAGTCTACCACCTGAAGTTAATACCATGGTCTTCACTAGTCCACCACCTGAAGTTAATACCACGGTCTTCACTAGTCTACCACCTGAAGTTAATACCATGGTCTTCTCTAGTCTACCACCTGAAGTTAATACCATGGTCTTCACTAGTCCACCACCTGAAGTTAATACCATGGTCTTCACTAGTCTACCACCTGAAGTTAATACCATGGTCTTCGCTAGTCCACCACCTGAAGTTAATACCATGCATGGTCTTCTCTAGTCCACCACCTGAAGTTAATACCATGGTCTTCTCTAGTCCACCACCTGAAGTTAATACCATGGTCTTCACTAGTCTACCACCTGAAGTTAATACCATGGTCTTCACTAGTCCACCACCTGAAGTTAATACCATGGTCTTCACTAGTCCACCACCTGAAGTTAATACCATGGTCTTCTCTAGTCTACCACCTGAAGTTAATACCATGGTCTTCACTAGTCCACCACCTGAAGTTAATACCACGGTCTTCACTAGTCCACCACCTGAAGTTAATACCACGGTCTTCACTAGTCTACCACCTGAAGTTAATACCATGGTCTTCTCTAGTCTACCACCTGAAGTTAATACCATGGTCTTCACTAGTCCACCACCTGAAGTTAATACCATGGTCTTCACTAGTCTACCACCTGAAGTTAATACCATGGTCTTCGCTAGTCCACCACCTGAAGTTAATACCATGCATGGTCTTCTCTAGTCCACCACCTGAAGTTAATACCATGGTCTTCTCTAGTCCACCACCTGAAGTTAATACCATGGTCTTCACTAGTCTACCACCTGAAGTTAATACCATGGTCTTCACTAGTCCACCACCTGAAGTTAATACCACGGTCTTCACTAGTCCACCACCTGAAGTTAATACCATGGTCTTCTCTAGTCCAACACCTGAAGTTAATACCATGGTCTTCACTAGTCTACCACCTGAAGTTAATACCATGGTCTTCACTAGTCCACCACCTGAAGTTAATACCACCTGAAGTTAATACCATGGTCTTCACTAGTCCACCACCTGAAGTTAATACCACCTGAAGTTAATACCATGGTCTTCACTAGTCCACCACCTGAAGTTAATACCATGGTCTTCACTAGTCCACCACCTGAAGTTAATACCATGGTTGGTGTAAAGGAGATTTCAACCTCATTACACTTGCTTATTTATTCTCATATACCGTAGTAAACACCTGATCTGAGCTTACCGTATATGCTATGCACTGTACTATGAAGGTATGTTTCTCTTTGTTCAGCGAATGACGGAAATATACGTGGTCAGTGAGAAAGGGAATTTGTTTGGCAAGTGGCAAGCATAGATATCGAACAAGGTGGAAGAGCGGGAGTCTCTTTTCTCACCTTGAAGCCAGGCATGGGAGGTGGTCCTGGGGGAAAGCCGGGGAAACTAGGAGCCAACATGGGAGGCGGGGCTCCTTTGGTGGATTTGGACTTGGATTTGAAGCGTGGCTGGTGACTGTTTGTCTGTGGCGTGGCTGACCGGTCACTCTCCTCTGTTGAAGACTCAACCTCATTTGCCTAGATTCCAAAACAAATCAATACAATCAACTTTGGTCTTGAGAGCCTCCACTCTGGTCTCCATGACACCAGGGCTGTCCTCCACTATAAGAAAATCTTAAGTTAAGGAAAAGTCATGGATTTTGATGACGATTTGATTGATCGATTAGTTGATTCAAAATAGACAAATCTGTAAAACTGCGTTTCCCATGTGGGAAAAAATAAACGCAAAAATAGACAGTTCTTATACACACACTCTACCGTCCCTGCCTGTCATATAATATGATTGGAGGAGGAGGAGAGGGTAACAGATAAAGAAGACTGGATAGGGACTTGGTGGTTCCTCGCTGTACATGTACCGCTATGCTTTGCTCACTTCATATCACAGCCGGGCAAATGACCATAGACTGAAATTTACTTTAGATATCCTGTGCGACGGTATGTCATGTCATTTTACTTACTCAGAAGCATTTTATATGACCTAAAACATAAAATCCAGGCCACTTATTTGTCAAACTAACACTTACACCTCTCCCGGAGTTTTAAGCTAGGCTAGTGGTCCATATCCACTTCCATTCATTTGTGCTAAGCTAGGCTAGCTTACAACGCGCATTTCCCATAATGTTGGCATGTTCCTTTAATTGACCTATATCTATAATTAAATTTATTAGCATCTATGTGCTTTTCTTACAAGACTGCCATGCTGACCAATGCTCCCACCACACCTTGTAGGACGTTTCCTCCTCCAGCTCAGAGTTCTCCTCCAGCAGGTCCTGGAGGTTCTGTTCCTCTTCATTGCCGTAGTCTGTGAACACAACTATGCAGGTGCCCCTCTGTCTGTCCACGGAGGAGACGGTGGCAGTGTAGAGCTGGCCGTCCTCTGACCAGTAAGCACAACACGCGTCCCCAACCTGCCACTGGGGGGGGCGACAAGAAACGTCTTTTAGAGCAGCGGTTCTCAAACTACGGGTTGCGACCCAAAGTGGGGTCGTGGGTAGGTTACAGTGCATTGGCAAGTAAAATATGTATTTTTTTTATGTTCTGGCAACATATTTTGGCTAAATATGCCTCGTTTTATAAATGTGTATTGATATCATAGTGCTGTAATTACATTTTCTAATAAATATGCATGATCAAGTTCAACAACGTGTGCTTTTATTTTGATATTCCTTAATTCCACGTTGAAATTACCCGATACATTAACACTTTGGATGCCACGCCCGAGATTTCTCGGGTTTACCCCCCCCCCCCCCCGACCGTTGAATGCCCATCACGAGATTTCTCCGTTTTTTTTTTAATTAGCGTTCTGAAAACATATTGCATCAAGCGAGCCTACCGTTGGAGATCCAGGCACCGCCGGCGCTCAGATGTGAAAAAAGCGCCCCCTATCGTCTCCCAGATGGTAAATCACCCTTTTGGATTGGACTCAAAAGTGAATGGGAGAACGGATTTCTGACTCCACATTTTACTTCTCACTGATGTAACCGGGGTCTACCAGAGTTAAGTCTGGAACCTTGGTGCCACGGCGAATATGTGTTATACTGGAATGGTGATCAGGAATTGGAATATACCATTTGGATACCATCTGATGTCAGGTAAGGCATCTATGTTATCAGTCTTAGGATAATCAGACTCGTTTTCACGGAGATATAAGCGTTTCCACTATATGTGATATTGCTGTTTCACTGTAAAAGCCATCAGGAAATAAGAGCAGCGATTATCAGCGCGCGGCACGAGCGTGCGTACACATATACTATCGATCATCTAGCGTTTATTTGAAAACGATTCATAAATAGGCAGACAAATGATAACATTCTGGAATATTCCAGTAAAAGACAATCATCATCATAGGGTTGTTTTTTCCGCGAAAACGAGTGATTTTCAAAATGCTATCAAACGGAAATGAAGCGATAAAAAAACAATCTGCCTTGACAATGTTGACTGGAAAATGAGTCTTTGATAAGCGACGGGCAGATTAGACACATAGCCATAATTTAAAACATAGATTAGGCGATATTAAGTTAACATTGGAGTGGGTTTGGGCATCAAGGGGGTAAAAAGGAAAACACGGCGTGGCATCCAAAGTGTTAAGCGTGGGGTCGCCAAAAAAATTCCTACATAAAATGGGGTTGTGGTATAAAAAAGTTTGAGAACCCCTGTTCTAGAGTGAAAGAAAAAACACAAAGGCCTAGACGAAATAGGGCCTAACCGTATGGGTGGGGTTGCCAAGCCTCAGTAGTCTGATTCAACAGGCAGGGAATAGTGATACTTCTGCTCCAAAGATAGTAGGTGGTGGTCTACTCTGATTGGTCCCCCCGTCACTAATACACAACCCGTCAAGCAAGCTCATCTTGGCCATAGTACATGAGTTCCCAGCAATAGACCTCTACACCACCCACTCCACTAGACCTCTCTACAACACCACCCAGCCACTAGACCTCTACATCACCCAGCCACTAGACCTCTCTACTACACCACCCAGCCACTAGACCTCTACACCACCCAGCCACTAGACCTCTCTACTACACCACCCAGCCACTAGACCTCTATACCACCCAGCCACTAGACCTCTATACCACCCAGCCACTAGACCTCTACATCACCCAGCCACTAGACCTCTCTACTACACCACCCAGCCACTAGACCTCTATACCACTCAGCCACTAGACCTCTACACCACCACCCAGCCACTAGACCTCTACACCACCCAGCCACTAGACCTCTATACCACCCAGCCACTAGACCTCTACACCACCACCCAGCCACTAGACCTCTACACCACCCAGCCACTAGACCTCTACATCACCCAGCCACTAGACCTCTACACCACCCAGCCACTAGACCTCTACACCACCCAGCCACTAGACCTCTACATCACCCAGCCACTAGACCTCTACACCACCCAGCCACTAGACCTCTACACCACCCAGCCACTAGACCTCTACATCACCCAGCCACTAGACCTCTATACCACCACCCAGCCACTAGACCTCTACACCACCCAGCCACTAGACCTCTACACCACCCAGCCACTAGACCTCTACACCACCCAGCCACTAGACCTCTACACCACCCAGCCACTAGACCTCTACACCACCCAGCCACTAGACCTCTACACCACCCAGCCACTAGACCTCTACACCACCCAGCCACTAGACCTCTACACCACCCAGCCACTAGACCTCTACACCACCCAGCCACTAGACCTCTACACCACCACCCAGCCACTAGACCTCTACACCACCACCCAGCCACTAGACCTCTACACTACCCAGCCACTAGACCTCTACACCACCCAGCCACTAGACCTCTACACCACCACCCAGCCACTAGACCTCTACACCACCACCCAGCCACTAGACCTCTACACCACCCAGCCACTAGACCTCTACACCACCACCCAGCCACTAGACCTCTACACCACCACCCAGCCACTAGACCTCTACATCACCCAGCCACTAGACCTCTACACCACCCAGCCACTAGACCTCTACACCACCCAGCCACTAGACCTCTACACCACCCAGCCACTAGACCTCTACACCACCCAGCCACTAGACCTCTACACCACCCAGCCACTAGATCTCTACACCACCCAGCCACTAGACCTCTACACCACCACCCAGCCACTAGACCTCTACACCACCACCCAGCCACTAGACCTCTACACTACCCAGCCACTAGACCTCTACATCACCACCCAGCCACTAGACCTCTACACCACCCAGCCACTAGACCTCTACATCACCACCCAGCCACTAGACCTCTACACCACCCAGCCACTAGACCTCTACACCACCCAGCCACTAGACCTCTACACCACCCAGCCACTAGACCTCTACACCACCCAGCCACTAGACACCTACACTAGACCACTATACTACTCAGACACTAGACCTCTGCACTAGACCACTATACTACTCAGCTACTAGTCCTCACCCTTAATTTCCATGTTAACTCACCTCTTTATCTGGTGATGCATTGCTTCTTTTTCGGCTGTGATTCTTTTTGGCATTCTTGCGTTTCTTTCCAGGTTCGTCTTTCTTGAAGGTGTGAGGGTGGTCTTTCTTGGAGGCCTGGGGGTGGTCTTTCTTGGAGGTATGAGGGTCATTTTCACCCTTCAAGGCCGTCTGAATCACAAAATCCACGGTAGGGAGTAGAGGGTAAGAGTTAACACAAAAACACAGAAAGGCAGTACATTTTGCATCCGTTTCTGCTCCAAGATATTGTTGATGGTTTCAGATATTATTCAACTGGTGAGATATTATTCAATGGGTGATTTTAGTGTGTTGGTTGTAGCCTGTATGCCTACAGAAATTGGGCAAGTAAGAATATCAAGATGTCATATCAGGTTGATATCAACTGCATATGGTGGTGTCTGTGTTAACCACGCTCTTTGAAGTGAGAGAAATGTTCACCTTGAAGGATGCAACTGCTTTGTCATACGCCTTTATCAGTGCTGTGTCATCCCATATATCAGAATCGTCGCTCTGAAAAACGAGGTTGAAAGTGGAATTAGGCATATATTTTACAGCAAGCATTCATTTTCAGACTTTCGCAGGATTGTAAAGCAAATGGCCCTCAATTAATCGGTACAATAACAATGGACCAGGTGCACAAAAGACTGGTCTCCTGGCTTGATGTAATTTGGTACTTTCATCAAACAGTTCAAAGTGCATATTCGGGATTGCAATGTCGGGTATATCCAGCCCTCTCATGATCGTGATTCGTGGATGTCAGTCAAACTGCTCAAGACAAGAGCATCTTTGGTATAACCAGCTTTACGTTTGGCATAGTTTAGCTAACGATAGCTAGATTGTTGCAGCATCACATTTGACTTGTAATGTGTTTTTTTTATCGCTGTGATATCATATAACGTTAGCTGCGGGTGTCCTTGTTGTTAAACGATGTACTTACTTGGTCAACGCCACGACTCCGAGTAAAAAGTGTATCTTTGTATCCGTTTGCCATGGCAGCAGGTTTTATTTCCCCACTGCTAACGTTCACAGCTCGGAGCTCGCTAAAGAACGTGCGTCGCAAAATGATGACGTTCCTCAATTACATGGCGAATATATCCTGCGACCAGGTGGTTGGCTTGGCAACGGCGATAGTTGACTGACTTATTTCTCCAGTCCACAGAAACGTTGTGCTTTTTGATCCCATTCAGTCACACGATGATACCCCCAGCTCTAAGTTCTTTAGGTGCTAAAGTTGTCTTGGCATCGTCCTGTGATGAGAACCATCCTCCAGAAAATATCATAGATGGGTGAGTGTTGTTCTGCTGCAGTGTTTAGCTAACGTTAGCTAAGTTAGCTAGTTTGCTAAATCAACGCAAATACTGTTATATAGCCTGATAGGGGCTAGTAATAGCCCGACAACGCACGCAAGCTAGTTCGCATTGATAAATAAATACATAGCGTGTTCGGCGAAAATGGTCGCTGCAATCATGGGTGGGAAACGACCATGTTGTGCCTGCAAGACACAGCTCACGCACGATTGAAGGCTATTCTAAAGGCAAGCGCTTTGTTTATTTCTCAATGTGCCGCTTTCAGACCCAAATGGACAGTGGCTTGTTGCGTACCATGAGTGTATCAGGTAAAGGTGATACACCCGTTTTTATATCCATTCGTTTACCACTGCCTGGGTGATTGTACCACATTGTGTTCTTAGTATATTGACAGTTGACACAATTACCACATTTAAAAGTAAACCAGGCGTACTTCCTTTAGGGGGACAAGCTCCGCCTCCAACTACTCAGTCTCCAAGATTGATTGATTGATTGAACACTTTATTAACAGATTGCAGAATGGGTACAATACAGTACAGCTCAATACTAACAACTGCTAAGAGGATGAAGACCAGAAAAATACTTTCGTCTTGTTTACATATGGGTCCTCCATTTTCAATTTATTATCTCATAGATGGGTGAGTGTTGTTCTGCTGCAGTGTTGTCGTTGTTTATAATCAAAAATCTTTTCAAGAAAAGGATCATTTTGTAAAATATCCCAATGTTGTGTTTTACTGTTAGAAATGTATTGATGAGAATGCAGCCACCTGGTCTTATCTGAGTAAACATAAATCTGATGATGTACACAATGGCCATGGGGTAGTAGGGGTACCATGGTAAAACTGATGTTACCATCAAATTACCGTGATACTTTTTGTAAGGCAGGGCAGTATTGTTTCTTCTGCAATATAATGCTTGATTTAACATCCCAGACAGTCTCGCTGGATGTAGCTAATTACTTAAACACTTTCTTCACAAACATAGCCACACCTGATGAATTGAAAATGGGGGACCCTGGTGGAAACAAGACGAAAGTCTTTCTCTGGTCTGCATCCCCTTAACAATTGTGTGTATTGAGCTGTACTGTATTGTACCCATTCTGCAATCTGTTAATAAAGTTTTCAATCAATCAATCAATCAATCAAACACTGGTAAACAAACTACCCGCCCACTCAGGGCATTATGGGGTAGAACACATAGTAGCATACTACAAGAACCTAGGCGTCCACAAAGACGACTTCAAACTGGAAATGGTAACTACAGATGAGGTACTAAAAATACTGAGAGCCCTCCAACCGAACAAGGCCACTGGCCATGACAACATCCCCTCCAAATTCCTCAGAGACTCAGCAGCCGCCATCACCCCAGTCATCACACGCATAATAAACCTCTCCATAAAACAGGGACACGTCCCCAAGGACTTCAAAATTGCGAGAGTAACACCCCTGCACAAAAAGGGCAGCAAATTAGACCCAGGCAACTACCGCCCTGTTTCTATCCTTACATCCATCTCGAAAGTCATGGAGAAAATAGTATACGAACAGGTCGAAAAGTACCTCGCGGAAAAAAATCGAATCTACGAATTCCAATCTGGCTTCAGAACATCCCACTCCACTGACACATGCCTTCTCTATTTGAATGACCACATCAAACAAGAGGTGGATGCGGGCAAATACTGCGGCATGGTCATGCTGGACCTACAAAAGGCCTTCGACACTGTCAATCACACCATTCTGATTGACAAGCTAAAAGCAATTGGTTTTGATAGTCTATCAGTGAGCTGGATACAATCCTACCTGGAGGGGAGAGAACAGATGGTGGAGGTAATGGTACCCTATCCCCCCCCCCCCCTCCCAGTGAGCTGTGGTGTTCCACAAGGAAGCATACTAGGACCGCTACTGTTCCTAATTTATGCAAATTACATGTCGTCAGCTTGTGACTGCAACTTGTTCCTGTTTGCGGACGACTCAGCCCTGCTGGTCTCTGACAAGAACACAGGTTGAAAAAACCCTCAGCTGGGAACTAGGCAAAATCTGCATATGGCTCGCCGATAACAAACTATCGTTACACATGGGCAAAACAGAGTCCATTCTCTTCGGTTCAAATAACAAACTCAGCAAGACCGACGGCTTCTCAGTTACAGTGGGTGACAATATTGTCACAAGGAAAGATGAAATTACCTACCTGGGTTCCATCCTAGAGGCTAATCTTTCCTGTGACAAAATGGCATCCAATGTAATAAAAAAAGTCAACCAACGAACTCGATTCTTGTACCGGATCTCCTCTCTGGTAAACAAGAATACCCTGAAGACTCTGGCAGGAGCACTCATTCAAGGGTACTACGACTATGCTTGCACCTCATGGTACCAAAGCACCTCAAAGGCGCTAAAAACAAAATTACAAACATCACAAAACAAACTGGTCAGACTACAGCTTGACCACTCCTCGAACCCACCTCACCCCTGCCCACTTTGACAACCTAGGAAGGCTTAGACTAGACAACAGAGTACAGCAACTTGCAATGGGCCTGGTCTACAAGATACACTACACGACTAAGGTACCCATGTACATGTTAAAATACTTCCCAAAGGTCAGTGAATACCACGACCACAACACCAGAGGGAGCTCCACAAATCATGTCACAAATCACAAATCATGGAATGTAAATCACTACCCACTTTCAAAACCACTCTCAAAGAGCACCTACGGGAGACTGCAATTCGAAACTGGCCCCTGTAAATGTCCTAACCCAACCCCCTCCAATGTACAGTAAATGTCCTAACCCAATAATACACGAGACCCTCTTCTTGGGACCAAGTAAGGGTTCGTCGATAATCCAATGTACAGTTACCGCCCCTCCCCCCACCCGCCTACCCAACCCACCCACCCAACCACCTCCAATGTACAGTTTCCCACCCCCCTTCACCCCACCTACCCAACCTCCTCCAATGTACAGTTTATTCGTCAAATGTATATACTCTCTTTTTTAGACTATTTTTGTATCACAAACAATACTGTATTTGTAAATCTGGTATGTCATAAATGTATAGATAGCAGTATTGTCTATCTGTATGTCATATATGTTATGATGAATTGAAAATGGGGGACCCTGATGTTTGTAAACAAAGACGAAAGTCTTTCTCTGGTCTGCATCCCCTTAACAATTGTATTGAGCTGTACTGTATTGTACCCATTCTGCAATCTGTTAATACAATTTTCAATCAATCAATCATAGTATTCTCATAGATCTCATAGATTGAACTGGTCTTTCACAAAGTGCCATGCCTGTGAGTCGCCACTTGGGGCAGAGTGGCGTGTGCATGTGTGAATGAAAGAAAGAATGAATGAATGAGTGAGTTATTGACATTGTCGGTTATAGAGGTGCTTTGCATTTAACAAGGTTCATGTAAAAATAGAGATGCAGTTATCATAGCCAATAACTAACAGTGTTTATTGAATCCAACATGACTTGACTGACAAATCAACACAATGCTTCTTATAGGTGCATGTGATCTTGCACCATGCACAAAATAATGTATTGAAAACAAATATAGCTATTGCTATGGTATTAGTGTTGAAAACAAACAATACCCAGCACTAGACATGTCACTCCTAATAGGTGAAGCCTGTATTTAACACCCACAAATCAAACATTTAATGTTATCTCTTGACTTTCCTTCCTCCACTAGGAACACTGAAACACCTACAAATCAAACTCTCAATGTTATTTCTTTCCTTCCTCGACTAGGAACACTGAAACACCTACAGTACAAATCAAACTCTCAATGTTATCTCTTTGCTTTCCTTCATCCTCAGGAACACTGAAACATTCTGGATTTCCACAGGAATGTTTCCTCAAGAGTTTATCGTCCGCTTCGCTGAGCCCACAACGATAGCTGTTGTGACCATGGACTGTTGTAATGGTATGAGCCGGAAAACTCCAACATTTTGGGAAATTAGCTTATTTAACATCTTCCCTGGAGTTAGACAAGAAGATACATACCTTTTTTGTCTCTGTGCGTGCATTTAGCTTTGGGAACAGTCGCTCCGTTAGCGTAGCTTAGCTTCATCACTGGAAGTGGGGGGGTGCAATAGCCTGACGTTCCCTTACAGTGTCCTACAGTCACCAAATACACTCCAAATACAACTCCAAAACGTTCATGTAAACATGTTGTGACCTGTGTATTTACCACGTGGAGAAATAAAAAATAATTGAAGTAGACAATTACGTTTTCTAAGCAAATATACTCGGAACAATTTTTTGCCTAAGCACTCGTCTCTGCGCGCAGTCAGTGATTTCACGCAACGCAGTGATACTTTCTAACGTGACGCCATGCAGTGTTTGTTTACATTCTCATTTCATTCAAAGGATCCGAACCGATGGAAGTTCATGGATACCATGCCTTCAAATCCTCTTACCTTGACGATTAAAAGCCTCCACAATTTAGAAAACAGTATTCCCATGGCTGGTGTTGATATGCTGCTAGCTAACGGAAACCAACAAACACAGAACCGGGCGGACACTAAAGCAGATAACGAGGCATCATCTTTACTTCCGGTCGGGGGGTTTCAAAATAAAAGAGCGACGTCTAAAGCACCGGAAATACGTTTATTTTGTACATTATCTAACGTTAACACGAACCTAAACTAATAAAAATTTATTATTATTACTATTATGTACTATACTACTAGTACTATGTCTATCCTACTATGTACTATGCTACTATGCCTTTACTACTACTTGCTATGCTAATATGATATACTACTATGCATTGAGAGTGTAGCACTCAAGTCCGGCACTACTAGACAAACAATACCACTTACCCTTAGCCGCCAGAGGTGCACCCCTTGCTTTGGATAAAAGCGTCCGCTTAATGAATGTGAATGTATTTGGCAAACACAGCAGCCCAGAACTCCAGCATCAAGTTGAATGATGTGGAAGTTCTTCAAAAATATTTTAAACAAGTTGTGAACAAAGTGTCTCTTGAACTCCTGAATTGTTTTCACCTAAATCAGCCAGTAGAGTAGAGGGTCTATTTTTTGTGAAGATATTAGAAAGAATTCTCTGTCAGTATGAGAGAGCAGTGCTTGTGTGAGCGTGGGTGAGAGATTAACTGGACTTGAAGAAGTCTTTATTCGTAGCACAGTAATGTAGTCATGCAGCGAACACACACACATAGGAACACGCACATGCATTTTTTTGGGTCGCCGATCAAATTTCTTCTCTGCGCTTGACCCATCCCCTCGTTCCTTCCCCCCCCCCCCCCCAAGGGCAGCCAGGAGCAGACATGGGCTGCGGCATGTTTTTCCATTGGGTTTATCTCTTTTTCTGGAGGGGAAACCCTTGCGAGCACGGGGAGAACATGCAAACTCCACACAATAAGGCCCCACACAGAAAGATACCCCACCTTGGTACCCGGCAACCTGGTCCCCAAGCGGGAATCGAACCCAGAACCTTCTTGCTGTGATGTGAGGTGATGGTGTTAACCACTACACCACTGTGCCCGATGTCTCGCTTTCTGGCTTGTCACAGAGCAAATACCACTGGTGGATGATCAGAAACACTACTGGCTTTAGTTTATGCCAATCCTAAATGCTTCATAAAGAAAATGTGATGTCACACACTTTTTCTTTTAGTGACTGTATGATGTTAGATTGTAATCGGATTTTGCTGATTTTTTTTGAAAATGTGATTGAGGACACGGGACAAAGGAGCAAAATGCTGGATTCTCCTGCACAACATACACAACCTACACCCAGGGGTGTAGCTCCAGATTCTGGGCCCCATGAAAGAATGTATTTGTAGGCCCCCAGTGAATGCTAGCGCGCGTAAGCGCGCGAGCGAAAATTTCTTTGGCAATTTTTTTATTGATGAAAACGCATAATATGGTTTTTACCTATACATTCGGATCAGCAGTTCAGCACCTGCACTGTTGGTGGGTGAGCCTAGTAAAGGATGTCGCATTGCGTTCATCTTCAATGAATGGACCAATGCAATAGTCTACACACACACACACACACACACACACACACACACACACACACACACACACACACACACACACACACACACACACACACACACACACACACACACACACACACACACACACACTTCAGAAACAAACATAGTATCAATGAGAGCATCAATAATACACCTGAGTGATGTCTAGTAAAAAAAAAAAAAGGGCCCCAGTGCTGGGCCCTTGGAATCATCCTAAGCTACCCCCCCCCAGCTACGCCCCTGCCTACACCTAGAGGAAAACTGGTTGAATTATTATTTATTATTATGATTAATAATGAAAGCTCAAAAAAAAAAAGCTCATGTATATTTTATCTTGAGCAAAATCTCCAGTTCGCCTGTTGTATTACTGCTCAGTAACTACAGGCCTAATTAGGCAGGGCCGTGCCCAATGTCTTTGTTCTTGCTCTGTCTCTTAAGACATAACTAGTTGTGTACCGGTAGTTTAGGTCATACTGATAATATTATATCTGTGTTACTTTGTTTTGCAGTCAAGAGTGTAAAGATCGAAAAGAACTCCTCAGATGACGCTTCTCACTTTGAGTCTGTTGCAGAGAAAGGTAAGGGATCCCTCTAAGTTAGGTTATTAGTCGGTTAATTTCCAATGCGCTTAAGAGGAAAAGGAAAACTGCCTTCCAAAGCCGTTTTCTAATGACGTTACCTTTTTATTTCAGAGTTTGAACACACAGAGGGACAACTTCAATCAAACGATATACCAGTGAGTTGTTTTCTCAGTATTACTAACGTGAAGCCCATGCATGTGAACACCAAGGCCCTAATTCATCAACGTTGCGTACGCACAGATATGTGCTTAACCCGTGCGTACGACCATTTCTAAGCAAAGTGTGGGATTTATCAATTTGAACGTGAACTTGACTTTGTGCTTATGTCTACGCATAGCCCAGAGCATGCGTAGCTGACGCCCTGTGGTAGAATATGGGGACTGCAGACGGACGGCATAGCTCTCATCAGTTGCATGCATTAGTTTCAACGCGGAAATAAGCTTCCGTGCATTACTCCCGACACTGGCGCGTGTTCTGTATGAACCGTAATTCATTATAGTTCATTGTGAAATAGCGACAGTAGTGTAATTATAACGGGCTCATGCGCGAACAATAGGTTGGCTTGCTTGTTTGGCACGGGGGCAGACGCAGAACACCAACCTCCAAACGCGATTAAATATTGTTTCAAATAAAAAGCGACATACTATTGTTTTGTGTCATGTTTCCAAATAAGATTGGCCACAACGAAATGCTTTCTACTTCAATTTGTTGGTTAGAATAGACTACCTCGCTCCGTTGAAACTTCACTGAGACACTAACAGTAAAAGACAGTATTATTTTTTGCACCGAGTGAATCCACAGTCACATGCTCCTCAATGGGAAACCAACCTAGATTTACCATGAAGGACTGGTTCTGGCCGAACCGTTCGTTATACAAGAATCACAGAGACGTTTCAAAGGTACTCACAGTTGCACGAGGGTTTCGGCTTTCAAACCATCCCGTACCTCTGTTCGAAACCCTCGTGCAACTCTGAGTACCTTTTGAAATGTCTCTGTGATACTTGTATAACGAACGGTTCTGTTAGAACCTGTCCTTCAGGGTAAATCTAGGTTGGTTTTCTATTGAGGAGCAAGTGACTGTGGATTCACTCGGTGCATCACAGTCACAGATCACATAGGCAGGCTATACATGGCGTATAGGCTACATCATACATGGCAGTGAGATTCATTGTTCTTGTATATGCTCTCGTATTATTGTTTATATAGGCTACCCAATACTGACATCAAATATGCCTCTAGAAATCATATGCAGCAGGTAGAAAAAAGACGGGAAATCCGTCGCGATTTGGAATAAAATTGAGGAGAACTTTAATCCCTGGGTATTAATCGAACAAAACGGGAAAAGGCAGTCATATTCCAGCACCGTCTTTATTAGTGTTTGCGCTGCCCAGGCAGCAATGGTTAATAGATATCATATCCGACATCACCGTACGTGTACATGTTTGTCAACCTGTCTCGTATTTCTCCATAACACCCTTCCCTCGGGTCAGTCCACTTTTCCACATTTCATGGGGGTGTTCCATTACCGTATATGGTTAATCGGGGCGGTTCTGGTATGCAAATAAGTGAAAGTGTGCACGAGCCTCAGCGTAGGAGCAAGGTGATATTTATCATGACAGGTGTGCGTAGGACCTGTGTACGCACGTGTGATAAATCCAGTTTTATTTGTGCGTGCACACATTCTAAATTCTGTGCTTACGTATGGAAATAGAACATTTTCTAAGAAAACTTGATAAATGAGGGCCCAGAAGCTCAAGAAACCTGAAAACACTCCGGTTTCCTCACGAAGACCATGTCGGGTTGTTGCCTATTAATTTACTGGGAGCTGTAATCCAGTGTGCAGATATTCCTTTGCTTCAGTCTTAATATTTATCTTGATCTTTATATTTATCAGACTTCGAAGAACAGGGGTACTGATCTGGGATCACCGCTCGGGTCACATGAGCATATATCCTCACTATGACTTATGGAGCCAATCGGGTCTCGGATCAGCACTCCTGCTTTAACAGGGTAGCGGGGTATTAAAAAGTCTGAAATTTCATTTGCACATTTGCACGGCTGTTGGGAGATGAAATAATATAAAATGTTTTTGTATTCAAGTCCCAAGGCTACCGGGAGCTTGGTGTGTCTGGCGAGAGCTTGTATGGAACGCACAATAATTAAAATTGGCGCAGTGTTTTTATTCAAATTTTCTTTTTGCTAGTATGGTCGTGAAATTGGTATAAAATTCAGCTCCTATTGGTATTTAAAAGGTCTTAAAAAGCCTTACATTTAACTTGAAACCTGCAGATACCCTGTTTACAATGCTTGATATTGAATACAGGCTCTGGTCTCAGACAGGTTGAATGGTATACACTGTTGCAGAGAAGCATTCAGCCACTCCCTTCTCTTTCTCCCCTCCAGCTGAACGGAACCATTGCCACTGACCTGCGGTTTATCATCACCTCAGGGTACGACCACTTTGTCTCCGTGCACCGGGTCAGTGTGGAGAGATGACATCTGTCACTGACACCATCAACATCTCATATGGAAAACATTGTATATTTCTGTTTTTCTTTATAGGCTATTTGGTTTGACAATATATATATATATATATTATATATATATATATATATACATATGTGTGTATATATTAACTATATTGTTTTGACAATACTACATTCACCATGTAATATCAAATGAAACCTCTGAATATGTTTTTTGTACCTGTTATATCCTTCCTTATATGGCGTGAAAAGTGTAATTTGAACATAAATAAATCTCATAATACATTTTGTTTGTTCTGATATAGACACACAAATACATTCCCTAAGAGACACCGGGTTCGAATCCGGCTGTCGGCGTTGCCTCCGGCTTGGGCCGGCCGTCATACTAACTCAATTGGCAGAGTTAGCGGGTGGGAAGTCGAAGGGTGGTAGTCTGGTCCACGCTGGCAGGTGAAAAGATGTGACAGGCTGCCTCCACATGTATCGGAGGGGACATGTGATGCAAGGCTTCTATCCTCCCTACAACCGGCCAGTGGGGGGCATATGCAAGCAACGATCAGGACAGGGGAGGGAGAATTGGCACAAGAGGTAAATTGGGATGGGGAGAAAAATCACAGAAAAAAGGAGGAGAAAAAGATTAAAAAAAAAATAATAATACATTCCCTATCTTTCTCTCACACACACTTCCTATTTCATGGCAATTAACTGTATCTGTGATTGGGAATACCATTAGCCTTCCCCCATGAATAGGTAAGTTAATTTGGGTTACAAAATCAATTACGACAAGCCCAAATAACTCATTGTTGTCGTCCAAAAATAACTCTTGCAGTTTAACCACATGGATCCAAGGTAATGTTTTCCACACCACACCATTGATTTAGATGTTATTGAATGTTATGGATGTTGCTTGTGGAGCCGTCTACGTTCAACCATCCATGATGCATTTCCAAACTGATATCTAACAAAGCTGTAGCCTAAAGCTGGTGAGCAGCGAACGATTAATATACTTCCAAAACAAAAAGATACATCTCTGTGCGTCTATTGAGAGATGGAGCTAATTAAGTCATTAAGTTAAATTGGCATCCAGTCCCTCATGTTTGGACTATGACATCACCATAGAAACGGGGACCTGGGGACGTGGGCCTGGGGGTCGGGGGGGACCAGATGGTTTCCCGGCTAACCGGTGGATCCCACTAGACAGCAGGCCTATTCAAACGAAGGAGTCATGCTGCTCTCTCAAACACCACCGCTCTACCTCCCTATCCATATCCTGCCTCCATATCCATTTATACGGTACCCATTGGTATTAAAGGGCTGCACAGAGGCCCGCCCTGTGGGACTCCCACCCCAATTACTCTGTTGACTGTGGAGCAGCCTGAATAGTCGTGGATTGCGAACGCGGCGTGCAAGGTTTGCATGCGGCTCTGTATAAACTAAAAAGAAAAAAAGATGTGTGGCTCAACTAGCTATTCCCCTGATATTTTGTAGCAATTAATTGCTTTGGGTATACGCTAGGATACAATGCATTTGGGCTTAGGAGTGTGTAATGAGGCAAGGTAAAAATGGATCGGTATAGTTTGATAGACTTATATACTATACTTATATTCCTAATTGATTATTCAGTAGCTTTGGATTAGTTATTGTTAGGTTAGGTTATAGGAGATATGGAATCATCTCTAGAACTACAATTTGATTTGAATGAATGAATTAACTGCAGATGTGTGACAAGATATCCACTTTTGTATGTTGAACAGGGCTGCACATGTGCCTCCTCTTGTTGCCAATTCTGGTAATGAATTCAGGCTCTTTGTGCTCGACCGTCGGCCTGCCATCACCGTCACAGCAGGATATGACCGTGTATTATCGTGTGTCTGCAGGGCAGGGCTGCGCTTATCATCCAATCTCCTCTGACGCCTGCCTAACTGCTGTCCAGTCACAATGCCACACCTGCTGGACCCGAGCCTCTGTATATTCAGCTGAGCTAATAAGACCAGAAATATGAATGACACATTCCATCTTTTCAAGCATGTTCTCTACTGCTGTATGCCTTAACTAGAAGAGGTGGAGTTTTATCGATAATATTTGAGTGTCTATGTTCACAGGAAGGTGGAATTCAATATCTGTAATAGCCTGTTTCTGCGCCATAAGCTGCACCCATAAGTGGACGGGAAGAAGCAGCTAGATATATTAAAATGGTCTTTCAGCTGTGTTTGAGAAAGGATGACTCGCAGTTGAAGGCTCACAGTGGGTTCGAGGACCCCATACAGACTACTTATGTTAACCCTTTCGATAGATGCCTTCAAATCGAGGCTCAAAACCCACTTCTACCTACTAGCCTTTCCCGTTCACTGACTCATGCCCTGTTTTTCTATGTGTTTGCCTGTGTGCCCTCCCATAAAACGGAGTGTGATCTATATGTATCTTGTGTATTTACCCTCTGTACAGCACTTTGGTTGACACGCGTCATGTGAAATGTGCTTTATAAATAAATTTGATTGATTGATTGATTGATTGACTGTGACAATACAGAAGGTTAACTTTTTCACTACCACACGACAAAGGGTTAATCCTTTTACAGCCACACTACAGAAGGTTAACCCTTTCACTACCACACTACAGAAGGTTAACCGTCTGTAGTGTGGTAGTGAAAGGTTAACCGTCTGTAGTGTGGTAGTGAACGGTTAACCGTCTGTAGTGTGGTAGTGAAAGGTTAACCGTCTGTAGTGTGGTAGTGAACGGTTAACCTTCTGTAGTGTGGTAGTGAAAGGTTAAGCGTCTGTAGTGTGGTAGTGAAAGGTTAACCTTCTGTAGTGTGGTAGTGAAAGGGTTAATGGTGTGCTAATTGTCTTGTAAGCATTTCTCATTTTGCTTTCTTATTTTTGAGTCTTTGTTCTACTGCTTTTTCCTTTATGTTCAACCAATCACACAAGCCGACTAACGACGTAGATTTCAACTTATTGTGTTCAGCCCTGTGGTCCCTTTGTAGTGAAAACGTCGGCAACAGGCCTTCATTTGATTTCAGTCTTGATTCGGTTCAATCAGCCGCATTATGACAAGGGAGTGGAAGAGTGTACAGAGGGAAGAACTGACAAAACCGCTAGGATTAGATGATTAAAGAGGAACACATCCTCTCACTGTCAGAGCGACGAGGGAATGAAACGACAAAGAATTCAGTTGAACGGGTTTAATTTCTACCCGTGGTGTTCATCTTTATTTATCATTCTAAAAAAAACTTTTAACTATGTTAACACAATTGTGTAATAATAAATAGTGTGAAGTATGGCAGGCATTCCTTCATTCATTCATTCTATACTTGTTGCTATAAGTGTTTTCTTATAACTGTTTTAAAACCAACACATTCTGACTGATTGTGGCAAGTTTAGCTCAATCGACAATCATACACCCAAACATGGAAGTGCATTCAAATGTAATATTTGTTCAGACTACACACAATACAGAGAAGTACTGTTTGTTGAAGATACACAGGCTGTTTTCCGTATTTGAATGAATATACATGGTGGTCCGTGTTGGGGCCAAATCACTTTTAGGAATGACTTGAGTTCGTATGTTGTTCATCGCCTTAAAGCTCAGCTCATTCTGTCTCTCTAGAAAACCTCATCTGGTGCGGCTGGGTAGTGTAGAGGTCTAAGCCCTCGCCTACCACCGCAGAGACCCGGGTTCAACTGCCGGCAGCGGTACCTCCAGCTAGGTCAGTCGTCCCTACGAACACGATTGGCGGCGATCGCGGGTGGGAAGCCGGTGGGGTATGTGTCCGGGTCATTCAGGGCGCCTGTTCAGCAGGGAGGGGATCTGGGAGAGATGGCGCATTACGCTCTCCCAGTGAAACCCCTCACCATCAGGTGAAAGCAAGCAGCTGGCGACTCCACATGTATTGGAGGAGTCATGTGGTGGTCTACACCAACAGTAGGGTACTGCAACGACTAGGAATGGAATTGGCATAATGACACGAATTGGGGACAGGGGAGCAAAGTAGAGAGACGACAACAAAAAATAAGACATGTGCAGTGACAGACAGTGCCTTACAGTTAGCACTACTGAGGAGGTGTTATTAATCATGAAATATTACAAGCAACGGAAAAACCTTTAAAGAGTAATGAAACACACAATCCTTTTGCAGCTCCATTGATATGTTCACCCTGCTGCACATTCATTCCCCATTCATTCATTCAAACATTTATTTAAATTCAAGATATCAGTTGAGTTTGCTCTAATTTTCAACGATGTTGAGTTGCATGCCAGGTGAAATAAATAGTTTAAACACAGATGATTATAAAGGTAAAAAAGAAAATCTGTAAAAAGTTACACATGGATAAAATTAGGCATCAATAAAAACGATAAAATACAAGCAAAACACAGATACAAATCATTTAAAACAGTTACATGATGTGCCAGGGAGGTTTAAGATCAGGGCCCTAAACTGTCCATAGTTCAGTAGAGAATGGATTTTCAGCCTATTCTGAAGATCCTTCCAAGAAGTCGGTGCACTAAAACGGAGGTTCAGCCTGCACAAGGGACCTTAAGCATCAGCCATTTGAGCAGGTTAGATGGGGTCTAAAGTTCCAATCTATAGCACCATTGCAATATAAGGAGGCAGCTTTCCAATAATGGCTTATAGATAAACAAATACCAATAATCATTACGCCTCTCTGCCAGAGAAGATGAACCCACCTTATCATAGAGGACACTGTGGTGAGTATCATAGCTATCACCAGTAATACATCTGAGTGTAGAATGATAGACCGTGACTAGGGGTTTAAGAGTGGAAGGAGCAGCATTTCTATACATTACATCCCCATAATCCAACACTGATAGGAAAACTGCTTCAATAATAATCTTTCTACCAAACATATGGATGCTGGTTCTGTTTCAGTAGAGTAAACCATTTCTTGTCGCAGTTTGCTGACAAGATCATCTATATGGTATTTAAAAATACATTTCTCATCAAGCCAGATGCCAAGATATTTATGTTCAGTAACTCTCTCAACTTTATATCCATTTGCAGTGGATATATGCATACTATCATAATCAATATTTCTGGCTCTAGTAAACAGCAGGGACTTTGTTCTTTCTGCATTAAGCACCAGTTTAAGATTAGTAGGCGCATCCTGTAGAGCATAAAAGGAAAGTTGCAGGTTCAGCTGTACAGAATCAGCAATACAGTATACAATAGTCATCAGCATAAAAAAGGACACACTGAAATCTCTCAAATACATAATTCTGAAACCAAAGGCCTTTCCTTCTAAACCAATATTGTATAACGTAAGAGCAAAGGATGATCAAGTGTGTCAAACGCTTTTGACAGATCTACAAAAAGAGCAGCACAATGTTTGTTGTTGTCCAAATGTTATGATATTATGTTATTTGTTATATGTAATGGCTGAATTAGTGCTGCGATTGGCTCTGAAACCAGATTTGTGCAGACTTAAAACAGAGTGACTAAAAATAAATGGCTTGAGTTGATTATTTACCAGAGATTTCAGGGGGTTAGTGCTATAATTATTTAAATAATTTCTATCACCACCTTTACGTAATGGCAATATGTGTGGTGATTTCCAAATGCTCGGGAATACAGATAAAAAGATTGAATATGTGCGTTAATTGTTCCGTGATAAATGAGGCTGCCGGTTTAAAAAAACAAGAAATATCTATGTGATGTCATAGTGCTTATGTCTTTCCTATACAGACTCTTGCTGCATTTTCACCAGACAGTAATAATAGTCCAAACAACTTGTGAGGTCGGAGTAATGAGTTGGAAGTAGGGATGTCCGATATTATCGGCCGATATCGGCATTAAAATGTGGTATCGGTATCGGTTTTCAAAAATACATTTAATTTTTACATTTCTATAACCTTTATTTACCCAGGCAAGCAAGTAAGAACAAATTCTGATTTTATTTATTGTCAAAAGTATGCATAATGTTGTGTTAATTCCACAACAAGAGATATGTTAATTACCTGAAATTATTCCATTTTTGGGGGGGAAAACCCTGCATATATCGGTATCGGTTGATATCGGTATCGGAAATTAAGAGTTGGACAATATCGGTATATCGGTATCGGTAAAAAAGCCAATATCGAGCATCCCTAGTTGGAAGTGTTCACACATTTGATCTCGTATGAACCTGTCTGAGCGCCGTGCTTTATGTTTTATACTTGATATAGCCTACTCGTATTTTTCACACTTAACAATTCATTAGCCTACCATCTTCTTAGTCTCCTTGTTTATTCTTCATGACTGAAGTTGGAACGTCGAGCACAAACGGAACATTATGCAAGTATACAGTTATATACTTTGTTATGGCTCAAATGCTTTAAGTTGAAGAACATACCTTATGTTGGTTTTAGTTAAAAAGAAAGTTGTACTCCAAAAATAGATGCCCCTCTGCACGCTGTTGGTTGATCTCTCTATGTTGGCCATATGGGAGACATCAGGGTACATCTCAAACGGGGCAGGGCAGCGTGTGCAGCAGGCTTTTAATATCAACCAGCAACAGAGGGACAATGAGTCTCATTACTCTTTAAAGCTTCCAGTGTCACAGGAATGACAAAATGACTTCAATAAAACGTGACTTCAATGTGCAGATTACAATATAGATGATATATCACGGTCACATCCCACATGTGTGAACTGGCTTGATTATCATGCTTATCACGTGTCATTGGGCCTTGATTTACGGCAGCAATAAATCATCTGTTGTCTGGCCTGTGTCTACTAATAACTTCGTTTTCATTGTCGACAGTGATACGAGACGTCAGTGATTAGTTACCCTGCCAGCACTGTTACTCAGTAAGCTAGGAAATACACTCTCATATGATCATTAATAGATAACCTAGTATTAGTTAGTATTAATTTACAACATATAAACGATGTAGTAATTATTATCACATGGTCATTTTGTTGTTGTATTTGTTTGTGCAGTTAACCAGACTTCACAGAATAACCCCTCCAAACTTACAATTAGAACAAAATAAGCCTCCTAATCACAGAATATGCCTGTGATGTGTAAATAGTACTAAATAAAGAACAATCCCACAGAAGTCCCACTGAGTTCATGGCCAAATTCCCAACCAGGTCTCTGACATCAAGGCCACCTAATCATCCCTTCCCCTTAATTGGCTGATATCAATCCCTGTCTCCTGAGCCGTTCAGCCATTGTGTAGTGTGATGTGTGCCGGGTGCCAGTGTATGGTAGCCATTGAGCCTGCGTAGCCCAAGGTTGGGTGCTACCAGTGGTGGTGAAGGAGGCAATTTCCACCCTACGTTGTAAAGCGCTTTGAGTCTGAGAAAAGCGCTATATAAATGTAATGAATTATTATTATTTATTAGAGTGTGTGTGTATTATGTGTGTGTGTGCGCTTGCCTCGCCACGCCTCCCTAACACCATTCAAATTTCTGTGGCGATAACATCCTCATACGTTTGTAACCCCGACCCGTGGAGGACGTCCATGTCGAGGTCCGTGCGGCTCTCCAGCTCGGCGGTCAGCTCCTGTAGGATCCTCTCCAGATCCTGGTTCTTCTTGTGCATTTGCAGGTAGTTGCTCTGAAGCTGCTTCTGGTACTTGAGGACCCTGTCCTTCTCCTTGTTCCATGTCTGCCTCTCCCGCTCAAAGCCGCTGGCCAGCCTCTCCTGGGCCTCCTTCTCCTCCGCGAGCTGCCCTTTCAGTCTCTCCACCTCTCTCTGGAGGGAGTCCGTGGGAGTAGTATGGCCCCCGCTCTCCTCACCCTGGCTCTGGGTCTGGGCGGCTGTGCCTTGGCTTAGTCTCTCTGAGGCCTGAGCCTGAGCCTGGGCCTCCAGTTTCAGACTCTGCCGATGCCTCTGCTCTTTGGCCAGGAAGAAATCCTGCTTCATCCCCTGGATGTCTGTCTCCAGTCTGCCCACCTTCTCCCTCAGCAGATCAGCTTCATTCTTCTTACGCTGGAGTTCATTTTGGCACACCTGTGAATAGAGAACGGTTCATTGTCGTCAGCGACGGACTGGACACACTATTACCTAAACGGAACACGCCAACATTTTGGGAAATTCGCTTATCGTTTTTTCCAGAGAGAGGGACAAGAAGATAGATACCAGTTTCCTCTCTGTGCGTTCAGTAGAAAGCTATCTGGCTGCATGTTAGCCTAGCTTAGCACAATGAATGGAAGCGGACATGACCGGTTAGCCTTCGGGAGAGGTGTTAGTTGGACAATGCCTAGGCTAACCGGTCATGTCCGCTTTCATTCATTGAGCTAAGCTAACATTTCCCAAAATGTTGGCGTGTTCCTTTAAGAGAGAATACGCCAGGACATAGTTATAGCTAGTTAACTAGACATTGCAAAAGAGAATCTGCGATTCACAGTTCAGTCACGTACACACTGTCTAGACACGGATGCTTTAGCCTTATAAACACATCATATTAGTATAGTTTAATTGATTTGACCTCTTCTTTGACATGCTGCAATGTGTATTGAATTGCAGGGAGCTGATGAAAGGACCAGGCGTACCTCTACCTCCACAGTGCGAGAGTGGATCTTGTCCTGGTGTTCTTTGTTGTGTTTCTCCAACGCCTCCATCTTGCCCTTGGTTTCTTTCAGCGAGGCCTTCAGACTGACTATCTCATTCAGCTTATGATGGACATCTGCCTGGCCGTCCCTGAGCTGCTGCTTCAGCAAGGAGATCTCTCCCGTCTTCTGACAGACCTGCACAGAGGCAGAGGCAATATTGAAGGTTAAATGGTTTAATACGGTATGCATGTTTTATGACCTGTATTTAGCCGAGGGTGATTGTCATGTATGCTGTTTTCCCCCTCTGCTACACACTATACACATCCACACCGGGGACCTATTGGACATGAAGTAGCTTCACCGCAGCTGCCCGGGGGTTAAGTGTCTTGCTCAAGGGCACGTCAACAGCAGTTGAGGGAGGGAAGAGGATTGTTTATTCACTTCCCCTGCCAAGTTTTGCCCTCTGGTTTTGGGGGACTGAACTAACAACCTTCTGAACACAGAGCTTGCTTCTCTAATAGGCTGTGGCTACATTGATCCGTCAATGAACAGATGTGATGGAAGGTATTACTGTCCCTTGGCTTATTTTCTTATTAGAACCTAACATCAGTGATGCCACAGATTACTTGTAAAAAATTATCTGATTACTCCTTTAAAAAGTAATCTAGTTACTTTACTGATTACTTTTTTTTGTATCTACTTTTTCTCCCCATTTTTCTATTTTTCTCCAATCCCAATTTTGTATTATCCAATTCTCCCCTCCCCTGTCTCGAACGTTGCTAGACTATGCCTCCCACTGGTCGGCTGCAATGTGGACCACGCCTTGCATCACGTGTCCCCTCCGGTACACAAGGAGGCAGCTGTCGCATCTTTTCACCTGTACAGCGCGATCTCTCAGTGGCGAGGAGTAACGCGTGGGAGGCTCACGCTGCCCCCGTTGCTTCCTGATTCTGCTGTACAGGCGCACCAACCGACCTGTAGGAGTCGCTGTCCACAACGTCCGATCCCCACCCACCGGCTTTCCCACCCCCTAATACTGCCAATTGTATTAGTATGAATGACCAGCCAAGCCGGAAGCAACGCAGAGGGCTGGGCTCGAACCCAGCATCTCCTGTGTTAGTGGCGAGCGCCTTGCCCACTTAGCCGCCCCCACTTTACTGATTACTTGATTATCAAAGTAACTTAGTTACTTTGAAAGTAACTAGGTTACGAAGTTGTCGTCGTCGTCCCTGCTGCTGCCACAACATAAGAATGACAATGTTTTCTCTTTCTCTCTACCAAATCCATTCTGAGACAACGGACTCAGTGCGTACTCCGCAAGTCGCGTGTAACATGAATCTCTCTCTCACTCTCACTCTCACTCTCTCACTCTCTATAAAACGATAAAACGATAAAACACTATAAAACGAACTGGATAGTTGATTTAACTTCATGCTGAAGCCATTCTAAAATCAGCTATAAACGTAAACATGTGTGGCGGCTATGTGGCGTAGTGGGCAAGGCGCTCGCCACGAAATGCTGGAGACGCTGGGCTCGTCAGTTCGAGCCCAGCGCTCCACATTTGCTTTCAGTTTAGCTGGTCGTCCGTACTAATACACATTGGCCGTATTAGGGGGTGGGAAACTGATGGGTGGGGATCGGGCGTTGTGGACAGCGACTCCTACAGGTCGGTTGGTGCGCCTGCGCAGTAGAATCAGGAAGTGTCGGGGGCAGCGTGAGCCTCCCACGCGTTACTCCTCGCCACTGAGAGATCGAGCTGCGCAGGTGAAAAGATGCGACTGCTGTTACCTCAAGTACCGGAGGGGACTTGTGCTATGTATGACTTAGTCCACATTGCAGCCGGCTTGTGGGAGGCAAGAAACAGCGTCCGTGACAGGGGAGGGTTGAATTGGATGATACGAAATTGGGATGGGAGAAAAATATAGAAAATGGGAGAAAAAGTGAAAAAAAAAAAAACGTAAACATGTGCGTGAGCGCACGTCCCATTTCCGGTCTAGCTGACTGTACCCATGGCTCTCTTATCATCAGCATTATGAGATAGTAACTAAATAGTAACGCACAGCCACTTGGAAAAGTAACTGTAATCAGATTACTGGCTTGTAAAAAGTAACAAGTTAGATTACTATTTACTGAAAAAAGTAATCAGCTTAGAGTAACTCGTTACTTAGTAACTAGTTACTGGCATCACTGCCTAACATAATCGTGCCTTTGCAGAAACTACAGCTCCGTGGATGGTAAAGTATCCGTCAGTTCCAAAAGTTCACCCTTTCCAAACCTTTCTGTCCGTCAAAATCTGGCGGAGACGGACAAAGCATCAGCCCTGTCCAACAAAGAGACACTCTGCATTGATATCCCTGACTCAGAAATCAATCTTCAGGCAACTTCTTTATGTCAACAAATGTTTACATCTTGGCTTTGGAATGCTTGGCTCGCACTGTGATGGACAAAAAGCTTGAAGGGTTTCCAACCAAGCCTGGATTACACAAAAACACCTTACCTCCCACTGGGTCTCCTCCAGAGTGGGAGCTAGCTGTGAGCTCTCAGTCTGGTAGGACTTCAGTCTGAACTCAACCAGGTCCTTCTCCTGAGCCAACCTGGAGATATCCCGCTGCAGCCTCTCCTTCTCCACCTGCACATCGGAATCAGTTACACTTTAGTCGCCGAACGCAGCAAACGTACGGGAAGTCGCTTTGGGGACAATTCTGCTGAGAAATATCAACAACTTTTCATAATGTGACAGGCCCACTTGCTACCATAACAGGCATACAATAATATACAGGGGCAGCAGGACTAACAATAGACAGTGTGGGGAATATGCATCACTCTCCCAAAAACAGAGACCAGTCCTTCAGTGCAGGTTCATCTGTATCGGTTAGTGAGAAGTGTCGGGAGTTCTTATTGCAGTGGTGAAGAAAGTGTCTTTAAACCCGAGATGATTCTGTGGACCAATGACCTGTAGCGGCTGCCAGAGACCATCGGCTGGAAAAGGTTGTGAACTGTAAAAAATAAAAGAGGGGAAAGGAGGAGGAAGTAGGGGGAGGAGGGGGAGGAGGAGCTGACCTGGAGCTGGTTGACCTGCAGCTGGAGTGCCTGTTGGTGTCTCACGGCCCTCTGGGATACCTGCTGTAGCTTGGAGGAGCAGCGCTGCTTTAGCCCCTCCATCTCATCCACACAGTACCTCTGCCTCTCCTCAAACAGCTGGCACGTGTCCGCCTCCTTCTCCTCGAAGCTCACCTGGAATCGGAAGTGGAGGAGAAAAATGTCAGCGACAATGTGTCAAGACAACTGCTCCAGACCACTTACCTCGCGTGTATAGGAGTGCTTTTCAGTGAGCTCTGGGTACCTGTAGTTCTTGCAGTTCGGACTCTCTCTCCAACAGCCTCTGCTCCAGACACTCGATCAGTGACTCGTCCGTGGTGATTGGGGATCGGATCCCGCCTCCGGTCTCAGAGAGAGGGCTCGGCCGGTCCGTAGAGGGCAGGGAGACGGTATATCCATTCGCCTTAGACTCTAAACCCCCGTTGATCGAGCCGGCTTTGGAACTAGTGTTGGGGCTAACACCCTTCCCATTGGTCCACGGAGGGAAATTGGGCTGCATCCCCTGGCAGAGGCCGTTGGCCTGTGCTGTGCTGCCTGCGCTGCGAGTGGCAGGGCCTGTAGAAGCACTGAGACTCCCACTGGTGCTGTGCGTGGGCAAACTGGACATGGAGTTGCGCCCAGAGTCGGAGAGGGTCCCTGAAATGAAAACGAGAGGAGATGCCGCTTTAATATCAAATGTATCAGAAGTTTTGCGAGGGTCTCAAGTAGCTCCTCTTTCAGGGAAATATTAATTAGGTACTGGATATGACTCAGACAATCAGAGGCGAAATACAGTAAACAGTTTGTATGACCTGAGAAGGTGTCTTGCTTGTGTCCCTGTGTGGCTCTCTCCAGGGGGCTTAGGAAGTGGTCCAGGCTGTGGCTGGTATCCGTGGTGCTCCTGGGAATGACTGTTTTAAAGGCAGTGGGGCGGATCAGCGACTTCTCAGCTGCAGTCTAGAGTGGTGGTGATGTATTGAATAATATATTCAATTCCAAGATCCAAAGCTTTATTGTCCATTCATGCGGGCAAAGAAAATGGCATTGTGCCTTGGTCCATAAACAGAAAGTATGATTAATAATAGCATCATAATCAACAGGATGAAAGCATCTACAGACCATCTACTTGCTTTGAGGCTCCGGGTGTGTGCAGTTACATGTGTTCCCAATAGTGGTCCAAACAAAGATGATAGAGATCTGACGTATTTTATAAAAGTGGGCTGAGGCAAGGCTCCATGTTGGATTTTATAATTAAATATAATAGTGAACCCATTAAAAAAAAATTTAAAGCACAAAGAACTTAATACATTGGATACCTAATGGGCCAATAATGATAAAATGTTCACCATATTCTGAAATTAGGAACTTGGCTCTAGAACAACATTCTGGGCTAAAATGCTCTGTGGAGTTGAAACAAACACACACCCCCAGCATGCCCTTCAGATTGCTGTTTGTATGTAGCTATTGCAAAGTGAACTAGAAAGGTGCACTCAGTAGAGCACAAATCTCTACCAGACCTTTCTTCTCACTCTCGCACACACAGAGCAAACGAACACGCCTACAATATTTAACAAATGCAGAGACCATCTGTTACCATTAATTATAATTACTGGTACCCAGACACACTGTCATCCAAGAAGCCCAACTGTGTTGACAACAGGGTTTCCATTATCCGGTAATTACCATTTTTTTTTACTGGGAAAATCTGTTGGAGTCCGACATATTCAAATCTCTCCGGTCATAATGTCCTGTGAAAATAATTCCAAAGTGGGCCAAAGTAGTCTGCTTGATCCCACGTCTCCACTGTGCCAGCAGAAAGAGGACTCTGTTTCTTTGTAGTTGAGCTACTGTGAGTGTGTGTGTGTGTGTGTGTGGGGGGGGGGGGTACTGTCCATGGTACTGAACTGGACAGTGGAGCTCGAAGGCTACTTTAATTCTCCATTTATTTAACTCCACTCCTGTCAATAGACTCACATGCATAACTCGTCCCAGAAGCCGGAGTGACGGACTAGCTTAGCTTAGCCATAATGTTGTCGACGGAAGACTCAGACTGAGGCCTGTGTTATTGAGTTGAGTTAAATAAATGGAGAGACCTGCCTGTGTTGTAACAATAGACAGGCAGCAGCTCACGGAGCTCTAAGGGTCTCTCCATTGATATAACTGGACTCAACAACACAGGCAACCGTTTGAGTCAACAACTATTGGCTAGACTAGTCTGACACTCCTACTAGGGATGGGTTATGCACGTGAGTCTATTGACAGGACTTATTTTATTTAGAATATAATGTATAAGCAAAAGTAGCTACTTTTCAATAAAGAACATTATACATCGACATGCCTTGATGAGTCACTAGCCTACCAAGGACAGCTGACAGACTACATGTCAGGCAGGGTTTAAGTGTAGGGGGCGGGGCAAACATAGACCAATGAAAGCAGATCTCCCTGCACTATTCATATTACACTATTACACACTATCACACTATGATATTATTACACACTATTACACTATTACTCACTTAAGCATGGGGGGGGGGGGGGTGTGGTCAACCTAGACCAATGAAAGTAGTAGTCTGTACAGAGATCATTGACGCCCTCCCATAAGTCTCTATGACAAATCGTTCATGAGATATGAAAAGGCTTATTTCAATAGACAATGATGGAAATTGATTTCATACATGTTTTTAATGCATGGGTATACCAATGACAATAGGTTCACTATGGCATGTCCATGTTGTAAACGGGGCCAGAGAGGCTCTGAGCAGCGAACCTGTGTAGCTGATGCGACTTTATACTGAATATCTATTTCAAAGGACAACGATGGAAATTCATTCTAATAAAAGACTTCCCGGCCCTTTAGTTTGTGAGATTAACTGCGGACAGATAGACACACACACAGACGCATGATATATTTTTTTTTTCGGTGACGGCAGAAAAACGTTTGACCTCCCTAAAAACAGTCTAGATTCTTATTTCTAGTGTCTTTGAAGGGAATGTTCTTGTTCTTTTGTGCTGTGTTCTGTTAGAAGTTCATCAGTAGCCTCCCCTCCCATTATGGAAAGCAGTTGTCTCACTTTTGTTAACAACACTAGTCATTCATGTCATTTACATACATTTCTGTCAAAACCTCCATAAAATGTCTACTGCTTAATCTCATGCTTACTATTGCTATATTGACTTGAGCAGAGTAGCCTGCATGTTTGACAGAATAGATATATTCATCCAATTAACTTGCAGTAGCACTGCCAACAAACGCTAACAGGGTCATGGTTCCAATTCCTCAAGCACAAAAAACACTGGCACAAAAAGCATTCTGGATGTCCATAAAATGAATATGTAAGTTATATATTTTTTCTTCCTCAAACCTTAAACTTTAAGGCTTAAAGTGTCAGAAATGGAAGCGTTTAAGCGTGTAGACTCGCAGAGTGTAAAAGTCAACGCAGCGGATTCCATCCGACGGAAGAAGAAAACTCATTTCAAAGATGAACTTGTACTCCACATGCCGCCCCATCTGTGCTATCTAGGAATGTCACACGCTATATTATACTCCACCCCTCTGCCCTCCTCTCCTCCTTCCTGCACCCCTCATCTCTGCCCCACGTGCTGTCGGGACGGAAGATGAATGGCCCGTCTCTTGTGATATTAATAATGGGAGCCACTACTGAAGTGTGAGAGGTAAAGCATGTGAGCTCAGCATTCCTTCTCACTGACTTCATGGCTGGGAAGTAGGATATCGTTCCATTTTTTTCTTTTTTACACATACCCCCCCCTGCTCTCTCTCCTTCTCTCCCTTGTGCTCTCTCTCTCTCCCTTGCGCTCTCTCTCTCTCTCCCTCCATCTCTCTCTCTCTCCCTCCATCTCTTTCTGCTCCCAATTCTCTCCCTCTCCCTCACTCTCTCCTTCTCTTCCTCCCTCCTTCACTCTCTCTCCCCTGCCCTCCTTTTCCCCTCCTCTCTCCTGGGGTATAAAGGCCTATTGAGGAGACTCTGTTTGCATATGTGTCCCTGGCAAACACAAAAAAAACCTGTGTCTCCGTGAAGATCAAGGCATTCTTGGGTCATTAATCTTAGAGGGGGGGGGGGGGGGATTAATAAACTCTGAGATGCAATGCCGGTTATGAGAAATGGTTGCAACCTATTGGACTTCCTGCTGTGTTTTGGTCTTAAAGGGGCAGTTGACCCTAAATTCAAGTAAACATACCCCCCTCCCACTTACCCTGAGACTGAGTGCAATCTATCCACCTAGGTATAGTTTTGCTGGTATTGGCCTAGTTTTGGAGATATCTGCTGTGGAGATGTCTGCCTTTACTCTAATCCAATGGAGCTGAATGGCACTCAGCTTGGGGCGCTCAAGGCACCAATAAACCTTTAAAAAAAAATATATATTTATGTAATGTCTCTTTCCAGAAATCATGACCCCGTTACTAAAAGTTATCTACAGATCTTGTTGTGAGCAGTTTCATGTAGGAACTATTTTAAGTACACCCCAATTCATTATTATAGATATATTAGTGTAGATGGTGGTTGGTCTTAAACTTGACTGTGAAGTCTGTTTTCAAAGTTACTTTTATTTATGCAATTCTTAACCTGCCAAATGGGGTTAAACCATTATAGTTTAGAACAAATAAAGCCCCATTTATTAAACTACAATAGTTACACGACAAGGAGGTCAGCTTTCCTATGTTGAAAATGAAAGTCTTCTCTTTCGCTAAAAGCCTGACTAAAACCCAGTGTTTACTCACCCTCTCTGCCCTGTTCCCTGACATGGGCAGCAGTTTAGGTGGCAGCCTCCCATCAGACTCCATGTCACAGTTTCCTCCTGCAGCGTGCTCCCCCATCGGCCCTCCTCGGTGGGGCGCCGACCTGGGCTTGTGGCTCACCTTGATATAGAGAGAGAAGTGTGTGTTAGTCCGGGTGTGTTAAAGAGAACGAGAGGTCCTCTCCCCTTCCTCGCCAACGAGCAAAGTGTCCGCTGAGCTCCTGACTGCTTCAGTGGCTAACTGTTGTTGACTGTGTGGTTATGTGAACTTCCTATCTGTGAATGTGTGTACATATATAACCCCTCCTCCACCTGCAACTACTCCCTCCTGCTGTACGGTAAATAACAATGTTTTTTTATTGAATGTTTTTTTTTATCATGCACAGACAATTTGGGGGGGGGCAGGGCCTCAAGCTACAAAAGGGGCACTTAACCAACACCCAGGCCGGAATCCACAGAGGCTTTGCTCGCGTTTTCCGAAGCAAAGCCAGCGCATGTCGCTCTCAAATGAATGAAATTAGGCTGCTCAGGCGTAACATATGGCTTTGTGTCCGTGCAATTGGCGTATATTTAAATGAGGTAATATGGGCGGAAAATCTCCCCTTTCTATGTAAATGAGCCTCTAAACAGGTGATCATGGCAGCAGTAATTGTAGCAGACCGTGAAAGAATATAGAATATCTCGAACGACAATATCAAATCAAGATATTGAGCATCGTACTTATTTAAATATCGTTATATAACATTGTGGGCTTTGGCTTAATGCTTGTATAAACATAATCTAATTTGAGCAACAAATATAAAGCCACATGCAGAGATATATCGCTATAGTGGCTGTATACAGCGCGCACCTGTACGTATTGGGACGGAGAAGAGTTACCGTTATAGTTTGCGAGCCAGTCTCACCCACGTTACATATTGGAACGGAGAGAAAGATACCGTTAGTTGGGGAAGAAAAAGTGAGAGAGAGAGAGGAGAGAGTTGTTTTTTGCTACAACGCTGTATGGTAACGTTGGTGAAGTGAATTACCAGTTAAAAACGGTATCGTAATATCGCCAAAGCCAGGAGAAGTGGAGTGAGTGATACTCCAACACCGAAGACCAGCATTTTGGACTATAGGAACCCAAGCTCATTATTTAAATACAGTCAGGGTTGTGTAGCCCCTTAGCTACAGTCTGTTTGTTATTTCTTCCCTATATAAGCGACCTTAGGTTTTATGAAAGGCGCTATATAAAACGAAGTTATTATTATTATTATTATTATTATTATTATTATAAAATTTATAATTAATTAATAATAACCTTCACTAGAATATAATCTAATTATGAAATCAAATATAGGCCAGGGCTTTACAACTTAATAAAGAGATTGAATACAATTAAATGGGATATAAACGGAATATAGCCCAATATGATTATAATATTATTTCATTGTATGGTACATTTCATTTAGTTCCTAAATAATAATAATAATAATAATAATAATAATAATAATAATAATAATAATAATAATAATAATAATAATAATAATAACAACTTCAGAATAATAATAATCATGACATTGCATTACTGCTGACCAGCACCTATATCAGAAATAAATGTTTACTGTAGATCATCATCTCAGAAGCAAGCATTTGAAATGTCAGATTTATTATTTCGCCAAGAGCGCTGTCAGGGGGGCAAAGCGCTGAGTGCGGACTGCGGACTGCTTGCGAGCTACACATATTGGGCGTGTCTGCGCTGGTATCTCATCGAGCAATGTGCTTTAGTGGATATCTCGCAGACGCAGAGCAGGCGCCGCGAATGCAATTTGCTTTGCGCAATCCATTCTCTGTGGATTCCGCCCCCAGTGTTTATATTTGACAAAAAGAAAGAAATTAAAAATATATTTAATTTTGGATGGGCACTTGGGGCAAAAGGGCAGGGGCTCAAGCTCCCCTTCGGCCCTATCTGTGCACGCCCCTGGCTACTGGCGACACATGCTGTTTTGGGCACGCAGGTCTCACCTTGATGTAGAAGAAGTCCTCGCTGCGTCCCGACTGGGAGTGAGAGAGGGCCTTGGAGGAGGGGTGACCGGAGGGCGAGGAGCCCTGAGTGAAGCCGTATTTCAGCAGCCCGTCCAGGCTGCGGCCGCCCGGCTTCCTGTGGTGGCTCTTCTTCAGCTTGTACTCTGAGGCCTGGCAGTGCTTGTTGCCGAGGCTGTGGCCGTTGAGGAGACTGCTGACGCTGCCCATGGTGCTGCAGGCATGTGTGGCGGCAGGGCGGGGGGTGAGGTCTCGGTGGTCAGGTTATACAGAGGCGAACACAGGGCAGGAGTCATGACCCCAGAGAAGAACCGCCGGTAGCTTTGCCTGGAAGAAATGGGAAACGCACGCCTTGAAATACGGGAAACGTTGTGGACAGTGTTTTATTAAGCCTTCCATGAATATGTGATGTGGTCAAATGGTAAATGGATGGACTGCATTTATATAACAGCTTTTATCCAAAACTCGTGCCTCTCATTCACCCATTCACTCACACATTCACACACCGACGGCAGAGGCAGCGACGCAAGGCGCCAACCTGCTCATCGGGAGCAGTTAGGGGTTAAGTGACTCACTCAATGACACTTCAACAAGCTGCCAGGAGGAGCTGGAATCGAACCGGGAACCTTCCGATTACCAGACGCCCGCTCTACCTCCTGAGCCACCATCGCCCGGCCCCATCATTCAACATTTGCACATGTAAGTGATGTTTTTCAGATTTTTCTTTTAGATGAATATGATGATGAAGATGATGAATATTCAATGGTGCAAGGCAAATAAATAATAAAGGTATTGTCCAGCTACCATTCTCCTCGTTATAACAATATATGAAACTTAGATTGTGTCTGAAGATCATTTGTACTGAAAATGATAAAGCAAGCCACAATAGCTGCCTGTAACAATACAGTACGTTTTTGTTTGTAGTCTAAACTCCTCTGTATTGCAGTGTCACCCAATTGTATTCAGTTCAAACTCAGCAATTTATCAAATTCTCGAGCAGGTGTGTTTACATTTGCAAAACAAACGCAGTTTAAAAGACGTGGCACTCTGCCTGGCTTTGTGCATTGAGATTTACGCCTCGACAGTTGATCTTGACAAATAACTCTCTTGCTGCCCTTCCCCCTAAACAAACGGCTAATTAGGAGACTCGACAACTCTTCAACACTTGGCAAGGCGGCTACCAGAATTATACTATAAAACTGTGTCGTTTACCTGCCATCTAGGGAGAGAGAGAGACCACAACAATAAAAAGTTTATATTCCCAAGTCAATGGCAAAATCGCTATAGGCTGTAGTGGTATAGTATTGTTCCCTGAATCTGAAAATAGTATCGATCCTGAGCACAGTGTAGAGTAGACCGATCCAAATGAAGCGGGGCTCTTTTAACCCGCCTCCTTCCAACCCATTGTGACATGTATCCCAGCTATCTGTGCAACTACCGACCCGTTCTGCCCCTCTGAGGACAGCCAGGCCCCAGATGCTGCTCCTCGTGATCTCCAACCCACAGGGGAACAAGAGGGTTTCAAATGGGCTGATCTCCCGTGTGCTCCATTGGACCACCTGGTCCTCTGCCTTTAAGCATTTTATAATGGCCCCAGCAACAAAGGAGCACTGGCAGGACACCATAACAGCCACATTTTAGCGGTAGGTTACGGGGAGTAATCCGCGTCTAATCGTTGCTTTGCACGGCAGTGCTGGAGGACACGCGTGCCTGTCAGTGTCATTGTTCCAAGTGGTTTGAGGAGCGTGTCTCTGTGTGTGTGGGGGGGGGGGCTTGGATGAAGGAGGAGTTGTTGTTGTCGAGTCATGACTCAGGATTACATGATAACAAAGATGACACATGAAAGAACGCCGTGGTATAGAAAGTATAAACTGAGCAATACAAACTAGATAGTAACATAGATGACTATATATCCCTCACCTACTCTTACTAGTTACGATGCTGGCCAGTATGACTACGACCATACTGTCTTTATGCCTGTATCATTCACTGTACATATTGGTATTATAACCATATCGGTATGTACGTACATCTGATTAGCACTACACCCAGTATTACTAATGTATATATTTTATACCCAGTTTAATCACCTGTACATTGTATATTACTGTTTGCACTTTACCGTTACATTTGCACTCTGGTTGGATGCCAAACCTCTTTTCGTTGTACTGTAATTTGAATCTAATCTAATCTAATCCACTGTGCATGGCGAAGTAAGAGGCGCTAATGGATTTTGGAGCGTGGGATAGAAAGGATGAGTACCTACAGCGCAAATATGTCTGCCCGCTATTAGTGATCAAGACGCGCATGGCGGGGGTAATGTGTAACGATTTCTATCAGAGGAGGGCTTCAAAGTCACAAGAGAGACGGAAGAGTGTGAGACAGCTACCTGGAAGTCATCCAATGTAACATAGTCTGGCAAAACATCAGACCAGAGCAAAGCTCTTCTGAACCCCTGGAGGCAAGGTAATGAAATATAAAGTTCACTCTTCCGAGCCCACAGCTCTGCTGACAGTGAGTTGAATAATGGCATTATGGCAGCCCGTGTTTACATTAGTGCCCGTGTGCACCGGTCAGAACCGTCCCACATGCCCCCCCCCCCTGACATAAACATGGCTGCCTGTGTCTCTTCCTGTCTGCCTGGATGTGAGCCACAGACTCTCATCTCGTCCACTCTTTCCCATCATCACACATCAGGGAGATTTTAAAATTCAGCACTGACATTTGACTACTAGAGCAATAAAACAATAGATATTACTTACTGTCAGGACAAACTAAACATCCATCTCCAGCAAGGCTGCCTGCGGAGCAATCCATCCAATCCTAGAGGCACGGCACAGACAGTTGTGTGTGTGTGTGTGTGTGTGCGTCTGACTGTGTGTGTGTCCCTGAATGAACCAGCAGAAAGTGAGAACATGGCGTTATTATCACACCAGCCAGGAGGGTCTTCTAACTCCCTGCTCCGCTGAGGGGGTGGGTCCTCTCCCTGCTTCCATTCAGAGAGAGCCCAGCTTTGCATTATAACTGACATGTAAATTCAACTAGGCGTGTGCTTGTGTGTGTACGTGTGTGTCTGTGTGTATATGTGAACGAGGGTGTGTGTTAGGGAGGTGTTCCGGGACCCCCCCCCCTCCCCCAGGGGAGCCAATGTACAACATGTGCTCCCATACACCCGGCGTGTGCCGCTCAAGTGATTAACTCCTCGCCTCCACAAAGGATCCTTTACACCCCCCCCCCCCGCCCTCTCCCCCTTCTATCACTCACAGACATCCCCCGCTTCTCTATCGACTAACTGCGTAATAACCATTAATCCCCTCCCTCCCTCCTTCCAGCCGCACCCTATCCATCCTCGTCCGTCCTCATCCGTCCTTCCCCGCCCCTCACCCACCCTGAACAAACAACACTTTGGAGGGAGAAAGGAGAGAATAAAGGGCCCCCTGCTCCCGCCCTCGTCCTGCTCCGTCTTTGTCTGTTTGAAGTGTGCCGGTCTTTGTGAAGACTCTCGTCCACTGATGTATCCCCCCCTTCAACGGTCCACGGCCATTATTTGAGTGTTGAATAAATGGCTCTTCTTTACAATGAGAGGCCTGGAGGCTGGAGTGCCTCTGTGTTATAGTGATTTACCACCATACTGCCTCCATGCAGTTTGCCCTCCTTCTCTCCAGTGGTGTAAGAAGTACACGGTTATTTTACTTAAGTACAAGTAGAAATACCCGGATAAACGAGGACTCTGGTGAAAGTAAAAGCCCCCCATTCAAATGCTCCTTATTTCCTAGTATGCGTTCTACGTGATGTTTGTGTGTCCCAGCGCTCGGGAGCGGTCAACCCTCGATCCATTGACCTCTAAAGGTTGTGAGTGGTGTGTGGTCCAGTTATGCTGCTCTGAAGGTCACATGCTTCAAATGTGAAAGTATATCATCTTCATACATTTTTTGCCATGTTTTTTATGCAAAATCTTTTTCTTCAAAGCAACTAGTAACTGATAAATGTAGTGGAGTAAAAACAAAGAGCTTTTACCTGAAATAACCAAGACTCGAAAAGGACAAAGAGGGGGGAAAAAGGAGATCCGCCTGGAGATGTGTCCCTCACTCCGTTAATAGAAATGTAAATCCTAAATTTAGCTGAGATAGGAGTTTTTAAAAACAGTAGTACTCACTTTGTATACTATTATTAGTCTTCTCCATCAGATCATATCATATTCTTTGTATATCTTCTCCATCAGATCAGATCATATTCTTTGTATATTAGTTTTCTCCATCAGATCATATCATATTCTTTGTATATCTTCTCCATCAGATCAGATCATATTCTTTGTATATTAGTTTTCTCCATCAGATCACATCATATTCTTTGTATATCTTCTCCATCAGATCAGATCATATTCTTTGTATATTAGTTTTCTCCACCAGATCACATCATATTCTTTGTATATTAGTTTTCTCCATCAGATCACATCATATTCTTTGTATATTAGTTTTCTCCATCAGATCACATCATATTCTTTGTATATTAGTCTTCTCCACCAAAATGAATGTAATTCCTTACTAATTTAAATCCTTACAAAACAAATATCATATACAAATAATATAATGCAAAACATAAAATTAAAAAAGAAAAGAAAAACATGAATAAAATAAAATAAAAAGTTAAACACCCGTGAATGTCAAATCCCTCAGATCAGATCATATTCTTTGTATATTAGTTTTCTCCCTCAGATCAGATCATATTCTTTGTATATTAGTTTTCTCCCTCAGATCAGATCATATTCTTTGTATATTAAAGTGCTGTCAATAGATAATTTTTTTTACTAATTAATCTCACAATTTTCTGTAATTAATCTAGATTAATCTAGATTAAAAATAGCATTTTTCTACTTAAGACCGAAGCTTGTAAAAGATATTTACTTGAGTAAAATCATGGAATTAATGTAAAATCAACACAAAGAAAGTATATTTAGATTCCACGACTATTTTAATAGCTGTCTTACAGTTTCTCTCCTGTGAAATACAAATGTTCAACAAAACCATCAACATTGACTCAGCTAGACCTCTTTCTTATATCCGCGGCGCTAAAATAGAAGATTTTTCACTCCATAGATTAATCTAGATTAATTTATTTGAATGCTTTAAAATGATTTAAATGAATCTCCAAAGTTAAAACTTTGACAGCCCTATTATTAGTTTTCTCCCTCAGATCAGATCATGTTCTTTGTATATTAGTTTTCTCCATCAGATCAGATCATGTTCTTTGTATATTAGTTTTCTCCATCAGATCAGATCATGTTCTTTGTATATTAGTTTTCTCCATCAGATCAGATCATGTTCTTTGTATATTAGTTTTCTCCATCAGATCAGATCATGTTCTTTGTATATTCGTTTTCTCCATCAGATCAGATCATGTTCCTTGTATATTAGTCTTCTCCCTCAGATCAGATCATGTTCCTTGTATATCAGTCTTCTCCATCCTCTCTCTGGGGTGCCGTCGTCCCCATCAGCTGCCTTCTCATCTCCAAGCCTGCCTGTCGGAACAAGGATCCCCACTGCTATACATTATCACAAGTCCATTCCACTGCTGGAAAGGATTTGTAAAGTCCCATTGCCATATTATATCAGTATAACAGGGAATTTAATATCTTATAATTTCATAATTAAAATGTAAATAAGCAGTAAAATGGTCCTCAAGGCTTTATTTTTTTAAAGTGGACAGCATGATTTAAGACCTTCAGTGACACTGGGGTGGGTGGGATGGGTGATGGAGAAAGTGTGTGTGTGTGTGTGTGTGTGTGTGTGTGTGTGTGTGTGTGTGTAGGTGGTGGGGGTCACTGCACGTGCGCTCCCTGAGCCCCAGTGGACACAAAGCCCTGTTCCACAGAAGACCAGATGACACTTTGACACACACACACACACGCACGCACGCACACACACACACACACACACACACAGAGACACACACACACACACACACACACACACACACACACACACACACACACACACACACACACACACACACACACACACACCCATGGCCAATCCATTATCACAGCTAGTAGCAGGCAGGCAGCGGGGCTGTGTATAAAAGAGCAGGATTTATACCTGTCTCACACAATGACCATGAGACTCACGGTACGCTCCACGGCCAAACTGCCACGGCACCAGATGGCACCGCTCTGATTTACACTGTCTGTGTGCTGTCTGTCTGTATGGTAATTTCCAACAGATGCATGCGTAATCTATCTAGTTCATTGTGCCAAACTCACTCATTAACTATCGCACTCGCATTGCATTTTCTGTCTGTGTCGGACTTGTCCGTGGTTACAGACTGAGCGTGCTCAGCATAGCTCATATCTCACTCCCTGAATCCCTGAAGAGATATCTAAATTGGAGCCTGTTAGACTGTTAATATCCCCTCTCTCACCGCTGGATGTATCATTCAGCCCCGGTGTGATGTTACGTAACAGGTTTCGTAATTGGATTCGATCTGCGGTGGTTCACATGTCAAGTGACTCTGATGTACAGACGATGAAGCGCTTTCAGCCCCCCCGCCCCCCCGAGCCTCTCCCACACGCCTGGTATGACACCACGAATCAAACTCTCAGGTGGAGAGGACAGTGTTGAATCAAATCACAGGTGAATAACAGGACAGCAGGAAGTATTTTCAGAACCTCAGAGGGTGAATTATTGAAAGCACTCTCTTCCTCTTCTCTCTCTTATTTTTTATCTCCCCCCTCTCCCCTGCCTCATCTCTCTCTCTCTCCCTCTCCCCTGCCTCATCTCTCTCTCTCTCTCTCTCTCTTTTTACCCCTCTTTCTCACTCATCCCCTGTGGCCTGCCAGGGAAGCCTGCCAAGGTGTGTTGCTCATATTGTCGAGGTGTTGTGAGTGTGAGTGATGCCACCTCTAGCCAACCGTGCCCGATGGGAAATGTGCTGAATACCCCGTGAGAATACCCCCTGTGAGAATACCCTGTGAGAATACCCTGTGAGAATACCCTGTGAGAATACCCTGTGTGAATACCCCGTGAGAATACCCTTTGAGAATACCCTGTGAGAATACCCTGTGAGAATACCCTGTGTGAATACCCCGTGAGAATACCCTTTGAGAATACCCTGTGAGAATACCCTGTGAGAATACCCTGTGTGAATACCCCGTGAGAATACCCTTTGAGAATACCCTGTGAGAATACCCTGTGAGAATACCCTGTGTGAGAATACCCTGTGAGAATACCCTGTGCTGAATACCCTGTGAGAATACCCTGTGAGAATACCCTGTGAGAATACCCTGTGAGAATACCCCGTGCTGAATACCCCGTGACAATTGTTGACCATGTAATACAGTAAACCGAGGTCTTACTAGTGTCTCATAAAGACAAACAAGTGGTTGAGCAGATATTGAGTGCAGAACTAGAGAAGGTTAGCGACTGGCTAGGCTACAACAAGCTGTCCCTCCATGTGGGGAAGACTGAGTCCATCCTATTCGGGTCAAAGGTCAGGCTCAGAAAATCGCCAGGTTTTAACATTAGAATAGGAGATACTGTTCTCACCGACAAAACATCTGTGAAATATCTCGGTTGCGTCCTGGAAAACAGCTTATCAGGGGAAAGCATGGCTCAACAAGTACTTACAAAGATCAATAACAGGACTAGATACCTAGCCAGAATCTCTCCTTTTTTTTTTTATCAGTCAGCGATGAAGATTCTTGCTGGAGCACTCATACAGTGTCACTATGACTATGCGTGTGGCTCCTGGTACAACAGTGCCCCCAAACGTCAGAAAATAAAACTACAGACATCACAAAACAAGCTAATACTAAGGCTACCTGCCTGAACCCACCTTGACCCATCACACTTTGAGAACACGAGATGGCTAAAGGTGGAAGACAGAGTCAACCAAATAGGGATGTGCCTAGTTCACAGAATCATGCACGGGGTAGTGCCAGTGTACTTCAACAACTACTTCAACCGAATCAGGGACACCCATGCATACCCAACTAGGCGTAGCTCAACTGACTTTGTGCCAGTCAGATACAGGAGTTGTATGGGGAAGGAGTAATTTTTGTATTCTGCAGCTGTCTTTTGGAACAGTCTGCCCAGTGACCTGAAAACCGTAGTCAATGCTGTTAGATTCAAGTCCAGCCTGAAGACATGTCTCAAAAGGGACTATAATTAACCTACACTCAGCAAAAAGGCACCCTTGCATGTTTATGCGTCCGTTATGTATATAAATGGTAAATGGTATATGTGATGTGCAGTGGCGGCTGCTGACAAAATTTTTTGGTGAAGCAAACATTTTATTTTTAAAACATCCCACAATGTGTGTGTCATTGGTGGCTGGTGCGTTAAAAAATTGGGGAGGACGGGAGAGATTAAAAGTAATAAAGAAGTCCGAAATTCAAGCTTTCTTTAACTACAAGGCATTTATTCATCATATTACTTTTTTTTATAATATCAAACAGAAGACTGAGTACACCGAATACAGAAGCCATGTTCGCTGGATTTTGGGGGAAAACAATATCTTTGACCTGTATTGGTCCCCTTGATACCACATTGTTGGGTATGGCCTACTTGGCCATAGTGCAGGGTCTTGTGAGGTCAAACCTTTAGTGGTGGTGGTGGTGGTGATACTGCTGCTTGTAGAGGTGGGTGACATGTCATCTTCATGATGGGCAGGTGTTATGGTCTCACTGAAGGTGGATGTTGACGGACAGGGTTCCTGCAAGTTTCAACAGGTTACATTTAAGACCTTTTAAGACCACTTTCAATATAATCTAATATGTTGCCATACCAACAAAGAACTATTAAGGCCAATTACTAAGAAGTAATTCCATGTATTGGCTATTACCATACTGCTTACTTTGCAGCCTGGACATTTCCCCCCCAAACACATTTAAACATGATCCAGAGAAGTTATCGCAACATAGAAGTAATTTCCATCTACCATTAAACACTGTGTAAAGTTAGCTTGGTGTATTGAATCTACCATCTCTCATTAACACTTTGATCGCCATGGTTCAAATTCATAATTTACCATCCCTAGCCAGCTCTATTTGTCTATGGAGAAGTTCCCCGTATTTGCAGGGCTATAACTTTTTAAATTCTATTGCTAAATTGCCATTATTATGGCCCATTCAATGTCCTATATCCATTGTTCAGGGTGTAGCAACAATATACTTTTTCATTCACATATTCATACTAAAATATGGTCTAAAGTATAAGTATGTTTTTATCGTTTTCTGCAACTTTCTCCAGAACTTGATTTATAGCTCCAAATGGATTATATTGATGATCAAATACAGTTTGGTAGCGATCGTTGCCAGATGAAAAATTTCAACTGGAGGTACTTCTAGAAGTTACTACGTATCATCTGATATTGACCGGATGGGCGAGGGGGCGTTTATAATTCCGTGGGCAACGTTATACCATTCATCTAGTGTGGGTCATATGATCATCAGATCAGTTAGTATAGAATACGTTAGAAAATAACGTTGAAACTCACCGTATCTTCCTCGCGCCGTTGGACGATCAGCGTGGAGTAGACAGTTTTCGATTATGGGATGTTGATCCTGATGAACCATTTCCAGGTTGTATAATACTATATACGTCCAAATAACGTTGTTTATTGAGTTAGGGCGAGCGATTGATTATCCAATGTGTTGAGATAGAGTCCTGCTAATGATCGCGAGTGCCCGGACGATATATGAATGAGCACTTCCTGTTTGACAAGTCACTTCCTGTTGGCGATCTGCCGATCGGCCACCAGATGGCGCTCTTGAACCGCTAGAGAATTTAGTGGAGCTCAGCTGTACATCTCAGGTCCCCGGAGGAGAAATATGATTTTTGAAATATTGACATCAAAGACGAGTTACGGCGTCTTCGGCAGAATGAGCATGGCTAGGAATGACGTCTAAACACGTCATCGGCGATTAAAGTGTTAAACTGTGTAAAGTTAGCTTGGTGTATTGAATCCACTATCTCTCATTAAACACTCAACTGTGTACAGTAAGTTAGCTTGGTGTATTGAATCTACCATCTCTCATTAAACACTGTTACAGTTAGCTTCGTGTATTGGATCCACTATCTCTCATTAAACACTCAACTCTGTAGGCTACAGTAAGTTAGCTTGGTGTTTCATTCTACCATCTCGCATTAAACACTGTGTAAAGTTAGCTAGATCCACAAAGAATGAAGTGTGTATTGATCCATACTATATTGTACCCATTCTGCAATCTGTTAATAACATTTTCATTCAATCAATCACCTGCGCTGTGATTGATTGGACATTTTATTAACAGATTGCAGAATGGGTACAATACAGTACGGCTCAATACACACAATTGTTAAGGGGATGCAGACCAGAGAAAGACTTTCGTCTTGTTTACATCAGGGTCCCCCATTTTCAATTCATGATGAATTGTAAGTAATGGTGCAATTAGCACCATGCAATCCATTCTTTGTGGATCTAGCCCACAGTGTTTGTACACGTATAATATTGGGAGTTGTGCCTATAATTGACTCTTTGATACCGGCTCTGACCTGGTGAACGATCATGGCTGCTCTGGCCTCCAGTGGCCTCTGCTATTGGGCTCTCAGACGTGGACCGGCTGTGGCTCTCTGAGGTCTCTGGGTCAATAAATGCTGCCTTTGTGGGCTCACGTGCTGCAGACTGTGCTGTCGTCCATCTGTAGATTGTGTAGGTACACTTGAGACACACCTTCTTGATCTTCTCACCTGCAGGCACAGTCAAACATGCATGGATACAGTTAGACAGTAGACAATTATATTTTTAAAACATCCCCCACTGTGTGTCAATGGTGGCGGGTGAGTAAAAAAATTGGGGAGGACGGGAGAGATACAAAAATAAATGTAATAAAGAAGTCAGAAATGCAAGCTTTTTTTAACTACGAGGCATTTATTCATCTTTTTTTTTTATAATATCAAACAGAAGACTGAGTCTGTGCTAACCGAATACAGAAGCCATGTTCGCTGTATTTTGGGGGGGAAACAATATCTTTGACCTGTATAGTGAGCTGTAGTGGTTACGTCATTTTAGTTTTTTTCCTGTTCCACCCTCTGTGGAATGCAATGTATTTCCCCATTGACCATTTCTAAATCGGCTCGTTTTAGATAAATAAAGCATTAACGTTGGCATGGTGTACCTTTCTGTGCGTATTTATCCACAATCTATAGCTCAAGATGAAAATATTCGCAATTAATCGTAAAGGTAGCAAAATAACAACGTTTGTTTTCGTTCGCTGGGAAACTACACTGCTATTTGGCGCTGCTGACTGACGTCACCACAGTGTAGTCTCCTGCCTACTAGTCACAGACCTAGGATCAGATTTCCCTTACATTCCATAAGCTTAACAATTCGTACAATGGGAAAATAACTGACCCTGAATTTGTGGCTAGTATCTGTTTCACCCAACACTAGTGCTCTGTGATCATAGTAATTTATCTCTAAAGCTAACCACTATTTGTAAAAGCCACAACTACGTTACCATATTTGTATTTATAATTGAAATCGTATAACGTTATTTCGCTGCATATTAAATCACTGTAAATACTCATGTAAATCAGTGTCGTTGTACATATTGTGTATAGTTTATAACGTTAGTAGCTAGCTAGCTTGCTAGCCGGCATTCTCGAAACTCCTAACATGCCCTGATTTAAAATGGTTCTCTCCTCTTTGTATACCTTTGTCCTCACAAACAAAGTATTCTGCCAGGGAACTTATGGACACGACAGTAGTAGTAGTTATAAGGTGTTTGAGCCTGTAACATTAACGTTAGTTAGCTATTGTGGTAGCCCCTTTTGTGATTGTGATGCACCGAGTGCATCACAGTCACGAAAGGGGCTACTATCGTGCTATCAGCGGGCCGTGTAGCTAGCTAGCTTGCTAGCCGGCATGATGCGTGCAGTGCTTTGCCCCACAGGTCTGAGAAGAGGACCTGCACATTTTACTCTTTCCCGAAACTCCTCTACATGCCCCGATTTAAAATGGTTCACGACAGTAGACATAATGCTAACGTTAACGTTAGCTAGCTAGCTTGGTACTATGACCTGTGACGGGAATAAGGCGACAGCCTAACAGACCAATAGCGGCTGTGTACTGAACAACAGGCTGCTTAGTGGTAAGTGTAGTTCTTTTTTTACGACAAATTAAAAACCTTATAATTACCCTTTTTTCAACCAAAAATGCTTAAACAATCATGTTAGTGGTAGAAGGGAACTAATTTTGTGCAAAAATGGAAAACTTGCCAATGTTCATGCGGCAGAATTGTTACAATAGCCGATAATCCATTTTCCAAATGATAAATCCCTATACGGGTGGAACAACCAGTGACGTCAGACTACACCTCCCTATTTGTCCCCTTGATACCACAATACACATGGTTGGGTATGGCCTATGACACTTGGCCATAGTGCAGGGTCTTGTGAGGTCAAACCTTTAGTGGTGATGGTGATACTGCTGCTTGTAGAGGTAGGTGACACGTCATCTTCATGATGGGCAGGTGTTATGGTCTCACTGAAGGTGGATGTTGACGGACAGGGTTCCTGCGAGTTTCAACAGGTTACATTTAAGAATTTTTAAGACATTTTTAAGACCACTTTCAATGGAATCTAATAAATATCTAAAGAACTATTAACACTTTGAGTGCCACGCCCGAGAATATTCGGGTTTACGCCCTGACCGTTGAGTGCCACGCCCGAGAATATTCGTTTTTTTTCTTCTTTTTTTTCTTTTCTTTTTTTAGCGATCTGAAATCATATTGCATCACGCGAGCCTACCGTTGGAGATCCAGGGACCGCCGGCGCTCAGATCTGAAAAAAGCGCCCCCTATTGTCTCCCAGATGGTAAATCACCCTTTTGGAATGGACTCAATGAAAGTGAATGGGAGAACGGATTTCTGACTCCACATTTTACTTCTCACTGATGCAGCCGGGGTTACCAGAGTTCATTCTGGAGCCTCTGAGCCGCGGCGATCATGGGTTATACTGTACACACGGTTGATCAATACATTGATCGATTTTTTCGAATGGCGATCGGAAATTGGAATAAACCATTTGGATACCATCTGACCTCAGGTAAGGAAGCTATGTTATCAGTGTTAGGATAATCAGATTCGTTTTCACGGAGATATAAGCGTTTCCACTATATGTGATATAGCTGTTTTGACTGTAAAAGCCATGAGGAAATAACAGCAGCGATTATCACGAACGTGCGTGCGCACACATATACTATCGATCATCTAGCGTTTATTTGAAAACTATTCATAAATAGGCCGACAAATGACAACGTTCTGGAATATTCCAGTAAAAGGCGATTATCATAGAATGTGTTGTTTTTCCCCGGAAAACTGGTGATTTTCAAAATGCTATCAAACGGAAATGAAGCGATAAAAATACAATCTGCCTCGCCAATGTTGACTGGAAAATGAGTCTTTGATAAGCGACGGGCAGATTAGACACATAGCCATAATTTAAAACATAGATTAGGCGATATTAACATTAACATTGGGAGTGGATTGTGGCATCAAGGGGGTAAAACCCGGCGTGGCACTCAAAGTGTTAAGGAAAATGACTAAAAAGTAATTCCATATGTATTGGCCTGATAGGCTATTACCATACTGCTTACTCTGCAGCCCGGACATTTCCCCCAAAAACACATTTAAACATGATAGAGAGAAGTTATCGCAACATAGAAGTAATTTCCTAATCCAATACCATTTAAGACCTATCTGACTTTTTAAGGCCCAAAATTGTGATTATTAAATGTAAGACTTTAAGAACAGTTATGAATATTAGCACTTTGAAAGGGATCATGTACCTTGGCTAGTGTGTCCTCCTGAGCTTGGTCAATATCCACCTGGGCTGGTATATCCTCTTGCACATTATAGGCAGGAGATGGGGTGTCAAAATACTTCAATAATGACCCTAGGAGAGATAAGAAAATTATATAATTATAGTAAAAAGCATTGCATTCATGATAGCTTAAAATGACAAGAACAGCTACAGTAGCTAAGTTAATAATTATGCTCAAGGAAGTCACCAACAGTGTTTATGAGCTTTTGAAAAGCAAATATATTACAAAGTGCATTTTTCATAAAATGAAACAAAAACATGATAATTGAGTGTTCCTGTCCTTTACAGTTAGCTAGCTAGGATACATAACACTGCCCAGCAGAAGCTAACAGTGATATACTGCCCAGCATAAGCTAACAGTGATTTACTGCCCAGCAGAAGCTAACAGTGCTATACTGCCCAGCATAAGCTAACAGTGATTTACTGCCCAGCAGAAGCTAACAGTGATATACTGCCCAGCAGAAGCTAACAGTGATATACTGCCCAGCAGAAGCTAACAGTGATATACTGCCCAGCAGAAGCTAACAGTGATATACTGCCCAGCAGAAGCTAACAGTGATATACTGCCCAGCAGAAGCTAACAGTGATTTACTGCCCAGCAGAAGCTAACAGTGATATACTGCCCAGCAGAAGCTAACAGTGATATAGGCCTACTGCCCAGCAGAAGCTAACAGTGATTTACTGCCCAGCAGAAGCTAACAGTGATATACTGCCCAGCAGAAGCTAACAGTGATATACTTCCCAGCAGAAGCTAACAGTGATATACTTCCCAGCAGAAGCTAACGTTAGCTAACTAATTCGGCTGGCTCACATTAGCTAACTAATTTGGCTAATACAATACTGCCCAGCAGAAGCTAACAGTGATATACTGCCAAGCAGAAGCTAACAGTGATACAATACTGCCCTGCAGAAACTAACGTTAGCTAACGTATTCGGCCGAATTCAGTATGGTCTAAACAGAAACTAGCTTAGCATGCTAATCGTTGTTTAACAATGAACCAATCAATTCAACCAATATACTGGCCCAACATACTTTGCTTTTTTTTAATTGGCTTACCTTATCTTAGCATTCCTTAGCAATAATGTATCTTCATATATCGGTCTCTGTGTGTACATGCTACTGCCCTCTCAGTCCAGTCTGAACTGAAAGTGCCTGCTCACGTCGGCACAGGTACTGTGCACTGCAGCCTTCTCACGAGATAAAGCTGGGAACGAGGTTACTGCAGCCTCGAGGTGAAGCTAAGTGGGGGATGGGCATAGTCTTAATGGGGACCGTGTGTGTCAATTTCTAGCTGTATGTGTTTTTATAGCTTGCGAGACACCCCAGGTGAATAGGCAAAACAAATATTTGAATAGATATCACTATGAAACTTTCCCAGTTTGTTATGTACATATAACAAAGAAAAAATATATTGCAAGTTTTCTGAAATTAATGTTTATATATGCAAATGAGGCACTTCCCCATTAAATATGTTATTTATGGATGCAATCAGGCTAAATGAAGTAAAATAAACAATTAAATGTGTGTTATTGATGTTTTATTGTCACTAGTTTCATAGAAGACATGTTTAGGAAGCAAAATATAACTAAATCTCAAAATCAACCAAAAACATTATATTTGCCTATTCACCTGGGGTGTCTCGCCTTAACCCTTTCACTGCCACACTACAGAAGGTTAACCCTTTACTAGTGTGATAGTAAAGGGTTAACCTTCTGTAGTGTGGCAGTGAAAGGGTTAACCTGCGGTTGTGTGGCAGTGAAGGGGTTAACCTTCTGTGTATTGTCGCAGTGAAAAGGGTTAACCGTTTGGTAGTGCGGCAGTGAAAGGGTTAACTAGCGATCTAGCTAGCGAGCTAATTAGAGCTAGCTTGTATGGTTTGATTGATTGATTGAACATTTTATTATAGTTTTTCTCAGTCGCTTTGGTGCATTTCTCACATCACTATTTACATTTGCACAACAGTTAGTGCATTTCTCAAAACAATTAGTATAAACTGCAAAACCTAGTTGATAACCTGAAAAAGCATGTCACTTGCTCAAAATGGATAGTTCATTCCTAAAAAGCAAGTATTCATGTCAATGAACATGTCATGTCATCAAAATGAAAAGCCCTGACACCATTGTCCATGAACAAGATAGTCAAATGGCTTTGTCATGTTTTCATTATGACAGTTTATTTAAGTGTAAGTATTTTCCAATGCAAAAAAGTCAGATCTTGGTGACACTCCCTGAATAATGTTTCACATTTTTACTGCATTTGCTCTTTGCAATTCTAATTTGTTCACAGCATTGTGCAAAAGAAAAATACCAAAAATTTACAACAAACATAAGAAACACCCTTTTGGTAGAGCTGTGCACAACTGTAAACAATATTGCAGTACATATTGGAACTGAATTGGAACATACAACATACACAGTACTGTGAATCATTCATTCACATCCAGATGTTCCTGTCTGTCTGGCCACATATTTTCATCGACATCACAGCGAATATCATCCCTGGCAATGCAGAGAGTGGCGAATCCACCCTCTGCAGGACTGTGCTGTGATGTCACCACATGCTGCATCCATGGCCTCTAGCAGGGCCATTTGGGTATGTATTGTGGATGCCGGTCGTATACCTTCCACCGCCAGGCAGAGAAAAACTCCTCTATTGGATTCAGGAATGGGGAGTAGGGAGGGAGATATTCCACCAGCATCCTTTCATGTGCTGCAAACCACTGTGTGACCAGATTTGCATGGTGAAAACGCGCATTATCACATACTTGTTCAGATGGTCTCCATTTAGACCCCTCATTCTCAGGGCCTGGTTTACAATGGGCCTGGTCTACAAGATACACTACACCACTAAGGTACCCATGTACATGTCAAAATACTTCCTCGTTGGCCTGGGACATCAATGGTTGCTCTCTGTCCAATGTGATTCCTTGCACGCCTTCTATCTTTTGCCAGATTGAAACCCGCCTCATCAACGTATATGAATATGTGCAGAGATTCCCTGGCATCCAGCTCCAATACACGCTTTATCCCAGAGGAGAGAGAGAGAAAACTTTTCCTGTGTAACATAATGCATTTTGGATAACATATTGTACAGTATGAACTGTCATTTAAGTGTACTGCATGGCACTACACAAAGTAACCAGTTTACAGCACTGAACATTAGAGTACATGTATATGCATAGAACAGATAAATGTTTTACCTGTACATACTGGTGACGGGTCTCCTTCACTCTGTCGCTGTTCCGGTCAAATGGCACATTGTACAATTGTTTCATGCGCATTTCATTTATCCTGAGCACTCTGTCAATTGTAGCGATTTAAAACGGATTCAATATTCCCAAAGATATTGTCATCCTCTATAACAGCGCTTTACAGTAACCCATACTGTAGTGTACAATAACAGTCCTTCCCACTTGTAAAATGCTGCAGTACAGTACCATACTGTAAATATGGCAAATATTTACTGTAACACTACTTTACAATACTACAATACAATACAATATGTACTGCAGTAAAGCTGTAAGTCTAAATGTAAACTGTAAAAAGAGCAAGCTTCATGTATGACACAATGGCAGTAGTGCAGTAGATTGTTTAGTGCTGAATCACTGTCCAATATATACACCTTCTCTCCCGACTAAATGTTTGAATACAGTAATTTACAGTGGTTCTCTCAACATTTGACTGCACCCTTCGACCAGCCTCAGCCATTGTGAGGTCATGATTGACAACATGGTCCACAATTGACAGATTTTGACAACTAGTTAAAAAAAATTGTATGTAATGACTCAAGCAATGAAATGAGGACTATTGTTTTATAGAGAAACTGCTACTACTGTATGTGCACAAATGACAAAATGTTGTGGAGGTTGAACTAACAGTTATGATAATTTTAATTCTGATCTGAGAAATGCACCAACGTTTCTCTTCGCTTATTGCCAAACTGTTCAGACTCATCAGTCCACAACACTTTATACCAATCTTCACTTATCTGAAAGTTTATTTTTCCTACCTCTCCCCTTTCGGGTTTTGGTATGAATTGGTGTCATCATGGCGGTCTAAAGTGTACTTTACAGTGATTGGACTGAAGGAACATGATTGTGTGACATTGACAGTGAAATAGGCCTAGCTAGTTTTTTGTAAGGAAAATTGCGTAAATCTCCTTATGATGGCTTTATTCTATGGTTTATAGAGCATAATGATGACTTTGTATATATTACATTTGTTTTATGGGTATTTTAATGGTCAATTGAAGAACAACAACAACAACTGAAAACTCTTAAATATGCCAAGTGTTCTAATAATTTTGGCCACCACTGAGCAAACTGCATAAATGTATTACACCTTTCACCCTAGGGTTAGGGTTAGAGTTAGGGTTAGTTAGGGTTTCTATAGTCTGAAAGGACTTGATGTGCTTGTATAGTTAGTTACTGTATAGCCTACATAGAGCTATAGTTAGTATGCTTGTGATGTCTAGCAAATAGCTAGTTCATTTGGCCAGATTAGCATGATCCTTTAGCCTGAACAGTATATCTAGCAAGCTATTACTGTAATCTAGTCTTACTACCATTATGTATTACTACCATACAAGTTATAGCTAGGTCGCTAGCTTGCAACCTAGTTTGCAAGTTAGCTTCCTGTTTAGCAAGCTAGCTCGCGCTAGCTAGTTAGCAAGTCAGCTTCCTGTTTAGCAAGCTAGCTCGCGTTAGCTAGGTAGCAAGCTAGCTTGTGCTAACTATGTAGTTAGTAAGATAGCTCATGCTAGCAAGCTAGATCGCATTAGCTAGCTACCAGTTATGACTTGGACCAATGATTCGGTCAATATATGTGTTTTTTTATGATAAGCTTTTGGCTTATCATACCTACTAGCAAGCTAACTAGCAATCTAGCTAGCGAGCTAATTAGACTGAGCTAATGCAAGCTAACTAGACAGCTAGCTTGTATGGTTTGATTGATTGATTGATTGAAATTTTTATTTAACAGATTACAGAATGGGTACAATACAGTACGGCTCAATACACACAATTGTTAAGGGGATGCAAACCAGAGAAAGACTTGTTTACATCAGGGTCCCCCATTTTCAATTAATCAAGTTTTCAATACAGAATACTTTTATATGAAATGCTTCTTTTGATTTTGCTCCTGAGAGTGTGCTAGATAAAAATAGATAAGTATAAAATAAGTATAAAATAGAAAGTGTTGTGGTGTCACATTAAGGGAGTCTCTCACTCCAGAGTTGAAGGGTCACAGGGGAGGAGATATAGGGGAGTGGTAGGTGTGTGTACAGGGGTGATTCTGTGAATGAATAAAGTAGGAAGTAACTGAAGGACCTGATACGCGCATTATTGTATCGCCTCTTCCTTCAACTTCCCACATTGGTGACCCTGATCGTTGGATTATTATTATTATTATGAGTGATAACGAAGAAAACGCTGTTCGGCCCGCTGCGGTGGCAGCTGTGGTGTCTGTCAAGCTGCCCGAGTTTTGGCAGCACGACCCGGACCCATGGTTCCAACATGTCGAGGCTCAATTCCATCTGCGAGGTGTCACAGTGGACGACACAAAATACTATCATGTTGTCGCTGCATTGGATGCACAAACCACCCGTCGTGTCATGGGATTTTTGCGAGACCCACCAGCCATGGGGAAATACGCCGCTCTCAAACAACAGCTGTTACGGCTGTTTCAGCTGTCAGATACGGAGCGGGCGGAGCGCCTGTTGTCACTGAACGGTTTAGGTGACAGTAAACCAACCGAGCTCATGGAGAACATGTTGGCATTGCTCGGCTCAGGTGACGCATCATTTTTATTTATACAGTTATTTCTGCGTCAGCTTCCACCTCCAGTATGCACTGCCTTGGCCAGCTCGCCGCTCGTGAGAGCCAAGGATTATCGGGGGATGGCAGAAGAGGCTGACAGAATATTGCTGGCAACCCGCCACTACAGCGTTAACGTTAACGCTGCGCTGCCGGCGGGGGAGATGACGGGAGCTGCGGTATTGGATCGCCGGAGGGAGAATGAACTTTGTTTTTTTCATCAGCGTTATGGTGCCAAAGCCAGGCGATGTGAGCAGCCTTGCTCTTTTTCCGGCCATAACGCCATAACGCAGATGAAAAAAACAAAGTTCATTCTCCCTCCGGCGATCCGATACCGCAGCTCCCGTCATCTCCCCCGCCGGCAGCGCAGCGTTAACGTTAACGCTGTAGTGGCGGGTTGCCAGCAATATTCTGTCAGCCTCTTCTGCCATCCCCCGATAATCCTTGGCTCTCACGAGCGACGAGCTGGCCAAGGCAGTGCATACGACTCGACATAGTTGCCACTGGCTTTTTGGCAGGTTACTGTCCTTGAGGATGACTATGTCGTTCACCTTGAGGTTACGCCGTGGTACGTGCCACTTCTGACGTGTGGAAATGATCAGGAGGTATTCCTTCTTCCAGCGGCTCCAGAATTGTTCGATTAGGTACTGGACTCTGCGCCATCTCTTGGTTGCATACATGTCCTCTTTAACAAATCTCCCAGGGGGTGGAAGAGCGATTTTAGACTTCATCATGACGAGATGGTTTGGTGTTAAGGGTTCTAGGGCCATGGGGTCGTTGATACCATCTACTGTCAGTGGTCGGCTGTTTACAATAGCTGTAGCTTCATAGAAGAGTGTTCTAAGGGAGGCGTCATCAAGTCTGCCTGGACACAGAGTGATAGTGGCGTTCAGCACATTTCTTACTGTCCTGATTTGACGTTCCCAGACACCACCTGCATGGCTGGCGGATGGAGCGTTGAAGACGAATTCACACTGTTTCTCTGCTAGAAAGATCTCCAGTAAATTGGCATCACATTGTTTGAGCGCTTCTTTAAACTGGTTTCTAGCTCCCACGAAGTTAGTACCATGGTCGCAATGAAGTTGCCGAACAGCTCCTCTGAGGCTGATCAAGCATCTCAAGGCGTTAATGAATGAGTCTGTTGATAAGTCTTCAAGCATCTCGATGTGGACAGCTCGTGAAGCCAGGCAAGTTAGTATTAGGCCATACCTCTTGTACTCCTTACGGGCCTTTTTAATCAGGAAAGGGCCGAAGCAGTCCATGCTACTGTATGAGAAAGGCGGTGAGTCTTCCACACGCTCTTTAGGGAGTTCAGCCATTTGCTGCTCTTCAGTAGGTCGTCGGAGTTTCCTGCATCGTACACAGTTGTGAATCAGCTTGGCTACTAATTTGCTCCCACCAATGACCCAGAATCCATTTGCTCTCAGTTCCATTTGAGTTTGACTTCGGCCTTGGTGACAAACTTGAGCGTGGTGATGAGCCGTAATTAGCTTGGTGATAGGGCTGTATTTTGGCAAAATGATGGGATGTTTCATTTCTTGACTGAGGGATGAGCGTCTCAATCTTCCACCCACACAGAGAAGTTCTCGATGCAGAATTGGATCAAGGGACTGAAGAGCACTTGAACTTGGAAGAGCATCTCCTTCCTGGCATCTCTTAATTTCCTGAGAGAAGGCTTGCTGCTGGACGAGCTTGATCACTATTTCGGCAGCTCTTTCTTGTTCTTCGACTCACCAGTTCGGTGTTGTGTACTTTTCCCGATCCCAGCCTCTTGATTCTTGCAACTACTTTCAGGATCTTTGACCATGAAGAGATCTGATTTAGGCGAATTAGAATGTCTGTACAATTGTTAACTTTGGTTGTGAAAGCTTGGACAGCCTTAACCTCAGGATCGCCAACGAGTAGGTCTGCGAAAGGGTTCAGTTTGGGATGTACTTCTTGCTCCCAGAGCAAGTCCAGTTTGTTGAAGGAATGTGAGATGCCTGAAGGCCTCTGGAGGCATGATCTGCCGGGTTCTCTGCTGTTTCGATATAGTGCCATTTACTTGGGTCAGTGTTTTCTCTTATCAGTTGGACTCTGTTCGCGACGAACACATGGAACCTTCTTGCCTCATTATTGATGTAGCCCAGAACTACTTGTGAATCTGTCCAGAAGAATTCTTCATCGATCTTCATCTGCAGTTCTCTTTTCAGCAACACACTCAATTTGGTTGCGACCACTGCCGCTGAGAGCTCTAGTCGTGGGATGCTTGAGACCTTTGTGGGTGCTACTCTTGCTTTGGCCATCACAAGACTGGAGTGTACTGTATCTTTGTCATTTTTGTACCTGAGGTAGGAACAAGCGCCATACCCCATGCTGCTGGCATCAGCAAAGTGATGCAGTTCCGTCTTGATGATGTTGCCGAAGTCATGTGGGTGGTAGCATCTAGGGATTGTGAATTCCTTTAAGTTATATAGCCCGATCTTCCACTCCTTCCACCGTGGCTTTAAGTCATCTGGCAGTGGATCATCCCATTTTATGCCTCTGCGGCATAGTTCTTGGAGTATGCGTTTTCCGCTTAGGGTGAATGGAGCAACAAACCCGAGTGGGTCATAAAGAGAGGCGACGATGGAGAGGATTCCTCGACGAGTTGAAGGCTGGTCTTTCATGTTGACATTGAAGCTGAAGGTGTCGTTGTCTATAGACCACTGAAGGCCAAGTGCATGCTCAGTTGGGGTCGCTTCCAGCTTAAGTTCGAGAGGGTCAGTGATTGTTGCTCTTTCTGAGGGTTTCACACAGTCGAGGACGTCTTTGTGGTTAGAGTTGAATTTGTGGAGGCGTAGGCCTCCTCGTTTGCACAATTTTTGTGCCTCGATGATCAGTTTCTTGGCCTCTTCGACTGATGAAACGCTGGCTAACCCATCATCAACGTAGAAGTTCTTCTCAATGAAGGCTGAGGCTGCTGGGTAGTCTTCTCTATGTTGGTGTGCCATGTACCTTAGGCCAAAGTTGGCACATCCAGGAGACGAAGCAGCTCCAAAGAGGTGAACTGCCATCCTGTATTCCTGTGGTTCTGTTTCCAAATCACCTTCCTTCCACCACAGGAACTTGAGGTATTTTCGAGAGTCAGGGTGGACGAAGAACTGGTGGAACATTCTTTCCACGTCGCAGATTATGGTCACGTCTTCCTTTCTGAAGCGGCATAGAACTCCTATTAGGGAGTTAATTAAGTCGGGACCGGTCAATAGACAGTCATTTAGGGAAACTGCACAGAATTTAGCTGAGCAGTCAAACACGACCCTTAGCCTGCCAGGCTTTTGAGGGTGGTAAATGCCATGATGAGGAAGGTACCAAGCGGTCTCTCCATATGAAGTGGTATGGTCAAGTTCTGCGTCACCTTTCTCAATGATGTCTTTCATGAAAGCCTTATAGCGTTCGTGATACTCTTTATCCGTCTTTAGCTTCTTCTTTAGAGACTGAAGGCGGACCGTAGCTAGTCTCTTGTTGTTTGGTAGGGATGGTGGGCTGCTACCCTTAAAAGGTAGAGGCATCTCGTAGTGTCCATCTTCTTTCTGTCTGATGTTCTCACTGAGGAATTGTATGAAGTGAGCATATTCTTGAGACACGTACTTGTCCTCGTAGTTCTTTTCAGAGAAGTCCGACTCAAGTACTTTAAGGACATCTGTTGTAGACGGGGCTGGTATTTCTTTTACTGACACTCTATGTACAAAGCTCTGGCTCCCTTGTCGGTCCAGATGAGGGTTAGATGAGCCTATTATGCTCCAGCCAAGCTCTGTCCGCTGTGCAAAAGGTTCGTTTTCACAGCCTGTGATGACTTCGAGTGGAGCTAGCGCTGAGGGACAATCACATCCTATTAACATACCCACTTCACAGTCTAGAAGTGCTGGTAACTTGTTTACGAGATGCTTGAGGTGAGGCCACTGTAGCGCTGTTTTACCAGTAGGAATGTAGGATTTGTCTACTGGGATGAAGCTACGAGTGTAGGCTTGTGGCACTCTGAGGTTGTTTGCAGAATGGAGTCCTCTGATTTGTAGGCCGCTGACACTCTTGCTGGTTATAACTGTATTTACAGCAGTCATTGTACTGAGTCTCAGCTTCACAGGTTGACTTTCCACACTTAACTCCTTAAGCAGGTCCTCTAAGATAAACGTATCACTCTGTGTGTCAAGTAGTGCGTAAGTGAGCACCGTTATCTGTGGCTCTTGAACTGAAGACACAAGGACTGGGACAATGCTTGAGGTGGCAGAAGCACATCGGGTTGTAGTGTGAGACACGACTCTGCGGACTTCTTGGCTCCGGTAGTTTGCAGTAGATGTGCCACTCTGGGTTGTCTCTGGTGCTTGTGACCTCTCTTCGTGCAGACACGTTGGATGACGACGGTTGCAGGTGTTGCAGGTATGTCGCCATTTACAGTCCTTGCTGGAGTGTCCCTTCCTCAGACATCCAAAGCAGAGGTGATTTTGGTAGATGTGCGTTCTCTTATCCTCTATAGACCTTGATGCGAAGTTAGTGCATGTAGCAATGCCATGATTCTCATTTTTGCAGATTGGGCAAGGTGGTCTGGCTCTGTAGGGTGAATACTGTGTCTCCACGATGTTGCTCTTTATGTGAGTGCTTGTATTCAACGCTCTGGCTCTCTTGGGAAACCTTTCGTCTGAGGCTCTGGAGTTCAACAGTAGTGGGGTGGCGATGGGGTTACAAGCTATTCGTGCCTCTTTGTTCAGAAACTTTGAAAAGTGTGCAAGACTTGGATAGCTTCCAGATTTATCTAGCTCTTCTACGATGATCCTGCTCCATCTTCGCACAATCCACTCAGGTAGTTTCTTGAGCAGTTTGTGGTTCTCTTCACAGTCATTCAAGATGTCCAGCCCTCGGACATGTGGAATTGCCTCTGTGCATCCCTGTAGGAAGTCTGCAAACTCTCGGAGCGCCAGAGGATCGTTTGTGTTTATCTTAGGCCATCTTATTAGCTTGTCTCTGAACGCCCTTTGTATAATGAAGGGGTTCCCATACCTCTCTTCCAACACTCTCCAGGCACCTTTATATGCTTCTTCGGAGTCTCTGTAAAAGAATCCTTCCACAGACTTACGAGCTTCTCCAGTAAGGTACATTTTCAGATAAAACATCTTATCACTTGTTGGGAGAGGCTTTCGGTGTATCAGGGTCATGAAGGTCATTTTCCAATCAACAAATTTCATAGGGTCACCGTTGAATATTGTTGGTTCTGGTGTAGGTAGGCGATTCATGCTTAATGCACTTGTGATTGCTTCGGCTAGACTGAAGGCCTCTTGGTTTGCCGTCGCGCTGGGAGATGCTTGACGTTGGAATGATGTAGGATGTAGCGGAGCACTATATTCAGGATTTTGGTGAGCAGTATTTATTTCATGGTCAGTGACTTCTTCTTCTTCGTTGTCTAGATCACTTCCAGAACTGTATGCCCTCACTCGGGCTGCTGCTACCTGGACTTCCTTCTCTGCTTGTAGCTGCTGTAGCTTCATCCTCTCCTCCTCCAGCTTACGTCGACTCTCCACCTTCATCTTTTCCATTTCCACCAGCATGGCTGCCTCTTCCCCCTCTAGTTGGAGGAGACTGGTTTGCTGAGCCTGGATCACTTGAATGGCCTTCACCTCTTCTACTTTAGCCGCGAGTTCAGCTTCCCTCCGCCTGTTTGATGCCTTGGAACGTTGAGAGTGAATTGTTTCAGTATTTGTGTGTCCATATACAGACCTGTACTCCTCTTTGTTCAGAGCTATTCTCACCCTCTCCTTCTCAAGTCTTTTATTAAAATCATCTTCTTTTGTTTCCAGCTGTCTACACACAAGCTCTTGGGTATCTGCCGTCAGCTGAATACAGGCGTCCATTTTATTTGCGATCTCGGGAGTCGTGGCATGGTTACGTAAAATGGACTCATACAAGCTTCTTACTAGGTCACAACTTGCTTGAATGTCTTGTTTTAGTCTTTCAAGTTCTTCTGCCGGACAGAAGGTTCTTAGTTTCCCTCTGGCTTCCTTGGCTATCTTCTTCCACTTCTGATAAGCTTTGTTAAAAGCTTTCTCATTCCTCTTATCCTCCACCTCACGATTTTCCTTTCCTTTCTCTGTTAGAGTTCTTTGGCGAGCACCTGTCCTGTTTTGTTCCAACTCCAAGAGGTTGCCAGCATCGTCTTCTTGGGCCGACATTGTGCTTGATCACACAAACTCAAAATATCAATAAATAGATGGTATTTAAGAGTTCCACTTGCTGGGATGGATACCAGACAGCATAATATTAATTAAATATACAGGAGTTGCCACACGTCCGTGGTATTGCTGGGATGGATACCAGACAGCATAATATTAATTAAATATACAGGAGTTGCCACACGTCCGTGGTATTGCTGGGATGGATACCAGACAGCATAAGGGTAATTAGATATACAGGAGTTGCCACACGTCCGTGGTATTGCTGGGATGGATACCAGACAGCATAGGTGTTAACTCAGTAGGTTCATTCTTCCTTCTCTTCATACATGTATTTTCTTCAGTGTAAGGTCCTCAACATACATGTCTTTTCTTCAGAGTATGGTCTTCATTGTACATGTATTTTCTTCTGAGTGAGGTCTTCAACATACATGTATTTTCTTCGGAGTAAGGTCTTCAACATACATGTATTTTCTTCAGAGTATGGTCTTCATTGTACATTTATCCACTTCAGAATAAAGTCTTCATAATACATCCATCCTCTTCAGAGCATCTATCCTCTTCAGAGTAAGGTCTACTTCACATTTATCCACTTCAGAATGAGGTTTCATAATACATTTATCCTCTTCAGAGTATGGGTTTACTCACTGTTGATCCTCTTCAGAGTATGGCTTACTCACTGTTGATCCTCTTCAGAGTATGGCTTACTCACTGTTGATCCTCTTCACTCACTGTTGATCCTCTTCAGAGTATGGCTTACTCACTGTTGATCCTCTTCAGAGTTGGGTAAGTTTTCACTGTAACTGCCCCCCGGCTTGGTGGTGAAATAAAGATGCGGTTATGTTTCGTACAGGTGCTTTTATTTATTTTTTTCTTTTTCTTTTGCATTTTAGCATAGCATCACTGTAGCTTTTCTTTGGTAGTTGTCGTTGCACCGTAGTTGTACAGGTAGTGACGGTTGCATCGTTTGCTCCGTTTGCACCGTGAAAACTGTGACAGTCAAAACACAAACATACACAATTAGTTATATTGTTCACAGTTCAATATTGTTCACAACAAAGCACCTAACGTGTTCAAACAAACATTTTAATTTAATGATATTAAGGGTGAACTCGTCTTCCATAATAAAGGCATTTAAGGAAACTAATGATAAATAGTAACGTTACTTGTTCGACAGCAGGTGCGACTGATTGGAACCTAATCAGTCAGTGCACCACTTTACATGTCTACCACACATAAATATAGACCTATTCAACAACAATAATAATAATAATAATACATTTTAGTGTTCGACGTACCTTATTCCGCTTTACCAAGGGGTGTTAATTACTGGAGTAAGGTATAAGTAGTAAGTATATAATTCGCTGTCTGCTCCGTCGTTGTCTCTGAGTTACTTCCTGCCTTGGTCACACACAGGAAGCTGTGACCTTTATACTATAGAAAAGACGAGCTCTGCCCCCATGTGGACACAAAATGAAAATGCACAAGCGGCACTGAAATATTCTTTTCTTAAATAGAAAGCTCAGTATTCTGAGCTAATAAAGAAAAGTCGATCATCTAGACCAACGTAAATTAAAGCTTACTGATAATAAAGATGATAGGCATCTTTACCCTTGGCGGTCAGTTACAGGATGTGTGTGCTGTGAGTGTATTTGATGGTTTGTTACATAGTGTTATTGTCGTTGAGCATCCTGATGGCCTGGGGATAGTTAAGCTCCTTCTGAGTCTCTCTGTGCTTGCCATGAGACTCCGGTATCGCTTGCCTGAGCAGTTCAAAGAGGCAGTCAAATCATAACATTTATGACATACAAGATATACAAATATACAGTACTGTTGTCCCCCCCTCCCACCCCACCTGCTCAACCCCCGCCCACCCCACCTACCCAACCTCCTCCAATGTACAGTTTCTTCCCCCTCAAATGTATATACTCTCAAATGTATATAATGTATATACTCTCTTCTTAGAAACTGTCTATTAATCAGAGTTTCCAACGCCAGGGTCTACAATATATGACAGGCATTGTACTCTTAAACAGTACTGTATATTTGTAGATCTGGTATGTCATAAATGTCTGGATGTAACAGTACTCTCTTCTTAGAAACTGTCTATTAATCAGAGTTTCCAACACCAGGGTCTATATGACAGGCATTGTACTCTTAAACAGTACTGTATATTTGTAGATCTGGTATGTCATAAATGTCTGGATGTAACAGTACTGTCTATCTGTATGTCATGTATGTAATGTATGTTATGATGAATTGAAAATGGGGGACCCTGATGTAAACAAGACGAAAGTCTTTCTCTGGTCTGCATTCCCTTAACAATTGTGTGTATTGAGCTGTACTGTATTGTACCCATTCTGCAATCTGTTAATAAAGTTTTCAATCAATCACACACACACCGCAATACCGTGTGTAACCACAAGAGCGCACACATGCAATACCGTGTGTAACCACAAGGGCACACACACACACAGATTCAGGAAACGGACCCCGCCAAGCAAACTCACACACCGCAATACAGTTTGTAACCATAAGGGCACACACAAAGTCTTGAAAATTTACTTCCAGGGGACCTTTTTTTTCAAAAAAAAACAGCACCAGGCATATCAGCAAGCTGTTTTCTATTGATTGCAATGCTCGTGCCCGTGGGGACCAGGACTCGGTCCCCACAGGAAAAATGGGTCCCCACGGCGTGAGTGATATGTCAGGTCATGATCCCCAGCAGGATAGAAAAACAAACACACACACACACACACACACACACACACACACACACACACACACACACACACACACACACACACACACACACACACACACACACACACACACACACACACACAAGCGGACATAGATATGCGTGTGCACACAAACAGACATAGATGCAGACACAGACACAGACAGACAGACAGACAGACAGACAGACAGACAGACAGACAGACAGACAGACAGACAGACAGACAGACAGACAGACAGACAGACAGACAGACAGACAGACAGACAGACAGACAGACAGACAGACAGACACACATACACACATACACACATACATACATACATACATACATACATACATACATACATACATACATACATACATACACACACACACACATACATACATACATACATACATACATACATACATACATACATACACACATACACATACATGCTGGCATACAATGGCAGCTAATTGGGTAATCCATTTATTTTAGTGCATTGTAGACGAGATTGAGCATGAATAGCGCTTTCATGCAGAAGAGTAGAATATCAGAGCCTCATTACTGCCCCTGACTTAGGAGATGGACTACCAGGCACTGATAGAGGCTTGGAGAGAGAGACATTCATAGAGAATGAGAGACAGGGACAGACAGAGAGATATGGAGAGAATGAGAGAGGGCAGAGAGAGCATTGATACACTGAATAGTGCATTATTCATTGTTGACCATCATATAGCTCCAGTCAGTTGCTCTTTGGTACAATGTTTGAAAAGGCTCTTAAACGGATGTAGCAGGTCAAATCAGAGACTGAGGTCATGCAAGGAGACCACATGATACTCATGCTCTCTTAAAATGGCAACCCCTATGGACTACGGTGTGATAAGGGGCTAGCTTCTGCCCTGTTGAGATTATAATGTCTTCAGAGTTCCACTCTGCGCATATAAACAAGATTTTAGACGAGCAAAACAATCAGCTCCTTGCATTTAACAGATAAGGAGGAGGACATTCCCGCTGGTCACTGTGTTTCTCCGGCGGGCCCACTATAGTGCTTCTGCGGCTATCAGCATTTGCATAAGCTTGGCAGCTGGGGTTTGAGTATAGAGCAAAATGTGTCTTTAATGGAGTGTAAATGGAAGCCTTAACCGATGCGATAAGGCCACAAACTGAGGCTCATGAATGCTTTAGAGTCCGGAGGTCAAATTCTCGGATCCCCCATTCATTACCGAACTGCATCCTCCTGATCCAGATCGATTATGGAACTCCTAACTCCGATGCGGCGGTGCTCTTTTCTTTAACGTCCCTAACTTATAAAGTGCCTTGGAGTCGATCCAAAAAGGGTTTTAAAGAGTTGCGTGGGTCTTGTGTTAGATACAGCAGGTCACTAGCCAGCTCCGCAGTCATGAAATATTCAGCCCTTAGGCTTTTATCCCCGACTTGCTCTAAAAATGACAAAGTGAAAATGCACAGTAACATAAGCAGCCATATTTTTAGAGGTTTCGCAATGTTTCCCAGTCATTACTGTCGAGTGGTTGGTCACGTGTTCAGTTACCCATCCCTTTGGAATCCATACATGCTATGATCGCTTAGGGAACTGTGATCACGGAAATCCCTCGTTTGCTGACAGGGGGGGGGGGGTACTTTTGACATCTGCATTTTATAAATTGTGTATCTAAATACCGGACCAATCAGTCAGGTTGCATTGAACCTCTTCACTTCACATCACAAGAGTTGCACTGTAAAAAAAAAAAAGGTAAATGTCTGGCAGCAATGGTTGCCAAATACTTACTGTCAAATGACAGTCAAATCAAATACATTTACAGATTACAACCTTTATTTAATTGTTCATATTTTGATCAAAAGTAATTTACTGTTTCTATGGCATTTACACTTAATGCCAGTAGAAAAACAAAAGTAATCTGTAAAATTTCCCATGAAAATGTTTTTTTTTACAGTGTATGGGTTAGAGTGCTGCCCGTGAATACTTCTCTTACGAGTGTTATTAACACAGACTCACTCAGAAGTCACTCAGGACGAGTGTGAGGAGATCCTCTTGAAGAAGGGGAGATACTGCTGTTGATAAGGTATCAGTGGGAAGGATGACATACATAATACATGTGCAACACGTCTGCTGTGGTTGGGGAATGTTGAGCTGTTGAATACGGATAGTAGCCTACTACACTATAGTCTATTGGGGGGGCTTTCCCAGCACTCGGTGCCTTGGACCTGCAGAGCTGACGTCTCTGTGATAAACCTGTCATTCTGGAGATAAACCAACCCTTCTAATCTACACTGAGCATTTGTGTTTGTGTGTGAGAGAGAGAGAGTTAGAGAGAGTTAGAGAGAGAGAGAGAGAGCTGTAGGCGATGCTTTGGTACAGCACCAAAACAGCGCTTCTTCCACTCATTGTTTATTTTAGCGAAGCTCCACACGATTCAGGTGGAGGAGTGTGAGGTATGTAATGATTGGAAGTCATAGCATCTGCTAATTATCTAGGAATAATTATAGACTTTGCCAAGCAGTAGGATTCTTGACTTTCACAACAGATTAATGTTGCTAATACCTTCTAAGTAAACATGGGAGGTGTTTATCTTTTTTTACGGGGAGTGAGCAGTCCTCTCTACTTAGTGTCTCACCGTATCGAGACAGTAGGATGGCTGAGAGGGATACTGAGTAGGGGACGCAGGTGAGAATGTTCCGGTGGGATCTGATCCCAGGCCAGCAGGGAGAGAGAGTAGGGGAGACGCAGGAGAGAATGTTCCGGTGGGATCTGATCCCAGGCCAGCAGGGGTACATGCATTTGCAGAGGCCTTTAACCACTGCACCACCTCTGGACACGAGCATGTGAATGCAGTACTAAACGCGAGGTTGGAAACACCGTAACATTCTCACAACATCATTAGTTAAACTGATCCTGACACATATACTGGGATGCTGTAGTTCCCTGACACAGAGGCTCCACCCAGAGGAGGCTGTATTTGGATATCTGGGACAGTTATTTTCGGAAGCGTCTTCTTTAGCGGGTCGTGACAGCTCAAACGGTTCGTCACGTAATGTGGAGCAGCAGGACAAGAAATGTAAGCAGCAGAAAGAATGGTAGGGGATATATATGTATACAAGTAGTAATGGCATACACATATATATATATCTATATCTCTATTTCTCTCTCTAGGGAATATATATGTATACAAGTAGTAATGACATACATACTGTATATATCCTCTCTCTCTCTCTCTCTCTCTATCTAGGGAATATAGATGTATACAAGTATGAGGGGCTGATAGGCCTATACTACTGAAACACTGTCACGTATACTAGTTAAAAGCTGTTACGTATACATATACAAGTAGTGATGACATACATATATATATATATATATCTATATCTCTCTCTTTCTCTCTCTCTAGGGAATATAGATGTATACAAGTAGTAATGATATATATATATATATATATATATATATATATATATATAGGGAATATATATGTATACAAGTAGTAATGACATACATATATCTATATCTCCCTCTCTATCTCTCTCTCTCTCTCTCTCTCTCTCTCTCTCTCTCTCTCTCTCTCTCTCTCTCTCTCCTCTCTCTCTCTCTCTCTCTCTCTCTCTCTCTCTCTCTCTCTCTCTCTCTCTCTCTCTTCTCTCTCTCTCTCTCTCTCTCTCTCTAGGGCAGGGGTTCCCAACCTTTTTTCCCCCAGGGACCCCCAAACATCTCTGATGAAATTCCTGGACCCCCTCCTAATAAAATACCATAAAATACTTATTTTTTGTCATTTTAATACTTTTTCTTGTCATTTTAATAACAAACTGCTTATACACAGGCATATGCATCATAATTAGACCCACTATGCTTCTTTGACTTGTGCCTTCAATCAACAAATCTCATCTTGCACCATATGTATTTCAAAATGTTGGCCAATATTCAAATCCTGTATTCATCCTCTCAAATCAGGCCCTAATGGTGAACGGTTTGCATTTATGTTGAATGAAGTAAGAATCCACTACAGTAAAAATATCCTCACCTCGAGTGGTGGTAGTAAGGTTGACTGACATGAGAATGTCCTGCTTCAGATCCTCATTTTCGATATACTGCACATAAACGATGAGCACAGCCTCGTCTGCGACAGTTGTAGTTTCATCAAGTTGTATGGCAAATGGACCCTTTCTAAGCTTTTCTGACAGCTGCTGCTCGCAATCACTTGACATCTTATCAATTCGGTCTTTCACTACATTGTTCGAGAGTGGTACTGATTTTAGTTTATCCAGCCACCTGTGGGCCGCACAGTTTCTAAACCATTTTGATGCAGGCTGGTTTGATGAGCTGCTCGCCAATATTGTGTGGTTTCTTTGCTTTTGCAATTAAAAGCGAACACTCAAAGGAGGCTTCGGTAGCCTTCTGTAAATCACTGCCACCCCTGCTCCACGCTACTCTAACATCAACGGGCTTGTTCGCCTTGAGAGACTGTTCTTTCCTCCGAAAAAGTCCGGATCCTTCCCAACGGTTTCTGGGTGCTTAGACGCCTGATGTCTCTTCAGCTTGCTGGGCTTCAGGCTCGAGTTTGCCAACTTTTCTCCACAAATCACACACTCAGGTCGTTTGTCTGGTCCCTCAGTGAAGCCCATGGTGATGTAATTTTCGCGATTGCTGTAGGTCCTAACTTTTTTTTAGATGAGCTGCCGTCATCTCCTTTTCGTTTGTCACACATTTTCGCCTCTGTCGGCTGACTGCAGACGAGCCGAGAAACTTAACTAGCGTGCTAGGCTAGCTACGGAAAGTGATACAGTCAACTGATTCACGTTTTAGCGGCTACCCGGTAGCCTACTGTTAACGTTCAAAAATCATGTCTAGATGTTTATTTATTTATCTTTATTTTTTATTGTAGTGGAGAGACTATTCATGCTTCTGATGATAAAAATATGCTAATTAAATATTTATCTGAAAGAAAAAAAGAATAATAATAAAAAATAAATAAATAAAAAAATAACTCAAATCATCTGTGGTCTGGCGGACCCCCTGCGCCCCCTGGCGGACCCCCAGGGGGTCCGCGGACCCCAGGTTGGGAATCACTGCTCTAGGGGATATATATATATATATATCTCTATCTCTATCTCTATCTCTATCTCTCTCTCTCTCTCTCTACGGGATATAGATGTATACAAGTAGTAATGACATTAGGGCTGACCCCTATTAGTCGATTAAAAATAATAATAATAATATTTATTTAAAAAATATATGTATATATTTTTTAATCATTCTTTCCAAAAGAAAAGAGGCCTAGAAGCGTGGCTAACGCTAATGGCACGCATACCAGAGGCTAACTGCCTACGAAAACAGGCACAGAGGCACTGAAAGAGGATTTCACCCATCTAATGAACACACTAGACTAGACAAATATCAAGATGTATCCATCAGTGGACCAATTGCATGCTTTTGCAGAGGACAAGAAGCATTCAGTCGACTCCTTCAGACATTAAGCACCCCCCACAGCCCAAATGGAATGATACAAAAAAAATATATATATTATAGACAGAGAGAGATTGAGTGGAGGTGAGGAAGCAGCAGAGAGCAGAGAGAGAGAGAGTGATATACAGAGTTTGTTTCAAGTTTCAAGTTCAAGTTTCTTTATTAGTTGTCATACAGAAGTACATACTTGTATACAAAATGCTTCTTTCTGTTATGCTCCAGAGACTGTGCTAGACAAAAATAGATAAGTATAAAATAAGTATAGCAAGTATAAAATAGAAGTCAAGTACGTAGACACAAGTGTTCAGTATGTACATATATACAATGTTCAATGCAGAGTAGAAGTAACTGAGTTACCATACAATATACTATACAATATAATAATATACAATATACTATACAGTGCAAAGCAGAAATGGGATGAGGTACAATTTAGGTACAATTTACAGTAAGGTGTAATGAGGTATGGGTTGTAGTGCAAATTCTTTACCAATAAATATAAAGTGTGTTTAGGTGTTCTAAAGTGGGTGCTGCAGTGAGTTGTTTGTTTAAAGTTAGTGTGTGCGTGTGGATGTGTGTGCTGTGAGTGCATTTGATGGTTGTTACATAGTGTTATTGTTCGTTGAGCATCCTGATGGCCTGGGGATAGAAGCTTCTTCTGAGTCTCTCTGTGCTTGCCATGAGACTCCGGTATCGCTTGCCTGACCGCAGCAGTTCAAAGAGGCAGTTGTTTGGGTGGCTGGAGTCTTTGATAATTATCTTAGCCTTACCCATGCACCGCTTGTTGTAAATGTCCTGGAGAGTGGGAAGCCCCCCTCCAATTGTGCGTTCGGCTGAGCGGGCCACTCTCTGTAGTCTGCTACGGTCTTGTGTGGTGCTATTCCCAAACCAGGAGGTGATATTGCCAGTCAGGATGCTCTCTATTGTACATGAGTAGAAGTTCTTAAGGATCTTCTGACTGACTTGGAACTTCCTTAGGCGCCTGAGGAAGTAGAGGCGTTGCCGTGCCTTCTTCACAACACTGTCAATGTGTGTGGTCCATGTCAAGTCCTCGGATATGTGGACTCCGAGGTACTTAAAACTGTTCACTCTCTCAACCGGTGCCCCGTCGATGCTGAGGGGGCTGTAGTCCCTGACCCCCGACCTCCTAAAGTCCACAATCATCTCCTTTGTTTTGCTGACGTTCAGGGAGAGGCTGTTCTCTTGACACCATCCCGCTAGAACCTTGACCTCCTCCAGGTAGGCCCTCTCGTCGTTTGCAGAGACCAGGCCCACCGCGTGAATATTTTAGGCAACCAACTTGTGTTTAGCGTTTCTCTGATTGGCCAATACGCCCATGTGACCACGGCAGCGCGAGAGAGCGGCAGCGCGGAAATAGGCTGTCTATTGCCTCGCGCTGCAGCGCGGAAATAGGCTGTCTATTGCCATTCTCTAAGTCAAACTCTAACCTTAACCAGCTCCTTAACAGCGCCTAAACTTAACCCTTCTAACCTTAAGCAACTCCGAAACAATGCCTAACCTTAACCAACTCCGAAACAATGCCTAAACTTAACCGGCGAAATGAATGCATGTTAAAAAATATTGCCATTCTCTAAGTCAAACTCTAACCTTAACCAGCTCCTTAACAGCGCCTAAACGTAACCCTTCTAACCTTAAGCAACTCCGAAACAATGCCTAACCTTAACCAACTCCGAAACAATGCTTAAAGTTATGCCTAAACTTAACGGCGAAAGAATGCGAATGCACGTTTAAAAAAAAAAAAAAAAAAAATTTAAGGGAATCGAACTAGCCAGCAACGAGCCGTAGGATCCACAGCCATGCAGCTTTGCCAATTGAGCTATTTCTGGATACTGAATAAGGGGCGGTTACTGGCATATAATGAGCTCCGCTCTGCTGCTGCCGCGGGGGCGTGGCTAGACGCAAGTTGGGCGTGGTTAGACACAAGTTGGTTGCCTTTAATATTTAGGCAGGCCCACCACTACTGTGTCGTCAGCAAATTTGATGATTGTGTTGTTGTTCCGCTGTGCCACGCAGTCATGTGTGTACAGGGAGTAGAGGAGGGAACACAGCCCTGGGGGGCCCCTATGTTGAGAGTGATGGATGAGGAGGTGCAGTTGCCTGCTCTCACCACCTGGGGTCTGCCCGTCAGGAACTCCAAGACCCACTGGCAGAGGTCATAGTTCAAGCCCAGGTCCCTGAGCTTGGCTATGAGTTTGGAGGGGACTATGGTATTGAATGCTGAGCTGTAGTCGATGAACAGCATTCTCACATAGTTCCCCTGCCTCTTGTCCAGGTGTGATGCTGCTGTGTGCAGCACATGGGCTATGGCGTCCTCCGTGGACCTGTTGGGGCGGTATGCAAATTGCAGGGGGTCCAGGTTGATGGGGAGGGAGGAGCAGATGTAGCCCTTTACTAGCTTCTCAAAGCACTTCATGGCTATCGAGGTGAGAGCTACAGGGCGGTAGTCGTTGAGGCAAGCAGGTTTGTATTTTTTGGGTACAGGGATAATAGTGGACGTCTTCAGACAGGTGGGGATGACAGCCTGTTCCAAGGACAGGTTAAATATGTCAGTGAATACCGGGGCCAGTTGGTCGGCACAGAGTTTTAGGACGCGGCCGGGGATACCGTCCGGTCCTGCTGCCTTCCTGATATTCACTTTCTTAAAGGTCCTCCTCACCTCATGTTCTGTTACCCTGAACACTGAGTCTCCATCAGCAGTGTCCCCCCCCTCCATTGCAGTGGTTTGTAGGCTGGTGTTGTTATTCCCAGCCTCAAACCTCGCATAGAAGGTATTGAGATCATTTGCTAAGGAGATGTCACTGGTCAGCTTGAGGGAGGGGCCATTGTAATCTGTCATCGTTCTGAGGCCCTGCCACATAGCTCTAGAGTCAGCCTGTTCATATTGAAGTTCAATTTTATCCCTGTAGCGCCTCTTTGCTTCTATTACTGTCCTCCTGACGTTGTATCTCGCTACCTTGTGGTCATTCATGTTGCCTGCCACAAGCCCGCCGTTGTATGCTGAGGTGCGCGCTTTCAGAGCCTCACGGATGCATTTGTCTACCCAGGGCTTTTGGTTTGGGTAAACTCTAATTGTGGTAGTGGGGATTGTTTCTTCCACCAAAGTACAAACAAAGTCCAGCACTGTCTCCGTGTAGTCATTAATGTTATCTGTGTTATCGCGGTTCGCGGAACCCCCCCCAATCTGTACATTCAAGTGCAGCCTGTAGCGTTTCCTCTGACTCCACAGACCATTTCTGCACATCTCGCAAGACTACTGGCGCGCGCTTGAGACTTTGTTTATACTGCGGTGAAAGAAAGATGGCGTCATGATCAGACTTGCCGAATCCACTGGCAGAATGAGACTTGTATCCACACTTGTGAGGTGAGAGGAAGTTAAAAGGAGAGGAGAAAGCGAGAAGGTGTTCGTGGTACTGGACACTAGACTGGCTGAGAAACCCCCATGACCCTTGAAACTGACCTGGACCGGAAGACAAATCTGATTATTGAACATCCGCTTTTTGTACGAGAGCCTGATACATGTTTTGACCCTGGACTGTTAGCTGACTACTCTAATTGCCCATCGGACTGTTGTGCTTCTATTCAATAAATATCTTTTATTTATTGAAATTGTGCTTGTGTGGACAGTTGAATTTGTTTGTTTTGAACCGCGTCGAGCCTGAACACCACCAGGCGTTTAAGCCAGGGGTCTGTGGGTCCAACCCCAGGACATCAAACCTGCATTCTGGTGAACTTTTATGCACCGATTTGTGCTCTTTCTGCATCAATTCATGGTCATGTACAGTAGGGGTGTCTGAAATTGTTGGTTAATACAGTATAGTTACAGGTAAGAAGGATATCTAAATGTTTTGACCCCCTTATTTTCTACCTCTTTTGGGGGTTGTCTTTCATATTAGCTATATATATATTTTTTTATATTTATTTGAAGGGGATAAATTATCCTCTTCTCAATATTGAGGGGGACATGTCCCCTGCAACCCCCCACCTAAACCTATACGTGTGTGTGTGTGTGTGTGTGTGTGTGTGTGTGTGTGTGTGTGTGTGTGTGTGTGTGTGTGTGTGTGTGTGTGTGTGTGTGTGTGTGTGTGTGTGTGTGTGTGTGTGTGTGTGTGTGTGTGTGTGTGTGTGTGTGTGTGTGTGTGTGTGTGTGTGTGTGTGTGTGTGTGTGTGTGTGTGTGTGTGTGTGTGTGTGTGTGTGTGTGTGTGTGTATATGTATGTACAGGGATGTGCACAGAGGGGCAGGTGCTCAAAGGCTGAAAAGGGCACTATACCTGTGTGAATTAGAACCAAGCCCGATTTTTGGGGGCCCTTTTTTGGGCGGGGGGGGGCCCCCTTTTTATGCTTTTTGGGGGGTTTTGGTGATCAAATATTGAATATTGAAATATAATAATCAGTGCAGGAGCTCACTTATCCTTTAAAGACACTTTTATCACTGACTTAAAAGGCCCATACATCTCCATAAATGTTCAGGGGGGAGGGAATAAGTGCTTACCCTACAGACCCCAAGAAGTGCTGTATATTCTGTATTGTTTAATATAAATGCCTTTTTTATTCCAATCCCGATTTGTATTTGAGATTCCCAAAGCCCATCGGACTTGACTTCTTCGTGTCCCTCAATGAGTGTAATGCCAGCATTCAACTGTATGCGCCACAGCGGTTTCTATCATCATCATCAACATCATCACCACCCACGCTATGCATAAAATATATAGGTCCGCGGAGAGGCACGCTGAGGAGGCCGTGCAAAAAAAATGTATGTATGCAGGTATGCATGTATATATATATATGTGTATGTATTTGCTTTTGTTTGGTTTGTGTTTTGAATCACACAGTTTTATATAAAAACAAGAATATTTTTTTTTATATGGGAATAGATCAAACAAGGAGTCTGTCCTGTTCAGTTCTGTCCTGTTCTGTCCTGTTCTGCCATGAGAGTCTGTTCTGTCCTGTTCTGTCCTGTTCTGTCCTGTTCTGCCGTGAGAGTCTATTCTGTCCTGTTCTGTCCTGTTCTGTCCTGTTCTGTCCTGTTTTGTCCTGTTCTGTCCTGTCCTGTTCTGTCCTGTTCTGTCCTGTTCTGTCCTGTTCTGTCCTGTTCTGTCCTGTTCTGTCCTGTTCTGTCCTGTTCTGCCGTGAGAGTCTGTTCTGTCCTGTTCTGTCCTGTTCTGTCCTGTTTTGTCCTGTTCTGTCCTGTCCTGTTCTGTCCTGTTCTGTCCTGTTCTGTCCTGTTTTGTCCTGTTCTGTCCTGTCCTGTTCTGTCCTGTTCTGTCCTGTTCTGTCCTGTTCTGTCCTGTTCTGTCCTGTTCTGTCCTGTTCTGTCACGAGAGTCTGTTCTGTCCTGTTCTGTCCTGTTCTGTCCTGTCCTGTTCTGTCCTGTTCTGTCCTGTTCTGTCCTGTTCTGTTCTGTTCTGTCCTGTTCTGTTCTGTCCTGTTCTGTCCTGTTCTGTCCTGTTCTGTTCTGTTCTGTTCTGTTCTGTTCTGTCCTGTTCTGTCCTGTTCTGTTCTGTCCTGTTCTGCCGTGAGAGTCTGTTCTGTCCTGTTCTGTTCTGTTCTGTCCTGTTCTGTCCTGTTCTGCCGTGAGAGTCTGTTCTGTCCTGTTCTGTCCTGTTTTGTCCTGTTCTGTCCTGTTCTGTCCTGTTCTGTCCTGTTCTGTCCTGTTCTGTCCTGTTCTGCCGTGAGAGTCTGTTCTGTCCTGTTCTGTCCTGTTCTGTCCTGTTCTGTCCTGTTCTGTCCTGTTCTGTCCTGTTCTGCCGTGAGAGTCTGTTCTGTCCTGTTCTGTCCTGTTCTGTCCTGTTCTGTCCTGTTCTGTCCTGTTCTGCCGTGAGAGTCTGTTCTGTCCTGTTCTGTCCTGTTCTGTCCTGTTCTGTCCTGTTCTGCCGTGAGAGTCTGTTCTGTCCTGTTCTGTCCTGTTCTGCCGTGAGAGTCTGTTCTGTCCTGTTCTGTTCTGTCATGAGAGTCTGTCCTGTTCTGTCCTGTTCTGTTCTGTCCTGTTCTGTTCTGTCATGAGAGTCTGTCCTGTTCTGTCCTGTTCTGTTCTGTCCTGGCGCTGGGAGCTGTCGCCTCTACTTCATCTTCCACACCCACTTCCAGTGTCCTTGTGTCTCTCCCCTGTGTGTTTCTCAGCACAATACACCAGAGCAGAAGACAATACAAGGCTGAGCATGCCCGAACAGGTATCCCATATCTACTGTCATTACAACACGGTCATTAATATCTCCTACATGCCTACAAGTTTCAACACATATTGTACACAGGTGCCGTATGCCTAAAAACCGGGAGGATAATGGCAAGGCATGTCCCGAACAAGGCTTGTCCACCTGTGCAAACACACCTGAATACAACAACAACAACAACAACAACAACACAGGGCACAGTGGGATGACACATCTGTAATTTTCACGGACACGTTCATGCTATGTATAGAAATTTGCTCTATTGTAAATACCGTGCCTTTCATTGCAGTTTTCTGTCTCTTAATTCCTATGCGAGGTGCACTGTGTAACAATAGGGTCGACACAGCTCCCTGTCATCTCAGGACCACGATAACAGTGGTTTGTCTCGTGTCGCCGGCTGAATTACAGTAAGTCACCAAGTTGATGGGCAGTTCTGTGTAACAGCTGACAGTTGAGCTGGCGTGTCTCTGAGACCTAAAATGACAGGGTCTTAGGGAGAACAATCATCCATTAAAAGTTACAATAGAGTTAGACTCTGCTCTTGTTATCCACATGCTACAAACATCGGGGGTTAGCCAAGATTGTTTGTAACGTCCTACAATAAACTAACACTTGCATGCTAATGTAACGCCCACACGCACGCACACACACGCACCAACGCACGCACGCACCAACGCACACACGCACGCACGCACGCACGCACGCACACACACACACACACACACAACTAACAACATACCCTCTTTCATAACCTAACAAAGGTTAAACCCGGCCAGCACACCTGTAATTCAAATCCAACAGATACAACCTTTCAAATATGGGAGACCTGCCAGTGGCGGACTCCTCTCTGTGTACACTGGAGGACTGTGAGCCCTAGTCCCTCTCACTCCCTGTCACATCCAATCAAGCAGCCGTTAACATTCCATCCAGCCTGTAGCCAGAGGTGACTTACCTCCATGACAGACCGCCTGCTCCCCACAGCTGCTGCTGCTACTGCTTCGTGTCCTTCCTTCCTCACTTCCCAAAGGTGCCTGGAATAGACTGTGGACCGACCACAGTTAGTCTGGCGCTACAGCCTGGTGCTACAGTCTGCCGTGGCGGGGGAGATCTTCTGAGATGTCTCAGGCTGAGATGTTCACAGGCAGGACGAGAGACATGTTGTTTGCTTTTGTTTATGTTTTCTCCCCCCCTTCTCCTCCTCCTCTCATCCATCTCCATCTCCTGGTACGGTTGGATCTGCTCGTCCCGTCTCCCAGGAAGTGAAGACTGTCTGTCAAATACCTACGTAAACACACACTCACATTCTCTCTCTTTACAGTATATCCTTGTTCCCTCTCTCTTAAACTCCCTCCCACTCTCTCCTTCACTCACACAGCCAGCACTCCCTCCCCCTCTCCTCTCCCTGCCCCCCCTCTCCTCCACCTCTCATCTCCTCCCTCTCTCCCTCCCATCTCCTCCCCCTCCCCTCTCCTCCCCCTCTTCTCTCCCTCCCCTCCCCTCTCCTCCCCCTCTCTCCCCCCCTCTCCTCTCCTCTTCATCCACCTCTCTTCTCCTCTCCTCTCCTCTCATCCCTCTCTCTGTAGCTGGATCTCTCCCACTCTCTTCCCTCCATTATAGCAATGTCCTCTTCCGCCCTCCCTCGCTTTATATCTACCTCCCCCCTCTCTCTCCATTCCACCTTTCTCTTCTCTCTCTCTCTCTCTCTCTCTCTCTCTCTCTCTCTCTCTCTCTCTCTCTCTCTCTCTCTCTCTCTCTCTCTCTCTCTCTCTCTCTCTCTCTCTCTCTCTCTCTCTCTCTCTCTCTCTCTCTCTCTCTCTCCTGCTTGGCATTAAGCCTGGAGGTTCTGCTATCCATCTTAACTCACTTCATTGCCTCTATGCCTGCATGCCCACATACCATCGTCACTGCCTAGTCCTACACTTCTAAAGCTTTTATAGATACAAGGCATGTAAGTGGTATACTTGTTGTGTGTGTGGGTGTCTATGTCTGTATATGCGTTCATATGTGTGTGTGTGTGTGTGTGTGTGTGTGTGTGTGTGTGTGTGTGTGTGTGTGTGCATGCTGAACTGTTTGATAATTGAACCAATTACATCTATATTGCCTTATAATAGGGCATCTATAATGTATTATACCATAATGACTGCACATTATGAATATAGTCTGGACACATAATTACAAGCCAGTGGCTGTATATTGCATATTGTATTCATACCATAAGCAGAAAGCATTTCCCCAGCTCATGAGGTAACGCTCTACAGACTTGCAGTCCTTGAAATTGTTTACTTGCAAAATGCAATGTGCAATAGACTTGTGTAATTGAAAGGTTTGGTTATGCAACACAAACAGAAGTGTGTGTGTGTGTGTGTGTGTGTGTGTGTGTGTGTGTGTGTGTGTGTGTGTGTGTGTGTGTGTGTGTGTGTGTGTGTGTGTGTGTGTGTGTGTGTGTGTGTGTGTGTGTGTGTGTGTGTGTGTGTGTGTGTGTGTGTGTGTGTGTGTGTGTGTGTGTGTGTGTGTGTGTGTGTGTGTGTGTGTGTGTGTGTGTGTGTGTGTGTGTGTGATTGTAATGAAATAGCAGGTGATTATCAACTGTGGCCAATGAGCTGTGTAATGCTGCCATATTGTTTGGCAAAACACATATATCTGATCAATATGCAAGTCCTATCCCAGAGGATATTGATACTCTGCTCTACAATATCTTTATGGAAACACTCTTCAGTATATCTTTAGACATTGTGTTGGCATTGTAATGCCAATATGATAAAGCAAACAATGTGTCTTAATTTAGGGTGACCATATTTTGATTTCCAAAAAAGAGGACATGCCCCCCCAGCCTCGAGATACTTAATGATACTCAGGCATGCGTTGCTCATGGGACGACTGGTTGCACTATGTTTTAATGACGCCGCGCGCGCGCTCCCGCACATGCACATAGATGTTCCCTCGCATAGCACAGACTAAAGACAGTGCCTAATTGCCTCTACGAATGGAATGTAACACATTTCATTCACAAGTTTGTGTGAATGTATCTGAGAACGTATTTGAACACACCTGACGACCGGCCATATTGTTATGCAAAGTAGTACTTAGCGAGTTGGCGCATCAGTCGGGTGCAGCGCATTCCTGTGTGCACACGTGTGCACATCCGTGCATGTGCGTGCTTCTGCTCACAGACTGGTTGCACGGCGTGCAACCCCGTCCCATGAGCAACGCATGCCGATACTCAACGTTTACTCAAAGATGCATTATTGTTTTAATATATTTAAAGTATGCCTCCTCTCTATGGATATACAATTATTATTTATATTATTTTACTGTATATAACACAACACTATCTCTCTATAACCAAAGACACACCAAACCAAAGTTAACAATCAGCATGCTTGATGATTATGCCTAGAATTATCTGACATCTCAATGGCACAATAATTACTTAAAAATCAACCTGTAACAAAATAATAGCTCTCTTTTCAAGTCTTACTGGACAAAAATAAATAACAAAATATATGAAATAATAGAAAATATCTTTTTCAGACAAATCGTTTTTTTTTGCCATGTTTCAATGAGATATTATGCAATGGTTTCTGCTGTCTCATTTGGTGTATTTAACCTCGATTCATTTTGTTTGCATGCCACCCATCTTCCAGTCAAAGTACTATTATGATTGGGAATATTGTCACTGCTCCGTGGTTACTCCTGTCTGTAGAAACACCACAGTACTGGATTTGATTTGAGTGCTTCATGTGCGACATCAATCGAGTCGAGTGGGGCGCTATAACACATTGGCTTCGGATTTAGTGCGCGCACTAGTGAACTTCGCCTCCCATTTGTTCCGACGGGTAGGTACATTTGGAATTTCTTCTGCAGTTCATCTGTAAAAGTACATTCTTTGGCATTGTGAATGTGAGCTGCGCTCCACTCTGTCCTCTCTTCCTCTGTTTGTGTGTGAGTGTAGTTGTAGAGCCGCCCACAAAGCTTCTCAGGGATTACGTCACACACGCAACAGATTACCGTAGTATTCTGTGCAATGCGCCAGTCAATTTAAGTATATGCAAACGGTCCGTGAAAGCCGGACATTTTCATGCATTTATAAACCCCCCCCGGACGGCCCGGACAGGGCGTGAAAAGAGGACATGTCCGGCCAAAAGAGGACGTTTGGTCACCCTATCTTAATTACAAAGTGAAATGGTGTGCTGAGATACAGGCCCAGTTACGATCCTGAACCCCCTGAACCCTAAGTAACATCATATTTAAAGGAAAACTCCAACATTTTGGGAAATTAGCTTATTGCCATCTACCCTGGAGTTAGACAAGAAGATGCATACCTTTTTCTTCTCTGTGCATGCAGTAGGAATAGGAAGACGTTGGGAACTAGGCTAATGGAGGAACCTACTTCCAGTGACTGACGCTAAGCTAGGCTAACGTGGTGTCTTCCTACTCCTACTGCATGCACAGAGAAGAAAAAGGGTATGTATCTTCTTGTCTAACTCCAGGGTAGATGCCAAATAAGCTAATTTCCCAAAATGTTGGAGTTTTCCTTTAACCTGAAGTGAAAGGTCCTCATGCGCTCAGTTGGGAAGTGGTGTTGTACCTCTGGCTAGGCAGGTTCTGTGTTACATGAGGAGGACAGAGTATCTATGTAATGCAAGTGATCTACAATGTTTCATATGTCCTGCTATTGATGTTGTTATAGGGGTAGGCAACCCTAGGCACGCGTGCCTGCACAGGCACGCGGGGGCATTTTCATTGGCACAGGGGGCAGCATAAAAAGAAATTATAATATTATAATTTTTTTTGCTTTGAAATATTATAGTGAAATATTTTGCACTGTTGTCGCATTTATCTTGTTGAAATCCTCCCACAGGTTCTTTTTTGTAAGTCGACTGTTTTGCACACCCCTATGACAGCTATACAGCTGTTCCCATGGTGCTCAGCTGTCAGCAGTCAGCTGGCCTCCCGCGCCCGCGCGCAGTTCCCAGGTAATCACACAGTGCTGCGGTTGCATTCTGTATGTGCCGTCTTTCATGATGGCAACCCCCGCTAAGAAAGTTAAAGCAAAGGAAATTCGGGCATTCCAGCCCTCGTGGACAGACGACTACGGGTTTGTGTGTCAGAAGGACTGTGCTGTGTGTACTTTATGTTTAGAAAATGTAGTTTGCAGAACGTCAGGTGTGAAACGCCATTTTGAGACGAAGCATCAAAAAAGTTTCAAAGATCAGGCGGATAAGGCAGAATCGATTAAACGTGCCGTGGCCAGGTATGGAAAGCAAGCCAGCACCCTCAAAGTGTTCAGACTGCTAAAAACCACGCGACTGAAGCAAGCTATCGCATTGCTCATTGCATTGCGAAATGTGGAAAGCCATTCACTGATGGCGAGTATATCAAGGAGGCTTTTCTCTGTAGCTCAGATGTTTTGTTTGAAGGCTTGCCAAACAAAGAGACAATCAAATCAAGGATAAAAGATATCCCCATGTCAGCTTGAAGTGTCGAGCGACGCATCAACGAAATGTCAGAAAATATCAGAGAACAGCAAACAGCTGGATTAAAAGATGCTCCGGTGTGCAGCTTAAAGTGACCAACTACAGCCCCCAGATAACGGAGCTCAGTAAAGCAAAACTGTTTGTCTGCATTGCACCCCCGCCCCAACCCAGATTTAGGGTTGATACAACCATCATAATAATATTGTTAATAATAACAATAACAATAATGATGTAATAATGTAAAAATTATCATTAAAAATACCTGATTATGAAGAAAAGAAATTACGATGCATGGAATATTGTTGATAAGGCACACTAGTTACAACTATATTTCAAACTGGCACTTCATGTCAAAAAGGTTTCTGACCCCTAGGATGACTTGAGGGTTTAGATGCAGAAACGCACGTCCTCTACATGAATGATTCCAGTGAGATGCCGGAGTAGAATTAGACGGGTTATTTTGAAATGATGTGTTTAGGTCGGCAAGCTATGTTGCTGCAGCCTGGAATAGAAGATTATTTCAATCAATCGTACAGTATGACCCACGTCTGTGTTTTGTTGGTATATGTTGTTTAATCTCACTTGTGTACATACTGTATGTGTGCTGATCTTGTATTCTGGTCTAGTATTGTGCTATTGTTTTGTTTTGCTCCACCTTCATTTGTGTGTGTACACTTTTTTTAATTTAATATTATATTTCTTATTCATCAATCAATCAATCAACCAATCAATCAATCAACCTATCAATCAATCACTCAATATAACAGTTATAAATAATAATAATTCATTACATTTATATAGCGCTTTTCTCAAACTCAAAGCGCTTGAGTTATGATTTATTACTATGAACCATAATTACATAATTACAGTTATGGTTTAGGCTTTGGGTAGTTAGGAGTTAGGGAATGAGTGCAGTGTTCTCACAAGTATAGTTATACCAACGTGTGTGTGTGTGTGTGTGTGTGCAGGGCCGCCTCAGGGGGTGTGCGAGCAGTGCGGTCGCACAGGGCCTCGCGGAAGGGGGGCCTCGCACAAAAAAAATAAAAGAAAAATATTTTTATTTATTCTTTTTTTCGAGGCCCCCTTCCCGCGAGGCCCTTTTTCATCACAGACCTAAAATCTAGTTTTGCTTATATGCTTATATATTTCACATTAGACACGTTTGTAGAATGTGTCTGACTTGTTCCTGCCTCTGCGGCTCTGCAGACTGCAGTGTTCCGGTTTCTGCGGCTCTGCTGTTCTACAGATTTTAGAATAGTGTTTCCGGGCTCTTCCCGGACCCACGAGGTACAGGGATCTATTCAGCGCTATTCAGAGGAGCGAGTGGATGTCTTTTCAAAAGCAGCATGGATCAGAAGAAATTACACCGTGGGCCATAAGCTTGTTATCAATACCAAGTATGATGGTTATGCCAACTTTGCCAAGACGAAGAGGATGTTCGGCAGATGGACTGAAGATGAAAGTTGTTGCATGTTAGAAGAACCTTCAGTCAGGCTATAGCTATGTCGGCTAGTACTAGTAGCAATTTGCTAAGGGCAGGGACACGTAACTAGCGTTAGCTAATGCTAGTTAGCTAGCGTTGCTAGCGCTAGCTAGCGTTAGCTAACGCTAGCTAGCTAGCATTAGCTAACGCTAGTTACGCGTCCCTGCCTTTAGTTAATTGCTAAGTTATCGAGTGCTAACGTGTGGCAGAAAACTAGGACTCCCAAGGGACTGGTACTTTTCATCTCCACGGAAAGTCTCCTTCCAACTTTGCCATTGATACTGCGTTATGGTGAGTTCATGCAACCTATTCTATTCCCGCCGTTGAGCTCGCTCTCTCTCTCTCTCTCTCTCTCTCTCTCTCTCTCTCTCTCTCTCTCTCTAAAACACAGTGCTTCCCAATCCTCTCCTCGAAGCACCCCAGCCGTTCCATGTATTTGTTAAATTCCACCACCAGCACACCTGATTCAACTTAACAAGCCCTTTATTAGTTGAATCAGGTGTGCTGGTGGTGGAATTTAACAAATACATGGAACGGCTGGGGTGCTTCGAGGAGAGGATTGGGAACCACTGCTCTAACACACACATACATGCCCTCTCTCTAACACACACACAAACACACACACTGACACACAGACATGCTCTCTCTCTCTAACACACAAACACACATGCTCTCTCTCTCTCTCTCTCTCTCTCTCTCTCTCTCTCTCTCTCTCTCTCTCTCTCTCTCTCTCTCTCTCTCTCTTTCTAACACACAGACATGCTCTATCTATCTCTCTCTCTTCAATTCAAATGGGCTTTATTTCACATTCTTGTATTTCTCCCAGTAGGTATGGGAGTTTTGAGTTATTGTCCATGTTTTCAAAGTCTCTTTGGGTGTTTGCAATTTGTGGGAAGTATATGTCTCTGATGTCTTGGTATAGTGGGCAGGTTGTTAAGAAGTGGAGCTCGGTTTCCACCTCATCTTGTGTGCAGTGGGTGCATAGTCTGTCTTCGCTTGGGAGCCAGGTCTGCCTATGGCGGCCTTTCTCGATGGCTAGGCTGTGCTCGCTGAGTCTGTACCTAGTCAAGGATCTTCTTAGTTTTGGATCAGTCACAGTGCTCAGGTATTCTGCCACTGTATACTCTCTGTTTAGGGCCAAATAGCATTTCAATTTGCTCTGGTTTTGGGTTGTTTCTTTCCAATGTGTGTCTCTCTCTCTCTCTCTCTCTCTCTCTCTCTCTCTGGCCTTGCTCTGGTGGAGGGTCAGGGGCATTGCCGGGTCTGTGCAGCGATAACACTGTATATTGACTGTAGAACGGGAGCTCTCTCTCGCTCTCTCTCTTGCTATATGTTGACTGTATCATGCCCAGCCTCGGGCAGCGCTATTATTTAAGAATATGTTGACTGTATGATTTTTCTTTTTTTTTTTAATTTTTTTTTACCTTTTAGGGGGGGGGGGTGCGCCTCGCGTTTAAATCTCGCACAGGGCCTCGCATTTCTCCCAGGCGGCCCTGTGTGTGTGTGTGTGTGTGTGTGTGTGTCTGTAGGGCTGATGAGTCATCCATGCTCTTACCCCTCCCTCCATGCTCTGCTATTGTTGATTTAACCTGCTTCACTGGTTCCCCCGGCCCACTCACTGACTTCACACACACATAAATACATGCATGCACTCATGCACATAAACATGAACACACACACACACACACACACACACACACACACACACACACACACACACACACACACACACACACACACACACACCCACACCCACACCCCTCCCCCCCCCACACCCCCCCCCCCCCCCCCCCTCCCCCCCCCACACACACACACACACACACACACACACAGAAGCAGGCGGGCGGAGGAAGCTCTGTGTTATTTTGGTTCATGGTTGAGTTATGTAACAGCAGAGCTGAATACATGATGAGGATGGTTGGCTACAGGATAGAACCCCTGACTGTACAGTGTTGGCAGAAGAACCCCTAATTGATATCAAACCCCACCCTTCTTTCTACATCCTCCAATCACAACTGTTGCCTATATGGGACATGTTGTGATTGGAGGATCAAGGGTTTCAATTGAATTGCCAATCTAAGGTTCCTTCTTTGTTTCCTATCTTTCCTCATCTTTTTTTGGGGGTTAAGCCAGGGGGGGGGGGGGGGGGTTGTTCCTTTGTGGGCCTGTGAGGCCCGTTGAGACATGTAATGTTATTTTAGGCTAATCAAATAAATCTGTTGAGTTAACCTGCTGACTCTCTGAACACGCCCCCTCACTCTCCCCACTGCTGCCCTGCATCTGTCTGTCTGTCTGTCTGTCTGTCTGTCTGTCTGTCTGTCTGTCTGTCTGTCTGTCTGTCTGTCTGTCTGTCTGTCTGTCTGTCTGTCTGTCTGTCTGTCTTTCTTTCTTTCTGTCTCTCTCATGTCTCCCTTTTGCACGTTTGTTTATAAGCCTAACCCTTACCTTAACCATAACCTCAACCCTTACCTTAACCTTAGGGGGTATGTTTTGAATGCTTAAAGGGTCCCCCCCAGGGTTGAAACCACACCTACGCCTTTGCTTGCTGATCTACACTTGGTAGTTGATGTCTTAAGTTAAGCCTTAAGGTCCCCCTATAGGACCCCCTGCTTTTCTTTATCATAAATCGATCAATAGAGACCGTATTAGATCCCCAATTATCATATCATGGGGTATCATTGGAAAGCCACACTCATTGGCTACAACCCTGTGCAAAGATTTTCGAGATCGCCAAATGATTGACGGAACTAGAGCCCCGGGAGTCGGGGGTGGTAATGTGTACTTTTGCGTACTTTGGGGCACGCCTCATATATCGGTGTCACCTGAAAGGGCAATCGACAGGCAACAAATAGGGCTTTAATCCTATCTATATATTGTATTAAAAGAAATGCACACCCGAGCCACTAGAGGTCGGCAAAGAATCGTCCACATGTGGGCCCTTGGATGTTAAGAGGTTAATGTTTTTAAATATTTTTTTGTAGCAAAGAGTAAAGACCATAACCCTATCAAAAACAGTAGTCAAAGTGTATATTTTCATTTTACCGATGTTTTATACGATTTATCGGAAATACGAATTTATCGGAAAATGCTAATTATCGTAAAAACCGCAAGGAAATGACTAAATCCAGATTCAACCCTGCCATTGGAAAGAGGAGCATTTTCCCTATCCATAGATGTATGATTTGGCCATAATAAGGTCAAGGTCAAGTTCAAGGTCAAATATGAATTTATAATTAAAATCGATTATCATTAATTACTGTATCTACAAATCCTTCTGTTTAATCATCTTCCCTTTATTCATTTGCTTAGATTTTTTGTACACATGATGGTACATGGTGGTGAATGAGCTCAGTGAGCATTTTCTCCTACCCGTATACATTTTTGATCAAAGATGCAAAAATCATAAATCATAATTTATATTCTCCTTTTCTTCATTACAATTTACTCAGCCTAGTAACAGACACAATATTTCTGACACTGGAAATACATACCCCCAGGTCCCTAGATGTTCCTGGATACCAAGAACATGCAAATTGACCTTGCAGAAGTGGAGCAATCTTCCATTTACTTAGGCATGTACCTTTAGGCGAAAACGGTCTACAGATTAACAGGTTAATCTGTTTCAGTCTATTCATCAAGACATGAACACGTGCGCAGGATGTAACTCACTTTGTTCTGCCTCACATTTTCCGACAGGGCGAGGATTCATTGTACATACTGTAGATCCCAGAAAGTGTGCAAAATCCATCTCCCCACATCTACCGTAACATATAGATCTATGTCTCTCTCTCCATCCTCTCTCTCTCCATCCTCTCTCTCTCTCTCTTTCTCCTAGACTGCCAGCTGCTGCATCACAATTAGCAGCCTCTCTTTCCAATTTATATTACAGGATTAATTACTTTGTTGGTCAGCGAAAGAGAACTAAACAATACGTCACCCTTTTCTTTGCTGCCTTTGGCGTGATTGGTTTAGTGGCAGACCCCCCCCCCCCCAGTACCCCTGGTGCCAACTTGTCCTGAAATGATATCCTCCCCCTTTAGTCTCCAGGATAATGACATGTAATCAAGTCCGAGGAACGTAGCCAGAGTCACTGACTTTACCCTCGCAGGGTACCAGAGATGTATATCATACGCGCGCGCGCACACGTGTATACTGTCACAGACCAGCACTATTTTGTATAGTTCGTCAAACCAGAATATGCTGACTATGGCAATTCTAAATAAATGGGCTGTTTTCGACTCAAGGCTATAAACATCGTGGGACAGACCAGACCTTCATGCTTTCTGATAAGCACATCCACTCCAGTGCAACAGGGACTTCTTAAAGGGGCAGTTCACCCAAAATACAAAGGAAACGGCTTACCCAGAGGACTATCTATCCACCCAGATATTTTTGGTGTGATTTACTGAGGTTTGGAGATATTTGGAGATATTGATATGTCCCCCGCCACTCCAATACAGTGGAGTTCAATGGGATTTTTTGTGTGTATGTGTGTGTGTGTGATAATGTCCTCAATACCATGATGAGAGTACAGTAGCTAGTGATGTCACTGTGTTGTCATAATGAGAGTACAGTAGCTAGTGACATCACTGTGTTGTCATAATGAGAGTACAGTAGCTAGTGATGTCATTGTGTTGTCATGATGAGAGTACAGTAGCTAGTGACGTCACTGTGTTGTCATAATGAGAGTACAGTAGCACTAGCTAGTGACGTCACTGTGTTGTCATAATGAGAGTACAGTAGCACTAGCTAGTGATGTCACTGTGTTGTCATGATGAGAGTACAGTAGCTAGTGATGTCACTGTGTTGTCATAATGAGAAGTACAGTAGCTAGTGATGTCACTGTGTTGTCATAATGAGAGTACAGTAGCTAGTGATGTCACTGTGTTGTCATAATGAGAAGTACAGTACTAGCTAGTGATGTCACTGTGTTGTCATAATGAGAGTACAGTAGCTAGTGATGTCACTGTGTTGTCATAATGAGAGTACAGTAGCTAGTGATGTCACTGTGTTGTCATGATGAGAGTACAGTAGCTAGTGATGTCACTGTGTTGTCATGATGAGAGTACAGTAGCTAGTGATGTCACTGTGTTGTCATAATGAGAGTACAGTAGCTAGTGATGTCACTGTGTTGTCATAATGAGAGTACAGTAGCTAGTGATGTCACTGTGTTGTCATAATGAGAGTACAGTAGCTAGTGATGTCACTGTGTTGTCACTCTCACTGCACTCTGAATCTGAACCACATGCTGTTTGCCCTCATCATTTTGCTGTCATAATAAACCTTAGATCGCGCAGGTGATTGTGTGCATGGGTGTGTACTTGTGTGATTGGATATGTGGGTGTGTAAATGTGTAAGTGTGTGTGTGTGTACGTGTGATTGGATGCCTGGGTGTGTAAATGTGTGTGTGTGTGCATGTGTGTGTGCGTGTGTGTGTGTGTGTGTGTGTGCGTGTGTGTGTGCGTGTGTGGGTGTGTGTGTGTGTGTGTGTACTTGTGTGATTGGATGCCTGGGTGTGTAAATGTGTGTGTGTGTGTGTGTGTGTGTGTGTGCGTGTGTGTGTGCGTGTGTGTGTGTGTGTGTACTTGTGTGATTGAGTGCCTGGGTGTCTAAATGTGTGTGTGTGTACTTGTGTAACGGATGGTACCGCGAAGCGCAGTCACGAAGGGCTGGGGTGAGTAGTGGTGCTATGGGTTAAACTCACTATCATCCTCAAAATACAGATAGACACGTTGATATATGGTTGGTATAACGGTCTGTGCTGTTGCCCGCGGCGCGGGAGACCCGGGTTCGAAACTCCCTCGGGGCATTGAAGTTTAAGGTGACGATGTCACAACTGTTACATTGGTGCCATGACCCGGATGCCTTGGGTGGAGTGGAGTGAGTGTAACGGATGGTATCGTGAAGTGCAGTCACTAAGGACTTCAGATGTTGTGAAGTGGCTGGGGTGAGTAGCGGTGCTATGGGTTAAACTCACTCTCATCCTCAAAATACAGATAGACACGTTGCAAAGTAGTGAGTTCACTTCTTGGTATAACGGTTTGTGCTGTTGCCCGCGGCGTGGGAGACCCGGGGTCGAAACTCCCTCGGGGCATCAAAGTTTAATGTGACGATGTCACAACTGTTACATAATTGTGTGATTGGGTGCCTGGGTGTCTAAATGTGTGTGTGTGTGTACTTGTGTGATTGGGTGCCTGGGTGTCTAAATGTGTGTGTTTGCACTTGTGTGATTGGGTGTGTGGGTGTGTACTCGTGTGATTGGGTGTGTATGCGTGGGGGTGTGTACAAGTGTTAATCTGAAGGCCTGTGATTGTGTGTTCTTAAGGACCCTGTTTGTATACCTCCATTGACAGAAAGCTGTGAGTAGAATAGCTTATTATTCTTGAACGTGTTCAAACTAGCTCCTGCTGGAGAAGTGATGGATCTGAGCCTCTGTGAGATGATGAAGATATGTTGGCTTTCGTCTCCCTGAAGCGGACTCTGTGTGTCATTGTGTGATGTGCCTCTAGTGTGCTGCGTGTGTCAACGTGACTGTCAGTGTGGACTGAGCACATACTGAGTAACTAACAGACCTGGGAACGTCATTGTATATGTCCCTGACACACCACAAACCGTCTGGGCCGGTCCTTATATACCGGCAGCCATCAGGCTCTACAACAAAGGGCTCGGACGGCCGGCTCTGCTGCCAGAACTATCATTGTCAGAACTCGTGACTTGAGAACTAGAGACTCATATCACCGGACTGACTATATTGTATTGTGTACTAGAGACTCATATCACTGGACTATCTTGTATTTTGTACTTTTTTATATTATATTGTATTTGTATTTATATTTTATATTATATCTATAGTGTATATAGATACTGGACTGAATTTAAACTGTGAAGCTCTGTATCCCCCCACCCCCCCCCCCCCCCTGTACCTCCCCCCCATGCTGATTTGACACCCAAATTTCACCAAGAGGATAAATAAAGGATCATCTTATCTTATTTGTATGTCAGGGATCAACCCTGGTGAAGGTAGCTGTCGAAATAAAGCAATAAAGAGGCGTTGGTTTACAGTGATTCTAGAAGAGCTAAGGGATGTTGTTGGAAACACAGAGCGGAGTGCCTAAAACCCCCTTAGCTGCTCTAAAATCACTGTAAACCACGGCCTGGCCTGGCTTATTGCTTTTATAAAATGCCTACTACATATACCTGGCAAGGTTTAATAACATAAACACACAGACACACACACACAGAATGCAATAATTGATTGATAACAAATAATCATTCTTCCACCAAGCAATGTACAGTAGTTCTTCAGTGACTTTTCGTGGAATGGTTGCCGAGCAACACACAGGTGTGTGTTTATGCATAGTGTTTTACAACAGGTTTGAACGCGGCTCAGCCAATCATAATCAAGGACCGGGAACTATCTGTTTTATAACGTTGGCTTTTTGATGTCTTAATAAATGATTGCATTCTAGCTATGAGTGTGCGGCCAGCATACTTAGATGATTTAACGTTTTTCTTGATTTATATGTGGACATAGATAAACTAGTGCTGTCAGGCGATAATTTCTTTTTATCTAATTAATTACAGGATTTGTAATTAATTAATTAATCTAATTAATCACATTTTAATTGCATAACCATTTTAGGCCTGATATTCTATATTCATATGATATTTCAAATTGCATGTGTCTGGATGGCAGAATTCAGTACTGTATCTACAAAACCTTCTGTTTAATCATCTTCCCTTTATTCATTTGCTTAGATTTTTCAGGTCTGGTAAATTTTAGCATGGTGTTATTCACAGTAAAATAAATAAAAATAATAATTGAATTGATATTCTCATTTGGTTCATTACAATTTACTCAAGCCTAGTAACAGACACAGTATTTCTGACACTGGGAATACATTCCCTGAGATCCATAGATGTCCCTAGAATCAGATACCAAGAACATGCAAATGGACCATTTAAAAAAAATTGTTTGTAAATGTTTATTCTATGTTCTTATGGAATGAATAACATTTTTTTTTTATTATTATTTTTTTAATAAATTTTGAGTTAATTTTCATAACGCAATCATTTGCTGTGTAATTAATTAATCTAATTAACGCAATAAACTGACAGCCCTAAGATAAACTGACAGCCCTAAGATAAACCCTTTGTTTGTCTGTGTGTGTGTGTGTGTACAGAGTATTCTCACGAATGCTGACTTTTCTTTGGAATTTCTATGAATTGACGAGTGCGAGTTCTAACCGCAACCCACGCCCCTTAATCCTAATCATAACCTTAATCCTAATCCTTACCATGACCTGACCCGAACCTTAACCTCAACCCTAATCCTAACCATGAGGTTAATTTAACAGCGAAAGTCACAGGGAACGGTCCACAGCTTTTTGTAGCATAATGGTGGACATGTGTGTGTGTGTGTGTGTGTGTGTGTGTGTGTGTGTGTGTGTGTGTGTGTGTGTGTGTGTGTGTGTGTGTGTGTGTGTGTGTGTGTGTGTGTGTTACATTGCCTTATGGATCTCCAACGAGTCACTGAGGGATATATTGCACGGACACTATGCAGAGGGGTTAATATTTAGTTTTGCGTGTAAATTAATTGGTACGATTGCTCCTTTGAATGTAACTAATTACCACATTGTGGTCTGTAGTCTTCTGCCCTCAGTGTCCGTGTGAGCGGGCTGCGGACGGACCAGCAATTGATTGTCTTTTGTAGCAGATTTGAGCCGCTGTTCCATAAGTTATTCCCATAACTCCTCGCCTACCATCCCTCTATTTATCTTCATTCAACCCATCCCTAGATACACGTACACCACACACACACACACACACACACACACACACACACACACACACACACACACACACACACACACACACACACACACACACACACACACACACACACACACACACACACACACACACACACACACACACACCATATATACACTTGCAATACACACATTTGCACATACACACACAAGACCCCACCTACACACACATATGCATGCGCCACACACACATACCATACATGCACACACACACACACCATACACACACACACACACACACACACACACACACACACACACACACACACACACACACACACACACACACACACACACACACACACACACACACACACACACACGCACACACACACAAGACCCCACCTACACACACAAACACACACAATACGCACACTCGCTCACGCATACACGCACATGCGCACACACACACACACACACACACACACACACACACACACACACACACACACACACACACACACACACACACACACACACACACACACACACACACACACACACACACACACACACACACATGCCACATGCGCATGGACACTGAATGGTGAAAATCTATACTCTGTTGGATAAGAAGACCCAGCATAATATTCTTGACCCAGCCATTGAAACCAGATGACTCCTGGGACAGGCTCTCTGTCCAGTCAGGGGGCCAGAGGCCAGGGGCCAGGGGCTGGCCAGTCATCATGGATGACCAGCCAAGCAAACCAGACAACCAGAGCACAAAGCTGAGGACTAAGGACAAAGCTACATTATACAATGGCATGCACATTTCTTGATTCTGATTGGCTGAAACAGTCAAGTTATCGGTTGTTATTTTGTATAACACACTCCACGTGACCCCAGATCCCTCCCACAACCGAATTACTATTTTTTTTCTGTCTGAATCAATCCGCCATAGATAGAAAAATGGAAGTAGGCCTATGAATAGCTTTTGAACGAATATGTTAGTTCGTTACATACACATGGATTATGTAATTAATTTGTCATGACCCATTGTGAAACAAAAGAAAAATCGTGCACATAATTTTTTATTTTTTTTTAAATGGCCTTTGTTTTCTTTTTCTTTTTGTTATCAGATTTGATTGATTGATTGATTGGTTGAAAATGTTATTAACAGATTGCAGAATGGGTACAATACAGTACGGCTCAACAATACACACACTTGTTAAGGGGATGCAGACCAGAGAAAGACTTTTGTCTTGTTTACATCAGGGTCCCCCATTTTCAATTAATCATAACATATATGACATACATGACATACAGATAGACAGTACTGCTACATCTATACATTTATGACATACCAGATTTACAAATACAGTACTGTTTGTGATACAAAAAGAGTCTAAAAAAATAGAGTATATACATTTGACCAAGAAACTGTACATTGGAGGAGGTTGGGTAGGTGGGGTGGAGGGGGGGGGGGGTTGGGTAGGTGGGGTGGGGTGGGTAAACTGTACATTGGAGGTGGTTGGGTGGGGTGGGGGGGGGGGCAACTGTACATTGGATTATCGACAAAACCTTACTTGGTCCCAAGAAAAGGGTCTTGTGTATTATTGGGTTAGGACATTTACTGTACATTGGAGGGGGTTGGGTTAGGATATTTACAGGGGCCAGTTTCGAATTGCAGTCTCCCGTAGGTGCTCTCTTTTGGTTTTGAAAGTGGGTAGTGATTCACATTCCTTTACAGCTGTGGGTAGGGCGTTTAGTCCCTTGTTTGAGCCGAATCTGGGTTTAACATGGTTTGTGGAGCTCCCTCTGGTGTTTTACTAGTGGATCTACTATTGGATCTACTTTCTCTGTGGATGGTTTTGTGAATAAATCTCCATTATGCTTCAATTACTGTGTGTTTATTGTATAGCAATAAGGTTGGGTGAATTCGGTCATTGTATAAACGCATTACATCACTTGAAGTCGTGTGTTATACAAATTAGATCATGCCTATGGGGGTCTAACGACCCTCGGCTGCGCCTCGGGCCTAACAACCACCCATAGGCGTGATCTAATTTGTATAACACACTCCGGCCGCGTGATGTAATGCTTAAGTACACACAGAGACAGACAGACAGACAGACAGACAGACAGACAAGACACACACATACACACAGCTGTGTTTTGAGCGTTAATGAGTTTGAATATCTCCTCCTGTGATGTCATCAGAGGACACTGAATCCTTGTGCTGTGTTAATTACAGCTCAATGAAATTATGTAGGTATAGAGATAGGGATTGCTATTTTTTTCATCTACATTATGGTTTCTCAACGGGGGCGTTCAGAGTGTTGGGGTGCAGAATAGTTGAAAGAGGGGAGTTGAGATGTTCAAAGGGGGCGTTTTTATTTATTAATTTATTATTATTATTATTATTATTATTATTATTATTATTATTATTATTATTATTATTATTATTATTATTATTATTATTATTATTATTATTATTATTATTATTATTATTATTATTATTATTATTATTATTATTATTATTATTATTATTATTATTATTATTACTACCGGTATATACCCAGCAGGTTCATATTGTGCATTTCCACCATTTCTTCAGGAGCAAGCAGCATTTCTTACACTTTACACATAATAATAATAATAATAATAATAATAATAATAATAATAATAATAATAATAATTATAATTATAATTATTATTATTATTATTATTATTATTATTATTATTATTATTACCAATAATAATGAATACATTCCCATAATAGCAGACGTCCATCGTGTTCACTTGCCTGTCCTCAGCTTTCTCCACTGCTCTGTTAGACACAATTATCTCCACATAGAGCAAATAGCCAATGCAACCTGTAAAGTTGCTGATGCCACTTACAAGTATGTAAACTGTAAACATTTCCTTTGATGCTGTGCTGCGATGGATGACCCATTTAGGGCTAATATTTTCAGTTTGGTAGAAATCGAGGACAGAATTATACAATCTGGCTTTGAAAAATGCAATCCAAACGTAAATGCGGCATTTTGAGCTTTTAGGGAAGAGAGAGAGAGAGAGTGTGAGAGAGAGAGAGTGTGAGAGAGGCGAACAGAGTGAGACAGACAGGCACTCGCTAAATTAGATCCGGTATCCTACTTGTAACACATTTCTACACATCAGAGCAACAACTTGACTGGACTCAGAGATGGGCCTACATACAGTGAGCATGATCAAAACCCCACTTTAGAAACAAGGAATGTGTCACTTTGTATTGTAATGTTTTATTAATACACACTTGATGGTACAAACTAAAATAAGTAAAAATCTGAATCCAGAAACAAATTATTTCAGAAAAAGATTTGATTAGACCCTACCCTTTGCCAGGACAACACCGGGTTCACAAGATTCATGTGTGCATGCAGATTGGGCCAACAGCGGAGCATACATGTCATGCACAATTGGAGAGGGGACTGGTGTTCAGTGCACCTACACATAACCCTGTCATTGATAAGTGAGCTCACATTAGGCAAAATACTTAGCAGCATTGCTCATACAAATGTATGGCTATTAATATGACATTTAGCCATGGCCCATAAATCACCTACTCCATGATGAATTGGTATAGACTTCTTGCCAAAGAAGACAGGTTGGAAAGCGTATAAATTAGATGAGCTCACTGTCCAATGTCTTTTGGGACTAGCTGAGATCATAGCTGATTATAATGTGAATCTACCATGTCTATCATTTGTAAGGTACACATTTGAGTGCAAATGACCTACTGTATATGGTAAGACATAATCCAAACATTAATCCAATGTGAATGCACATCCCAGTAATTCCAGGCACAAAACTGGCTTCAGTCAAGAAATGTTTTCTTTGAGGCAGTGCACTCGTTATTACATTCTGAGGTTATTTTGGCATATTAGCCACCAGGAATGTTACTCAAATTGCACATCATAATGGGTCAAATCTAGGAGCATGTGAAGTCAAGATCAATATCAGGACACCTTGATAAAATCACATCCTGTGGAAATATTCCATTGTAAAAGAAATTGGGGAGTAATTTTCAACTAATATTAAAAATCCTGTGTGAATAATAGTCTAGGTTCTGGTGACATGTTCAGTTAATTCGACTACAATGCGTTCACTTGAAAGAGATCTGAGTCACTCACATGGCATTTTTATTGGCTGCTATTTCTTATCAACAATAATGCCTCATTCAAGTTTGATTTTCAAATTCCTATTTAGGCAACTATTATTTAACCATTGTAAATGTGGACAATGATATATATTAAAATTACATTATTTACTTGGTGGTTTATTGGTGTTATTTCTAATAGCACCTATACTAGTAAAAATAACAATAATACTGACAGGCTTAACAGACACCAACAGACTGAACCAAATTTAATGGCTGAGAATTTCCATGAGAAACAGAAAATAATCACAAGCATCTACATTGAGGTCCAAAAATGAAATTCCAGTTGGGTGTTGTAGGGCGTTATGGGACTTGAACATCAGATAGGGGGGTGTTGGACCAAAAAGGTTGAGAACCACTGATCTATGACAATGGCATTATACTGTATGACATTGAAGGATTTGGGGTGCTTTTTCAATGTATGTGATGTATAGATTGGGGGGAGATGATCACAGCTAAAGCGGTGAGATCGAAATGTGCATGGAAGACGGTGATAGAAGAAGCGGTTCAGAGGCAGTAGCCAGCAGAATGTTTAGCAGCCAGCCGAATGTTTTGCATTCCTTGCAAGAACAAATTGATAAGTGTGAGGTTTCTGTCCTTGCCTTCTCACTCGTTCTGTTCCTTTAACCACCCTCGCTTTGTTTTCATTCATTTTTTCTGTCAAGTATTTCAATTCCCTCGTTCACACGTTTCTCCCCGTTGACGTCATCTGAGACGTCGCTGATTGGTTCTCTCACTTCCCCACGCTTGTCAATCACATTCCCCAGCTGTCACTGCTTTTCAATCAATCGATCCCTCATTATTTATACCCCGTTTTCCCCACCCTAAGTTGTTGGTTCGTCTTGATTTGTCGCTGGATGTTTTTCCCCGTTGCTGCTGTTTCACTGTGCTATTCTCCAGGAATTCCTAGAAGCCTTCGCTTGGATACCTGCTCCGTGGCGCGCGCTCGCCTCCACTGTTGTTCCTGTTCCTTTTACGCAGCTCGTCTGGGTGAGTTTTTCTAGATTGACTGTCTTGACCTATTTCCGATTTTCGTGTGTAAACCTTTACACTGAAGTCTACCACCTTTTTGTCAGACAGTCACTCACCCAGCCATTATCGTTTTTGCTCTTTCCTTTATGGAATAATATTTTTGGGATCTTCCACCTCCCTCTGTGTGTTTGCTCACGCCGAAGATATTATTTCACTTTTGGACAGTGTTTGGATTTTTGCTCACTGTGTGTTTACACGAAGATATTATTTCACATTTGGACGGTGTTTGGATTTTTGCTCACTGTGTGTTTACATGAAGATATTCACTTGGGCTGTTTTTGGAATATTGCACATCACTGTGTTGTTTAACACGAAGAATATTACACCCTGTCCTCCAGCTCGTTTCAAGTCTGCTCTGTCACTGACCCGTTCCCTCTCTCCCTCTCTCGGTCTTGCACAACATCTGAGAGGTCCGCCGTGAGAGTCTGCAGAGCGGTACAGAGGTCTGCCCCTGCTTCCCAAGACTACCCTTCCGGGAGAGGCTGCAGAGCAGCAGAACTTTGCCCCTTGTTCATTGTACCTGTTCTTGTTGACCTGCTTTCCCTGTTTCACTTATTCTTATTACCAAATAAACAAGCCCTCGTATTTGGCAACTCTGAATCCAACTCTCTTGTGTCGTTGCGTTTGGGGTCGGTGTCAAACCATAACATTACGAACCAACCAATATGACGACCCCAGCCGACACAGAGGGGGTCAGAACCGCACTTGCAATTCAAGTCGAGTTGACCAGGGATCACGGTCTCCAACTTGAGCGGGCTGCGGCTGCGGTGCAGAACCTCAGGGACCAGGTCCTGCCTATGCAGGGTTCAATGGCCGCTATGGCGGGACAACAGTCCGAGATTCTCGCCCAGCTTAACTCGCTGGGCGACGCCGTTAATACTTTTCATCTCTCACACCCTTCAGGAACATTCCCCGCAGCCCCAGCAGATCTCGCACCTCGGGAACCCCTTCTCTCCGTCCCACGGCTGTTCGACGGTAATCCCGAGGAGTGTGCCACATTCATCATGCAATGTGAGTTGGTTTTCCGTCATCAACCAAGCCGTTTTTCTGCTCATGGGTCCCGAGTGGCTTATATAACCAACCTACTTTCAGGCCATGCTGCCCAGTGGGTCACTTCCTCCTGGGCAATGGAAGCAGATTTTTTGTTCTCCTACCCAGACTTCGTGGCGGAGCTCCGCAGAGTGTTCCACCATCCAGCCCGAGGTCTGGACCCTGGAGCCCGGTTGGGGACCTTCCGACAAGGGAGCAGCAGGGTGACGGACTATGTCATGGAGTTTCGACTGGCGGCGGTGGAGAGTGGATGGAACGAACCTGCTCTTCGCCTAACCTTCATAAGGGGGCTCAGTGACGCAGTCCGGGACCAGCTCGCTACCAGGGAGGTGCCCGACTCCCTCGAGGAGCTGTTTAGCCTTGTCATCCGTATTGACGGACGCCTCCTGGAGAGAAGGCGCGAGAGGACCCGACTGTCACCTCCTGAAGAACCCCGGACTCCTGGACGCCCCGTCCCCAACACTACTGATGGTAACAGGCTTCCCCGTCCGGTGCGCGAGGAGGAACCCATGCAGCTGGGACGCTCTCATCTGAGCCAGGCGGAGCGTCAGGCAAGGCTCAGGTCCGGTCTCTGCCTCTACTGCGGAGGTGCGGGACACCGTATCGCCGACTGCCCTACCCGGCCAAAAGATCGGGCTCACCAAGACCCCGGGAGATCCTGGTGAGCCGTTTTTCCCATTCCCAGCGCCGCGCACCACCTGACCATCTGATGAGCGTCACCCTGGCCTGGGGGGACCAACGTGCCACGGTGGAGGCCCTCATCGACTCTGGGGCAGACGAGAACTTCCTCGACTTCGAGTTTGCCACCCAAGCCAACATACCTCTTGAGGCCCTTGTGAGGCCCTTGGAGATCTTTTCGTTGGACCAACACCGCCTGGCCGACATCTCTCAACGGACCGGCCCAGTCTTGCTGACCATTGCTGGGAACCACATTGAGAGGATCCAGTTCCTCATTACCCAATCCCCCCTTGTCCCGGTGGTCCTGGGTAGGCCCTGGCTCGCGCTGCACGAGCCCCACATCGCCTGGGCCTCCGGTACCATCAGGGGCTGGAGCTCCTCCTGTCACGCCCGCTGTCTACAGGCGGCGTCTTGTCCCCCGCCCCGGAGACCGGCTGGTGAGTTGCCCCCGGATCCCTCGTCCATTCCTCCCGAGTACCACGACCTCATGGAGGTATTCAGTAAGACCAGGGCTCAGTCCCTTCCACCTCACCGCCCCTATGACTGCGCCATCGACCTCCGCCAAGGGGCTCCCCTTCCCGGCAGCCGCCTCTACAGTCTGACTGTCCCGGAGAAGAAGGCGATGGATCTCTACATCTCTGAGTCATTGGAAGCAGGACTCATTCGGCCTTCCTCCTCCCCGGTGGCGGCCGGGTTCTTCTTTGTTGGTAAGAAGGATGGGGACCTGCGACCCTGCATCGACTATCGTCAGCTCAACGAGATCACCATCAAGAACAAATACCCCCTACCTCTCATGAGCTCCACCTTCGAGCCACTGACCCAGGCCTCGTTCTTCACCAAGCTGGATCTCCGAAGTGCCTATCATCTTGTCCGTATCCGTGAGGGCGATGAATGGAAGACCGCCTTCAAGACCCCCAGGGGCCACTATGAGTACCTTGTGATGCCGTTCGGCCTCACCAACGCCCCGGCGGTATTCCAGGCACTCATGAACGATGTCCTCCGTGACATGCTGGAGGTGTTCGTGGTGGTGTACCTGGACGACATTCTTATCTTTTCCAGGACCCTCGAGGAACACATCCTGCATGTCCGCCGGGTGCTGGAGCGCCTCCTCCACAATCGACTCTTCGTCAAGGCGGAGAAGTGCCGTTTCCACTCCAACTCCGTCGACTACCTGGGCTTCATCGTGGAGAAGGGCTTGACCCGAGCGGATCCTCGCAAGATCCAGGCTGTGGAGGATTGGCCGGAACCCACCACTCGGAAGGAGCTACAGAGTTTCCTCGGGTTCGCAAACTTCTACCGAAGGTTCATCCGGAACTACAGCCAAGTGGCGGAGCCTCTTACCAAGCTGACCTCCCCCGCTCTGCCGTTCGACTGGTCCCCAGCGGCATGCGCTGCGTTCCGCTCCCTCAAGAGAAGGTTCACTTCCGCTCCTATCCTGCTCCACCCTGACCCCAAGAGACAGTTCATCGTGGAGGTGGACGCCTCGGATTCTGGCCTGGGCGCTGTCCTATCCCAGCGTTCTCCTTCCGACCAGAAGGTACATCCTTGCGCCTTCTACTCGCGTCGCTTCCTCCCCGCCGAGAGGAACTACGACACCGGCAATCGGGAGCTACTGGCGGTCGTGGCTGCTCTGGAGGAGTGGCGTCATTGGCTAGAGGGTGCCGAGGAGCCTTTTACCATCTGGACGGACCACAAGAACCTAACGTTCATCCGCGCTTCCAGGCGCCTCAACGGTCGGCAGGCGAGATGGGCCAGTTTCCTCAGTCGGTTCGACTTCTCGCTGACCTTCCGCCCCGGTTCCCGGAACACGAAGGCCGACTCCCTGTCCCGGATGCACTCCAAGGGGGCTCCACCCTCTGAGGACCCATCTCCCATCATCCCGGAGGCCCGAGTGGTTGGAGCCATCACCTTGGGCATCGAGGGTGTGGTGAGGCGTGCCCTACGCTTCCAACGTGCTCCAAGCAACGTCCCTAGGAGCCGTCTCTTCGTCCCTGACTCTGTCCGGTCCCAGGTACTGCTGTGGGGCCATACCAGCCGGTTCGCCTGCCACCCAGGCGTCCATCGCACGTTCTCCTTCCTGGCTCGTCGTTTCTGGTGGCCCACCATGCGGAACGACGTCAAGGAGTTCGTATTGGCCTGCGCGGTCTGTGCCCGCAGCAAGGCCTCTCACCAGGCACCCTCCGGGCTCTTGCAGCCACTTCCCGTTCCAAGCCGTCCGTGGTCACATGTGGCGCTCGACTTCGTCACTGGACTACCCTCCTCCCAGGGGAACACCTGCCTTCTGACCGTGGTGGATCGATTCAGCAAGGGGGTCCACCTCGTGGCCCTCTCCAAGCTTCCCTCAGCAGCCGAGACGGCGGACCTCCTGACGCACCACGTGTTCCGCCTTCACGGTTTTCCCCAGGACATCGTCTCTGACCGGGGGCCCCAGTTCACCTCCCAGGTATGGCGGGCTTTCTGCAAGGGATTGGGGGCAACGGTCAGTCTCTCCTCTGGCTACCATCCCCAGACAAACGGGCAGACGGAGAGGATGAACCAGAGCGTGGAGTCTGCTCTTCGGTGTGTGGCAGCCGAGAGGCCGGCATCCTGGAGTCGTTTCCTTCCCTGGGTTGAATACTCGATCAACTCAATGGTCAGTTCCGCCACCGGCCTCTCCCCTTTTGAGGCCTCCCTGGGCTACCAGCCCCCTCTTTTTCCCGCACTGGAGACGGAAGTGGCAGTTCCCTCCGTGCAGGTCCACCTCGACCGCTGCCGTCGCGTTTGGGAGATCACCAGGACCGCTCTGCTCCGGACATCTGAGCGCGCCTGTCGTGGTGCCGACCGGCGCCGGGTTCCCGCGCCGACTTACCGCCCTGGGCAGAGGGTGTGGCTCTCCGCGAAGGACCTCCCGCTACGGTCCTCGGCCAAGAAGCTCAACCCTCGCTTCGTCGGTCCTTTCGAGGTCCTAAAGGTACTCAGTCCGGCGGCCCTGCGCCTGAAGCTTCCTGCATCCATGCACATCCACCCCGTGTTCCATGTCTCCCGGGTTAAGCCCGTCTCCCTCAGTCCCCTGATGCCTCCAGCTCCTGATCCACCGCCTCCTGTGCTAGTGGATGGTCACCCCCAGTGGCAGGTCCGCCGGTTGATGGGCGTTCGTCGGCGGGGCCGGGGATTCCAATACCTGGTGGACTGGGAGGGTTACGGCCCAGAGGAGCGTAGCTGGGTCTCCCGGCAGCTCATCGTGGATCCCGGCTTGATCACCGACTTCCATCGGGCCCATCCTGACGAGCCGGGTCGGCCTGGTCGCCGGGCGGCTCCCGTGGAGGGGGGGGTACTGTGAGGTTTCTGTCCTTGCCTTCTCACTCGTTCTGTTCCTTTAACCACCCTCGCTTTGTTTTCATTCATTTTTTCTGTCAAGTATTTCAATTCCCTCGTTCACACGTTTCTCCCCGTTGACGTCATCTGAGACGTCGCTGATTGGTTCTCTCACTTCCCCACGCTTGTCAATCACATTCCCCAGCTGTCACTGCTTTTCAATCAATCGATCCCTCATTATTTATACCCCGTTTTCCCCACCCTAAGTTGTTGGTTCGTCTTGATTTGTCGCTGGATGTTTTTCCCCGTTGCTGCTGTTTCACTGTGCTATTCTCCAGGAATTCCTGGAAGCCTTCGCTTGGATACCTGCTCCGTGGCGCGCGCTCGCCTCCACTGTTGTTCCTGTTCCTTTTACGCAGCTCGTCTGGGTGAGTTTTTCTAGATTGACTGTCTTGACCTATTTCCGATTTTCGTGTGTAAACCTTTACACTGAAGTCTACCACCTTTTTGTCAGACAGTCACTCACCCAGCCATTATCGTTTTTGCTCTTTCCTTTATGGAATAATATTTTTGGGATCTTCCACCTCCCTCTGTGTGTTTGCTCACGCCGAAGATATTATTTCACTTTTGGACAGTGTTTGGATTTTTGCTCACTGTGTGTTTACACGAAGATATTATTTCACATTTGGACGGTGTTTGGATTTTTGCTCACTGTGTGTTTACATGAAGATATTCACTTGGGCTGTTTTTGGAATATTGCACATCACTGTGTTGTTTAACACGAAGAATATTACACCCTGTCCTCCAGCTCGTTTCAAGTCTGCTCTGTCACTGACCCGTTCCCTCTCTCCCTCTCTCGGTCTTGCACAACATCTGAGAGGTCCGCCGTGAGAGTCTGCAGAGCGGTACAGAGGTCTGCCCCTGCTTCCCAAGACTACCCTTCCGGGAGAGGCTGCAGAGCAGCAGAACTTTGCCCCTTGTTCATTGTACCTGTTCTTGTTGACCTGCTTTCCCTGTTTCACTTATTCTTATTACCAAATAAACAAGCCCTCGTATTTGGCAACTCTGAATCCAACTCTCTTGTGTCGTTGCGTTTGGGGTCGGTGTCAAACCATAACAATAAGAGTGAGTGTACTGTAGGCCCAGAGCAGGAGGGAGAGAGGTTCATCTTAATGAAAGTTTAATGGTGTTAAAGGTTATGCAGTTGTCATGACAGCACGTCGCATGACAACCAGAAGGCGGGCCGTCGTTGCTACGGCGAAGATCTATAAGTCGAACGGTGTTTCCGGGTGTAGGGCAGACTAGAATCTGACCAAGAGCGAGTAGGACTGAGATCACACAGAAGACACTCTCTCCTCTCATCACAGAGAGGAGGGGGGGGGGGGGGGGGGAGAATACCACATCATCATTAGCTTCGGCTAACGCGAGGAGGGTTAGGCTAAAGACCAGGCCTGAACACTATTGGACTGAATAACAAAAGGACGATAGACGAACACACCGAAAGGTCATTAGAATAGACTCTTCAAGGACAATACAATCTGTTAACATCTGAGCTGAGGTTTCTGTTCATCAAATAAAACCACGCTTTTCCTTGTAAGGTATTTCACGTTGTCGAAGTGTTGAATTCTTACGGAGGTGGAGAATTATTATGGTTTGCGGATTGTACTAACGGGGAGAGATAAGGATCTTATCTGCCAGTATAGGAGACGTCAGGACCATTAAAATGACACAACGCAGAGGAATTGGATGGAGAGCCAAGCAGACGAAGACGTGATACTGGCCAGTTTGATCAGGATCTAACAGTTGGTGCCGATGACAGCCGGATTTGCAAGAGATTAAAACAACGGGAACAGTTGGTGCCGATGACAGCCGGATTTGCAAGAGATTAAAACAACGGGAACAGTTGGTGCCGATGACAGCCGGATTTGCAAGAGATTAAAACAACGGGAACAGTTGGTTGCCAAGAGATAAGAACAACGGAAAAAGACCTTTTTCAATAATGGGACGACAGTGGACAACAGTCATCGGGTGTGGGAGAATCATGATCGAGCAAGGCCGGCCAGCCCTGGGAGAGAGCGTCGAGTCGAGCGGTCATGAGGCGGACCAGCGCTGTAGGAGAAACAGCGCTTAGGAGAAAGATGTGAGTTCACTGTGCACACACGGTTGTTTTGATCTTTTAAGCCAAATAAAAACGAACAGATAGTGCATCCGTAAATAATATGAGCAGAGAGCCATGGTGTTTTGAAAAAACAAGATGGGTTTTATCTACAGGGAATGAAAAACAAACGGGCCGGTGAAGGAAGGCAGTGTTCTAAGGGGTTAATTCCATTTTTGTTGGTCTGTAATATAAGGGTTGTTTTCCTCGCAAGAGGCGGGAACGCGGGACTGTGAGTCGGGAGAATCTACCTACGTTTTTCAGACCTACCGTCATTTGGCATTCAGTCTATTTTTGACCTGTTCAGTACTTGCATGTTAGTAGATCATCTATTGTCATGTGACCTGCAGACATCATTATGACCTGTTTGGCCGACGAGACTCTAAGAAACAGTTGTTTTGTCGTTAGGCCTTGAAAAAGGAGGGCAGCGTTCGTTTGTTTGAGAGAGTAGCCATTATGAGCGAGACAAGATGGCCGCAAAAGGGGCCACGAGGAGGATGATACAAATGGCCGTGAGCCACGAGGAGATAACAGATAAGAACCAGGAAGTGACACATCAACTAAAACACCATCGAGGAGGAGTAGGTCGCCACCTAGTGGCGGAGGGGGGGTAGTGCTGGGGAGTTTTCATTACCCATAGGGGAATATTTAGCACAGAGAGTGGATTATTATTATAATAATAATATTAGATATAGAGTTTAATTATACAATGGATTAAATAAGAATTGCACAGAAAGATGGTGCAGTTATTTGAATGGGTTAATTATGGAATAAAGAGGGAGTTTGAATTCCAGTGGGGCCTTCTCACACCTAATAGATAGGCAGGGTCTTCAGAAGACACGTCACCAGAAGAACTGGCGCGCGCTGGGGGTCAAACTGGGATGAAGAGTTGCGCGGAGTGGGTATCGGAATCTGCAAGTGTCACGCCGGAAGACAACAAACAGGGAACCGCCCTGTAAGATGGAGAATAGGTGTGGAGAAGGTGGTAGACTAATAGCAAAACAAGGGAAGTCGAATGTACAGACGACTGCCGGTGTTGTGTTTCTGCTTTCAGCGGGGGGAGACACCGACCGCGGTGGAGATGACCAGGAGACAGACTGGAGGAGGAGGAAGCCGCAGGGGCCAGGCACCGCAGCCTGGTACACAGATCATCCACGACGAGAGAGAGGAGACGGCGGCGGTGGAGGAGCAGATGTGGAGAGGACAGCCAGAGACACTGAGCAGTAGCAGACCAGGGGAGACATTTTTGCCTAGGGGACCGCGCCCTGGAGGGGGGACCAGCTCAGGAAAGGAGCCGTCACTGAAAGGGGCCCTTGCCCTAGGAGAAGGGACCGGCCCAAGATGGGAGGTGTACTGTAAGAGGGAAGGGAGCGCTCTGATTTGGACATGGGGTGTACCCAGGGGTGTAGCTCCAGATTCTGGGCCCCATGAAAGAATGTATTTGTAGGCCCCCAGTGAATGCGAGCGCGCACAAGCGCGCGAGCGGGAATTTTTTTTGCCATTTTTTTATTGATGAAAACGCATAATATGGTTTTCACCTATACATTCGGATCAGCAGTTCAGCACTGTTGGTGGGTGAGCCTAGTAAAGGATGTCGCATTGCGTTCATCTTCAATGAATGGACCAATGCAATAGTCTACCAAAGCCCCCCTCTCTCTCTATATATCTCACACACACACACACACACACACACACACGCACACTTCAGAAAGAAACATAGTATCAATGAGAGCATCAATAATACACCTGAGTGATGTCTAGTAAAAAAAAAAAAAATTTTTTTTTTTTTTTTTTGTGGGCCCCCCCCCAGTGCTGGGCCCTTGGAATCATCCTAAGCTACCCCCCCCCCCCCCCAGCTACGCCCCTGGGTGTACCTAATAGGGGGGCCGAAGGGTTTAGGTGTGTCGTCTGAAAAGTTGCAATCTGTGTTTTTCTCTGTCTCTCTCTCTCTCTCTCCTCCCTGACCGTTGTTTATCCTTTCTGGTTTGGGTGTGATGCGGGTAATGGAACAGCAGACGGCGGGGCCTCATTGTTATGAGTCTATTTTTGTGTATAATTAATTGAAAAACCAAGTAGTCTGTTGATTCTGAAGGTTGATTAAGAATCAAAGGGGGGAATGAAGGATTTTGGGTGCTTTTTCAATGTATGTGATGTATAGATTGGGGGGAGATGATCACAGCTAAAACGGTGAGATCGAAATGTGCATGGAAGACGGTGATAGAAGAAGCGGTTCAGAGGCAGTAGCCAGCAGAATGTTTAGCAGCCAGCCGAATGTTTTGCATTCCTTGCAAGAACAAATTGATAAGAGCGAGTGTACTGTAGGCCCAGAGCAGGAGGGAGAGAGGTTCATCTTAATGAAAGTTTAATGGTGTTAAAGGTTATGCAGTTGTCATGACAGCACGTCGCATGACAACCAGAAGGCGGGCCGTCGTTGCTACGGCGAAGATCTATAAGTCGAATGGTGTTTCCGGGTGTAGGGCAGACTAGAATCTGACCAAGAGCGAGTAGGACTGAGATCACACAGAAGACACTCTCTCCTCTCATCACAGAGAGGAGGGGGGGGGGGGAGAATGCCACATCATCATTAGCTTCGGCTAACGACGAACACACCGAAAGGTCATTAGAATAGACTCTTCAAGGACAATACAATCTGTTAACATCTGAGCTGAGGTTTCTGTTCATCAAATAAAACCACGCTTTTCCTTGTAAGGTATTTCACGTTGTCGAAGTGTCGAATTCTTACGGAGGTGGAGAATTATTATGGTTTGCGGATTGTACTAACGGGGAGAGATAAGGATCTTAGCTGCCAGTATAGGAGACGTCAGGACCATTAAAATGACACAACGCAGAGGAATTGGATGGAGAGCCAAGCAGACGAAGACGTGATACTGGCCAGTTTGATCAGGATCTAACAACATCTACCCCTGACTAATAAAACCCAACCGAGGACTGTTACAAATAGCGTGGTATGGATGAATAATCCCCCCAACCACTGATGACTCTACAACTGGAAAACACTATAACTACTACACAAGCCTGGATCTCCCTCGGAGGATGTGGCTTGCATGTCAACCCCACAGCGCTCGGATAGAGTGAGACGCAGAGTGTGCAGGACAGAGGGCCCCAACAGCAGTGGGATAACGATCAACAGCTGGCAAATGGTACCACTGAACCAATAACACCAATTGTTGGTGATTCTACTGTAACAAATATCCACGTTGATGGTAAGAGAAAAACTAAAATATACTGCTTCCCTGATGAAATTATTTGTGACATAACCGAAAGAAATCCCAGAAATCCTGTCTGCCCATAAAACTGTGAACAAGATTGTTATTCATGCTGGAGGAAATTATATCTCAAAGGAACAGACAGAAACACTAAAAAGGGACTTCACTGAACCGCTAAAATTACTAGGCTCCAAAGATTTCCAACCATTCATCAATGGTCCCCTCCCATCAACCAGGCCAGGGATGAATAGTTTTAGCAGAGTTTTGGGACTAAACAGGTGGATTTCAATTGCTTGTCTCGTACACAAGGTGAACTTTATTGACAATATCAATCTGTTCTGGGAGTGCAGAGGCCTTTGAATGGATTTTCTATAAGCAGATCTAGGGAAAAACTGTTCACCTCCAAAATGGATTACGCCATTTGCCACCCAACTGTGGCAAAATTAAAAGAGTTGGCACCATCCCCCACAACACCAGATAGCGACCTTGCTATAGTGAGCCCAGCAAACCATGATGACCCCCAAATAACTCCAGTTAACCCATGACCTTGCTACTGCAAGCCTGCACACTAAGGATCCACCTACAGTTGTGGACTACAATCTCCCATCCCTCCATCGCCAGAGGATGTGGATATCAGTCCACAAACCCAAAACGACCCCCACATCTCCCCAATGCCCCCCAACCCCCACATCATCCCCTTACCTTCAAATCCCACCAAACCAGCCTATGACGTTGACTAAAGTCTACAAACTCTCACCTCCCATCGCATGACCCACAAACCCAAAACAACCCCCATAACCCCCCTCTCCCCTTTACCCTTCCTCTTCCTCCCACTCATCCTCCCCCCTTCCTTTTAACTCCAGGATGAACAAATTAGTGAATGCTGGTCTCAAATATACGCCCCAATTGTTCCCATACTCCATCTTAGCTAGCCCCCAGTTCCTAGCCAGTCCCCAGCTAAAACCCAATAAACCGCCATCCCCCCACAATTCCCCTCTTACCCAACAGGGAAATTAACCCACTTATCAGCATGGTAACATTCTAGACAAGGTTGAACATTGATAAGGTCCCAGTAATCAAATGACCTATATCTGACCATCACTGTGTGTTTTTTTATGCCAACTTAATCTTAACCTCTTAACAGGCGCCCCCAAAAGTGGTCATTTTAGTTTTCGTTTTTGAGGACTGCATACTTTTTCTGAAAACCAAATGACTATACTTTATACTTATAGCACATGCATGAGCCAGGTCTCATTTGAAAGATGACATTCTAAAGGTTCTGATACAGTAAAGAAAATTCACTTTTAGTGCTAATCAAATAGAGTAACATAGGTCTGAACTTGAGTTGTAGAAAGATGTGTTACTCACGTTTTTCTGTAGTAGTTAGTAATCCAGAAGTAGTATCTCCCCAAAAATTGCTATGGCTGAAAAGACACCCTGGGTCCATAGCCTGAAGTCTTATGTAGTAGATGTCCAAATTTTATAAAAATCCGTTCAGAAATTAGTTCCTGGTTTCCTTTTCCTCATAGACTTCAATTCATTCAGGTTTTTTTCTCTTCCTGTTTTCGCTTTTGACTTTTCACCTAGATCCCTGATACGTACATCCCCACGTGGGGTATCCTTGGAAAGCCACAATCATTGGCTACAATGCTAAATGATTGACGGAGTTAGAGGCTCGAGAGTCGGGAGTGGTATTTGTACAATACCGTGTACTTCGGCGCACGCTTCACATATCGGCATGTAACTCGAGAACAGCTGAATGGATTTTGTCACCTGAAACGGCTATCGACAGGCAAAAAAATCGGGCTTTAATTTGATATATATATTGTATTAAAAATGCACACCCGAGCTGCTAGAGGTCACCGGTTGGAAAACTTCCCTCAAGAGAGCCCACATGTGGGCCGTTGCATGAGGCAATAGCCATTGTAAAACCCTTACTAAAGAAACCCAAACTAGACCATAATGAACTGACCAGCTATAGGCCAATATCCAACCTTCCATTCATTAGCAAGATACTTGAAAAAAAAATTCTCAGTCGAACTAAAATCCTTTCTTTAAGAATGCAACATCCTGGAGGAATTTCCACCTATCAGGCTTCAGAACAAACCACAGCACAGAAAATACAAAAATAATTAGCAACCTCAGACTAAACTCAAATAAGGTCTCAATTCTTGTCCTCTTAGACCTCAGTGCATCGTTTGACATGATTGACTATGATAGCCTAATTCATCATCTGGACATGTTAGTTGGTCTCTCTGACTGTGTATTAAACTGGTTCAGAACATAATATATCAAAGGGAGAAAGTATTATGTCAGGCTTGGAGATCATGTTTCTGAGAAACACGAGTCCTACTTTGGAGTTCCACAAGGGAGCTGCCTCGGTCCACTATTATTCTCACTATACATGCTGCCTCTTGGGGACATCATTAGAGAACATGCAATGTATGTTTCCATTGCTCCACAGATGACAGGCAATTTACATCTCTGCTGAACCAAATGATGCTGCAGCTATTACGTAACACCATTTCGGCCTGTCTCTTAGCAATACATAAATAAATGGATGAGCAACAATTTCTTAAAATTCAATTGGGACAAAACTGAAATCCTACTAGACGATGCTGCAGAATAAGGTGAAACGTACTCCTTGGATTAAACCTGAGGTTACAACTCTTACTCTTACAAGTTACAAGTGTTATCATAGACTCAGATCTAAGCTTTAAGTCCCACATTAACAAGGTGACAAAAACATCATTCTTCCACCTTAGAAACATAGCTAAAGTACAACCATTTATAAATCAAAAGGACACTGAACATCAGAAAATCAGGCATGCAGCCTTTGCTTATCATGCACCAAAACTATGGAACACTTTACCTATGGACATTAGGGAGGCCAGCTTACTAAATATTTTCTAAAGGAAACTAAAAACGTATCTCTTCACCTTAGCCACTTTACACTCATTACATACACACTGTGATTATTGTATTGTAAATGAGAGGTATTTTATTGTTGTTTATGCTGCTATTTCAATGCATCCTTCCACGTGCACCCTTCCACTTGCTGTGTGGGTATCAAACAGGAAGAAAGACTGTCATGTTCTAAAATGTGTGACCATCTAATGGGGAAGAAATACTCAATATTTGTATTGTTATTGTCCGCATTGCTTCCCCCCCCCCATTTTCTTATTCTCTGCATTGCTTTTATTCTGACTGGGCTGCAATTCTTGTATGAAAGGTGCAAAACAAATAAAGTTTATTATTACTATTATTAATATCATACTACACTACAATATCTTGTCCAACACTGGCTTCCTGTAACATTTAGAATTGACTTTAAGGTCCTTCTCCTTACATACAAAGCTCTAAATGGACAGGGACCTAGCTACATCGCCAACACTCTAATAAATTACACACCAGCAAGAACACTGCGACCATCAGCTGCTGGACTACTAGAGGCTCCCAGAAGCAGTCAAAAGAGGATCGGTAATGCAGCCTTTATCAACTATGCCCCAAAACTATGGAACAAACTACCCCAAAACATCAGGGAAGCCAACTCGCTAGACATCTTTAAAAGACAGCTTAAAACCTATCTCTTTGCTCAGGCATTTCACTGATAGATATCTGCTACCACCTAGTGGCAAGAGGAAACATCAGGGATATCCTGACACAACTTGTATTTACCTGCACTATTCTTACCCTGCCTACTCTTATACACTGCCTATCAAATTCATGTGTCGGTTATTGCACTTTTTACTTCTTACTGATGACTATTTTTAAACTGAATCATTTTAAACTATTTTTATTATTTGCTAGATCCAAATGTGAAACACTGTGATTATTTGTATTACTGAATAGAGAGCCTATTAGGATGTACAACGAGGATGGGGATTAAATGAACACTCTCAAATTGCATTAGTGAAGTACATGGACAGAATGTACTAAGGTACTATATAGAACGATATAGCTGTCGTTTTACATTTTAATTATGTCTGAAATGTTTTATTGCCATTTTACTTTGCAGTCTTTTTACACTTCACCCATAAAAGATCCAGTGTTTGCAGGAAAATAACACTCATAAAGATTAGATAACTCGTTTTCCCCCAAGTTTAAGCCTGGCTCCTTTCATACAAGGAGGTTTCATAATGATAATTGAGAGAACAACGTTGTTATTACGCATGTCATAAATGAAAGGCAAACCTCCGCGCCAAAGGAAACTGCCACCCTATTGGGTCGTGAACAGGTTGACGTTGACGCTCCGGTTTAAGGAAGCATTCATCTGATCGACTTCACACTCAACACTGCCTTCCCTTGCGTCCTCAGCGATGCACCCGCCAAACGTCAAATTGGATGACAGGTTCTTGACACATGTGTAAAGCTTGTTGTTATAGCGCCACCATCTGGCGAAATGGCACCAAATCCGACACAGCTCTTCCCTCTGTCCTCAGCAATAGACCTACTGAGAATAAAGAAAAACTGCATGGTTTTTGCCCAAAACAGCATAGCATAAAGTGGACATGCCTGTACAGGGGAGACTGGCGGCTACCCACCCTTAACCCCCCCTTCCCCCTTTGCACTAGCTTAAAAAACAAGTGGGGCCTAGCAAAAGAAATACAGTCAGGGCTATAGCCTTGCCAGCCCAGGGCAAGCGATTCCCATGGTCCTCCAGCACTTCGGATTCTGCAATCACTTGGAACTATTTAGAGCAGGGGTCGGCAACCCTAGGCACGCGTGCCTGCATAGGCACGCGGGGGCATTTGCATAGGCACAGGGGGCAGCAGTAAAAAAAAAAAAAAAAAAAAAAAACTTTTTTTTTTTGCTCTGAAATATTATAGTGAAATATTTTGCACTGTTGTCGCATTTATCTTGTTGAAATCCTCCCACAGGTTCTTTTTACTACCACATATTTAATTGAGACCCTTTATTTGTTTATTATTTCAATTTAGCTGGAAATACATTGCTACATCATTCAGTAACATTTGCAGAGCCTTATAAGAAAAACATTATTACGGTCACCATTGTGACCAGTGGGATTAATCAACAATTTTTATTATTTATTTTTCTATTTCATTGAACATTGCACATGTTAAAAGCCATTTTTTTTTACTCAAAATGTGAGTATTACCAAGTCAACTTGTGTTCTTAAAACAATGACAATAAACATAGTTTTATTAGGTTGAAATAATGTGGTTGTGTACTTATTTTTCTGTTAACTTATTATGGATTGAAAACTGAAAACCTTAATGCACAGTAACTGAACTCAATATTTTTAAGTTCTGGTAACTTATTATTATTTTATTTTTTTTACAGTGTAGTCTTGCGATCAATCAAAACTTATTTACACGATATACCTCACATTCACCCTCCATTCACATCCTGGTGTTCTCCTGGTGTTCTCCATTAGGCCTGTAGGTGGAGCTATGACAGCACACGTACAGTACACACACCGATGGTGTGTGATGTGTCCAAAAATGAATGGGCAAATGTGAGTGAAATGGTCGCACTGTATGCAGCTGTTTGTCTGCATTGCATCCCCCCCCCCCCAACTCAGATTTAGGGTTGATACAACCATCATAATAATATTGTTAATAATAACAATAACAATAATGATGTAATAATGTAAAAAATATCATTAAAAATACCTGATTATGAGAAAAAAATATTACGATGCATGGAATATTGTTGAGGCACACTAGTTACAACTATATTTCAAACAGGCACTCCATGTCAAAAAGGTTGCTGACCCCTGATTTAGAGTATCAGAAAGTTAATCAGAAACTATCCCTTTAATTACCGCGAACTACCCCTGGCACGCTCCCTCTATCTATATGGTTCTACACACACCTCTAGATCATTTAAACTATCTACAGTATTTAGAGAAGACGCCCCCTCCCCGCCCCCTATCAGAGTTAGAAACACAGAAAAAACACATTTTCTGGAAAGAGAAAATGAAATGCGGCATGCATGTATCTTGTTAGCAGCTACAGTAGAAGACTAACAAGCCGGATGGCCTTCGATAATCCTCAGGCCTTGGTCTTTTCTCTTCCCTCTGAAGTTCCTCCACTGTATTTTCTCAGCCCGTCAAGGCTGACAGCTCTGCTGTGGAACAGCATGTTCGCCTGGGGGGGGGGGGGGGGGGGTATCAGCCCTGATAATATTGACACAGGTTGCGAGTCAGAGATGTATATGAATGACATCGCCCAGAGAAGACGGATGGGGGAGGGTGGGGGGGGTGGGGTGTAGAGGAAAGGGAGACAATTAGAAATTAGTGCAAGGAAGAGAGAGAAGAGAGGAAGAGAGAGCGAGGCAGAGAGAGGGAACAAAAGAGGCGAGGAGGAGAGAGAAAGAGGGAAGGACTCGGGGAGAGAGAGAGAGAGGGACACATAGAGGCGGCGAGGGAGGGAGAGTGAGACGGATGAAGCAAATAACGAGAGAGCGAAAGTAAGAGGAGTAGCAGTGTGAGACTGTGAGGTCAGGTGCAGAGCAGGAGGATTTGAGCTAAGGTCTTTATTGATTTCTGTTGGCTTTGTCTACAGGGGCCTCTGAGGACACGGTTGGACTGTGATGTATGGCTCCCGCCACCGGAAAGAGGACAGGAGCAGCGGCGGAGCCAGGCCACGTTCAACGGGGTGGCCAGGATGGGGCCAGTGGTCACTTTTGGGGGCGGCACAGAAATCCGATATGAACATAATATTATGAACATAGAAATGCGCCTAGCTGGAGAATAAGAGGCTACTTTAGGCCCTGTCTTTAACACTTTAAGTGCCGAAAACGTGTTTAGGCGTCCTTCCCCGCCATGCAAGTTGCCGAGGACGCCGTAACTTGTCTTTGTTCTGTTTACATCTTTTTTCGATTTTCCCAGTCTGAACTTCACCGCGGAGCTTTTGGCAGAGAGTTTGAACAGGAAACTGCATTTCCTCTCAAATTACACTAGGTGGCAGTGTCCCCCTATTTTCTAACACTGTATCACAAGATAATGAATATTGCACCCCACAATGAATCTGGCATTTGATTGGCCAGCATACCTGACCAGTGTGACCACAGGTATAAAAGTTTAGCGGGATCCCAGAATCGACGAGGTTTTGTAGGGGAGAGAGAGAGAGAGAGATAGAGCGATAGAGAGAGAGATTGAGAGAGAGATATTTGAATTGAGATCAGCCTATAGTCTATATTTATAGTTTTATACAGTATAGTGGTAGTATCAGAATAATTGTAAGGTTTCAGCTGTGCTTTAGAAGTACTTAGTCGTGCTAAGTAGTAGTACTATTTTGAGGGATTAGTGTGTAGTCTAGGTAGTATATTTCAGTAGTAGTAATAGTAGTTTGATCTGTTAGTAGTTCCATTTAGATCAGTATGAGGAGACGTAGTGTAGGTAAGAGAGGCGACAGACCGACAGCGGATCGGTTTGTTCAAACGAAGCTGGCGTTTGGACCCGCCGTTGCAGCAGCAGTAGCACCAACGACCGGACCTTTGGTAGCTCCGATCGGAGAGAGCCGTGAGACCGTCGCTGGGCCCAGCGACGTGTCTCGCCCCGGGACCGGGAGCGGCTCTCCCCGTCGCAGTTCGAGGAAGAGGAAGGTGGCTGCTGTGCTGATATCTTCTTCAGCCGAGTCCTCGGACAGCGATTCAACGGTCCATGAATCTGATGGGAGCGCCGATTGGGAACCACCAGGTAAGGATTGTGTGTGTGTGAAACGTGTATATTTGATGATGATTTACCTAACGCTAATTGATTAATTGTATACTGTGAATATGTAACGTTAGTTCGCCAACCAACGCCGGTATGCATTTATTATAGCTCCGGAGTCATCTGACGAGGATATCGATCTGGGTCGGAGGTATTATGGTTCTGATTCATCTCACGAGTCCGACGGGGGACGCGGTGGTGGTCGAGGGGAGAAGGGTAAGTCCCTTGAGCATGCATGTTCAAATCGATAGTTGCATGCTATAGAGGCAGAGGCATCACCATGTGCTATATATTTGATTGTGTGTGTGTGCTGTAATCAATGGAATTGTGCTAAATGCTATGCTACACAATCCATGCATATAGAGGCCACCATGTGCTGCAAAGTTCAAAGCTGTTGGATAGGGGTCATGCCCTTTGATCTTTGTGTGTGTGTGTGTGTGTGTGTGTGTGTGCTGTAATCAATGGAATTGTGCTAAATGCTATGCTACACAATCCATGCATGTAGAGGCCACCATGTGCTGCAAAGTTCAAAGCTGTTGGATAGGGGTCATGCCCTTTGATCTTTGTGTGTGTGTGTGTGTGTGTGTGTGTGTGTGTGTGTGTGTGTGTGTGTGTGTGCTGTAATCAATGGAATTGTGCTAAATGCTATGCTACACATGCATATATAGGCCACCATGTGCTGCAAAGTTCAAAGCTGTTGGATAGGGGTCATGCCCTTTGATCTTTGTGTGTGTGTGTGTGTGTGTGTGTGTGTGTGTGTGTGTGCTGTAATCAATGGAATTGTGCTAAATGCTATGCTACACAATCCATGCATATAGAGGCCACCATGTGCTGCAAAGTTCAAAGCTGTTGGATAGGGGTCATGCCCTTTGATCTTTGTGTGTGTGTGTGTGTGTGTGTGTGTGTGTGTGTGTGTGTGCTGTAATCAATGGAATTGTGCTAAATGCTATGCTACACATGCATATATAGGCCACCATGTGCTGCAAAGTTCAAAGCTGTTGGATAGGGGCCATGCCCTTTGATCTTTGTGTGTGTGTGCTGTAATCAATGGAACTGTGCTAAATGCTATGCTACACATGCATATATAGGCCACCATGTGCTGCAAAGTTCAAAGCTGTTGGATAGGGGTCATGCCCTTTGATCTTTGTGTGTGTGTGTGTGTGTGTGTGTGTGTGCTGTAATCAATGGAATTGTGCTAAATGCTATGCTACACATGCATATAGAGGCCACCATGTGCTGCACACACACACACACACACACACACACACACACACACACACACACACACACACACACACACACACATGTACATGTACATGCTTTGATGTACAATGGCCGCTGATTTATTTTGTGTTCATACAGGATCCAACACAGAGTCCGGCGCTGGTACACCAACATGCTTGGGTATGTACTAACTACATTCATGTATGTAAATGTATTACTATTGTGTTTTATGAGACTTACTTACTGAATGAATTTAATCCAATTCAGATTCTGGCGCAGACTCCGCAGAGAGTGACGCAGAGACTGGCAACGACATAGGATCACATTCTACTCCTGCAGGTAATTGTACATAAAATATAACACATAATGCTATATATATATATATATATATATCATGTAAATAAAATGACAATACGTTGCCCTAGTGTAATGTATTACATCATGTGATTCTAGAACTGGATGCTAGTCTGGACATGCCGGAACCCGTTGCAGGGCGGAAACGCACATCTAAGAGCGGTAAGTTGGCCTCACTCTGCACACCACTTCCAGCTCTGAACTCTGACCCCCACACCACGTCCAGCTCTGACATCTGAACCCCACACACACTCACTCATTCACTCACACACAGTTTGTAACTACGTGGCATATGAATGTTTGTCTACAGTAGGGGTGTTATAGTATATTTGTATAATTGACAGGTCGTGGCGTGCAACGCGGAGGAGCGAAGAGCAGGGCTGCGATCCGTCAGGAAGAGGAGAATGCCTGGTCTCGTGAGGGCTGGGTGCCTCACAGGATCCCCTTCACAGCCCAACCGGGGTTGCTCCAGGACGCCGCGGCACTGAAATCGTACCGGCCTGCAAAATGGCTAGATCTGTTCCTGACTGATGCTTTTCTCAATTCCATTGTTGCCCAGACCAACCTCTACGCTGATCAGTCCATTCCCCCGCTGGACCCCACGCTAACCAGTAGCAGGGCACTGCTTTGGAAGGCCCTCACATTGAAGGAGCTGAAGAAGTTCCTTGGACTCAATTTCCTGAGCAGTGTCCTTCGGAAGCCTCGCGTGGACATGATGTGGACCACTGACGATATGATGTACACACCATACTACTCGGAGACCATGCCACGCAACCGGTATCAATTGATCTGGCGATTCCTCCACTTTGCGGACAATACATCCCTGGAAGTTAGAGACAAATTGTGTAAGGTACGCCCTGTAGTCGACCATGTCAACGCGAGGTGCAAGGAACTGTACCAGCCCGAACGTGAGCTCGCCATTGACGAGGTGGTGATGGCATGGCGAGGCCGCCTGACCTTCCGGGTCTACAACCCCAACAAGCCAACCCAGTATGGCATCAAGTCGTACTTCCTGTGCGAATCACGCACAGGATATTGCTTTGCATTTAAGCCATATTGCCGGGAAGGCTCGCTCCTGGGGGACACGGTCGTCGGTCTGCTTGGACGTTTGTCTGGGGGCCGGATATACGTTGTACATGGATAACTTCTACAACAGTGTACGCATGTCCGCCAGGCTCCGACAGTTGAGGACCGACGTCTGTGGTAGCCTCAGGAAGCACCGGGGGGAGCCAGCCATCATCAAGAACGTGACCAAACGTGACATCGGTGTGGGGGAGCGCATTGCGGTCAACAACAAGGAGGTCCTGATCGTGGCATGGCGCGATAAGAGGATCGTGAAGACCATCAGCAGCTACCACGAGGACACCATGGAAATGGCGAAGGTGTGGAAGAAGCAGAAGAAGGGCAAAGCGCTGAGGGTGGAGATGCTCAAGCCGTCATCAATCATGTCGTACAATAAATTCATGAACGGCGTCGATCAGCTGGATCAAAACCTCTCGTACTATCCGGTTACACGTAAGACTGGAAAGTGGACCAAAAGGTTTGTGATGTATCTGATCCAAATATGTATGTTCAACGCTTTTGTCTTGTACAAAAGCAAGCACCCACAAGGGCATTACTACAACCTCTTCCGGTTCACCAGGGCTGTGGCGCGGACCTACACAGGGGGTCAGGAGAAGAATATTCCTGGGGTGACAGCGGAGATGGAGGCGGAGGCAGAGGCAGGGGGTGGGGGTGAGGAGGAGGCAGGGGGTGGGGATGAGGAGGAGGCAGGGGCTGAGCAGGTGGGGCGTGACAGGCAGCACGACCCTAGGGCCCCACCGGGGGACCCGCAGAGCAGATTAGTGGGTGGCTTTGTGAAGCATGTAATGGTTGCATACAAAGCCACCCCCAAGCAAAAGCTACCGTGTAGGAAATGTCGGGTCTGCAGTAGGCGTGGCATCAGGAGTGAGACCAGATATTTTTGCACATCGTGCAAAGTCCCCCTGCATCGTGACAAATGCTTCGCTCTGTACCACACAAAGAGGGATTTCTCTAAATAGTTTCTTTATTAGTTGTCATACAGAAGTACAGACTACTTCTAAATAATCCAGCACACAGAAGTACAGATTACTTCTAAATAATCCATCATTGTGTGATACAGACAGAACCATGTGTACCGGTACATAGTATAGCTAGCTGAGAGTAGTATAGTATAGTATAGTATAGTAGTATAGTATAGTATAGTATAGTATAGTATAGTATAGTATAGTATAGTATAGTGTATGGGTAGTTGCACTGTTTTCTGTACAAGACAAATGCGTTGAACACATGTATTTGGGCCACGGTTGTCGATATTGCATAGGCATGTTTGGACCACTTGCAGATGAGACGTTATGTTAGCGATCTAGCTGTGTCGACTCCATTCATCATTTGCATTGTGTGTGTATATGGTTTATTTTTTTATTTATCTTTTTCCCCCCTCATTTTTACCGTTTGCACAGAACCAATGGTTGCTGACAGTCACCCAGTTTATAAAAGTATATACTGTAGGTAACATACCACACTTTTCTAATGCAGTCCATTGGCCTCTTATTTATATACTTTGGAAGCATGTATTGGATATTTTTTGGTCCAAGTTTCAAGTTTCTTTAATAGTTGTCATACAGAAGTACAGAATACTTTTATACAAAATGCTTCTTACTGTTGCGCTCCAGAGACTGTGCAAGACAAGATAAGTATGAAATAAAATAACATAGTAAATTAGAAGTAAAGAAAATGAGGTCACAGTGTTCAGTTTAGACATATGTACAATGTTCGATGCAGAATAGACGTAGTTACCATACAATATACAATACTGTGCAGTGTACTAATATACAATACTATATAGTGCAAGGCAGAAATGGAGAAATGGGACAAGGTGCAATTTAGGTACAATTCACAGTAGGTGTACGAGTTGTAGTGCAAATCCTTTATCAATAAATATAAAGTGTAAGTGTGTTTGTGTGATCTAAAGTGTGGAGAGTGGGTGCCGCAGTGTGTTGTTTGTTTGAGTGAGTGTGTGCGTGTGGGTGTGTGTGCTGTGTGCATTTGATGGTTGTTGCATAGTGATTATTGTTCGTTTAGCAGCCTGATGGCCTGGGGATAGAAGCTTCTTCTGAGTCTTTCTGTGCTCGCCTTAAGACTCCGGTATCGCTTGCCTGACCGCAGCAGTTCAAAGAGGCAGTTGTTCGGGTGGCTCGAGTCCTTAATAATTCTCTTAGCCTTCCCCTTGCACCGCTTGTTGTAAATGTTCTGGAGGGTGGGAAGCCCCCCTCCAATTGTGCGTTCGGCTGAACGTGTCACTCTTTGTAGTCTGCTACGGTCTTGTGCAGTGCTATTCCCAAACCAGGAGGTGATGTTGCCGGTCAGGATGCTCTCTATTGTACATGAGTAGAAGTTCCTAAGGATCTTCTGACTGACTTGGAACTTCCTTAGGCGCCTGAGGAAGTAGAGGCGTTGTCGTGCCTTCTTCACAACACTGTCAATGTGTGTGGTCCATGTCAAGTCCTCGGATATGTGGGCTCCGAGGTACTTGAAACTGTTCACTCTCTCAACCGGTGCCCCGTCGATGCTGAGGGGGCTGTAGTCCTTGACCCCCGACCTCCTGAAGTCCACAATCATCTCTTTTGTTTTGCTGACGTTCAGGGAGAGGCAGTTCTCCTGACACCACTGTGACAGGTTCTCTACCTCTTCCAGGTAGGCCCTTTCGTCGTTGGCAGAGATCAGGCCCACCACTACTGTGTCATCAGCAAATTTGATGATGGTGTTGTTGTTCCGCTGTGCTACGCAGTCATGTGTGTACAGGGAGTAGAGGAGGGGGCTCAGAACACAGCCCTGGGGGGCCCCTATGTTGAGCGTGATGGATGAGGAGGTGCAGTTGCCGGCTCTTACCACCTGGGGTCTGCCCGTCAGGAAGTCCAAGACCCACTGGCAGAGGTCATAGTTCAAGCCCAGGTCCCTGAGCTTGGCTATGAGTTTGGAGGGGACTATGGTATTGAATGCTGAGCTGTAGTCGATGAACAGCATTCTCACATAGTTCCCCTGCCTCCACAGATGTCCATGTCCATGTCCATGTCCACAGATCATCTGGCGATTCATCCATTTATCAATGGACAATGCAGTCATCGATGCGAGAGACCAAGTAAGATATGCCCTGTAGTTGATCATGTGACGTGCCTGTACTGTGAATGTTACCAGCAAACTTCTAAATGCACTGAAACAATGGTTGGTTATCCTCCAGTGTTCACTTTTCATAAGGTATTGTCTTGGTAAATGACCATAATCCTATACTGTGAATGTTACCAGCAAACTCCTAAATGCACTGAAACAATGGTTGGTTATCATCAGCCAGTGTTCACTTTTTATAAGGTATTGTCTTGGTAAATTACCATAATCCTATACTTTATCAATGGACAATGCAGTCATCGATGCGAGAGACCAAGTAAAATATGCCCTGTAGTTGATCATGTGACGTGCCTGTACTGTGAATGTTACCAGCAAACTTCTAAATGCACTGAAACAATGGTTGGTTATCCTCCAGTGTTCACTTTTCATAAGGTATTGTCTTGGTAAATTACCATAATCCTATACTGTGAATGTTACCAGCAAACTCCTAAATGCACTGAAACAATGGTTGGTTATCATCAGCCAGTGTTCACTTTTTATAAGGTATTGTCTTGGTAAATTACCATAATCCTATACTTTATCAATGGACAATGCAGTCATCGATGCGAGAGACCAAGTAAGATATGCCCTGTAGTTGATCATGTGACGTGCCTGTACTGTGAATGTTACCAGCAAACTTCTAAATGCACTGAAACAATGGTTGGTTATCCTCCAGTGTTCACTTTTCATAAGGTATTGTCTTGGTAAATTACCATAATCCTATACTGTGAATGTTACCAGCAAACTCCTAAATGCACTGAAACAATGGTTGGTTATCATCAGCCAGTGTTCACTTTTTATAAGGTATTGTCTTGGTAAATTACCATAATCCTATACTGTGAATGTTACCAGCAAACTCCTAAATGCACTGAAACAATGGTTGGTTATCATCAGCCAGTGTTCACTTTTTATAAGGTATTGTCTTGGTAAATTACCATAATCCTATACTGTGAATGTTACCAGCAAACTTCTAAATGCACTGAAACAATGGTTGATTATCCTCCAGTGTTCACTTTTTATAAGGTATTGTCTTGGTAAATTACCATAATCCTATACTGTGAATGTTACCAGCAAACTCCTAAATGCACTGAAACAATGGTTGGTTATCATCAGCCAGTGTTCACTTTTTATAAGGTATTGTCTTGGTAAATTACCATAATTTTATACTGTGAATGTTACCAGCATAGTCAAGTCAAGTCAAGTCAGTTTTATTTGTATAGCACATTTCCAGGCAGCGGCAGCTGACACCAAAGTGCTTCACAAGCAAGTTGATAAAAACAAATTAGTGTGAGGCAAGGTATAAGATTAAAAGAAAGAAAAAAAAACATAGCAAAGCAATGAAAGCAACAAAAACAAACAGTATGGTGCAAGATATAGGATTAAAAACATAATAAAGCAATGAAAGTAATCAAAACTGGTAGGACACAGTAAAACAAAGAGGATAGAAGGGCCAGGGGTCTAGTGGTGGTTAAGTAGGGGGGAAGGCCAAGGAGAACAGGTAGGTTTTCAAGAGTGATTTAAAAGCCTGTACGGTCTGGGCAGTCCGTACGCTGAGGGGGAGGCTGTTCCACAGTCTAGGCGCTGCGGTGGAGAAAGCTCTGTCTCCCCTAGTTTTGAGCCTGGTTCTGGGTACCACCAATAGCATCTGGTCAGCTGATCTGAGGGATCGGTGGGGGGTGTGGCGGTGCAGGAGCTCGGACAGATAGGAGGGAGCCGTGCCATTTAATGATTTAAAAACATTTAGTGCTAATTTAAAATCTATCCTGAAGCTAATAGGCAGCCAGTGGAGCGAGGCCAAAACTGGGCTGATGTGTTCGTATTTTCTTGTTTTGGTGAGGAGGCGCGCGGCTGCGTTCTGCACCAGTTGTAGGCGGCGGAGGAGGGACTTGTCAATGCCCGTGTACAGAGCATTGCAGTAGTTGAGGCGGGTGGTGACAAAGGCATGTATCACCGTCTCTAGGTTACTTTGGGAGAGGTATGCCTTTGTCTTCGCCAGGAGTCTAAGGTGGTAAAAGCTGTTTTTCACTACGGCGCTGACCTGTCTATCGAATTTAAAATTACTGTCGAAGATGACCCCGATGTTCCTGACAGAGGTGGAGAGGTTTGGGCCCAGGGGACCAAGTGCGTCAATGAGGGGGGGCGGGGGGCACTATTAAAAACAATGACCTCGGTTTTCCCTTCGTTCAATGTCAGGGAGTTTTCGGACATCCAGCACTTGATTTCTGCCAGGCAGTCAAGCAGTGGTTCTATTGATGTCTTCCCTTGGGTGGGCTTTAAGGGGAGGTAAACCTGCACGTCATCGGCAAAGCAGTGGAATGAGATATTGTGTTTTGCCAAGATCTGGCCTAGGGGGAGTATGTATAGGAGGAAGAGAGTGGGACCCAATATCGAGCCTTGGGGCACCCCGCAGGTGAGGGGGGCCACAGAGGAAGTGAGATCACCGAGTTGGACAGAGAAGGTCCTATTACTCAAGTAGGACCGGAACCAGTCTAAGACGGGGCCCCTAAGGCCTACGTAATGCTCGAGGCGAGCTATAAGGATGTGGTGGTCTACCGTGTCAAAGGCGGCTGAGAGGTCAAGGAGTAATAGTAGGGATGAGTTTCCTGCATCAGCAGCTGTAATCAGGTTGTTTAAGACACGGAGGAGAGCCGTTTCAGTGCTGTGTCGTGGTTTAAAGCCAGATTGGAATTTGTCATGGATGTTGTTGTGTTCAAGGAATGATTGTAGCTGTATGTAGACTATGCGCTCCAGGATTTTTGATAAAAATGGTAGTTGTGAGATGGGTCTAAAATTGGCGAAGACAGAGGGATCGGGGTTGGGCTTCTTTATCCGGGGCTGGACCACAGCGTGCTTGAAGGCAGCCGGGACACATCCAGTGCTGAGGCAAGCGTTTAGTAGTGGTACTGTAGTAATGTGAGGAGGACAGGGTCAGGTACTTATGTGTCTAATGCACTTATGTGTCTAATGCATGTGTCTAATGCACAGCAACAATGGTTGGTACTGATGACTTGTCACCCAGTTTATTGAACATATTTTGAAATAAAAATGTTCATTTCATCAAAGTTTCAAGTTTTCTGCATTGTAAAGTATTCTGTATTTTATAATAATGTTTTCTGGACCTACCCCAGTAGTTATAACTTACTTGTTCGTTAGCGCCAGGCATGGTGGTTGATAAGGTAGTAGTATTTCCAAGTGAAACTAATTGATATATTATCAATACAAGCTATTATTACTTTATGAATGTGTTTATCATGTATGGACGAATAAATTGGAAAACAGGTAGGTACAGAGCAACACAGTGTCTACAACACGGGAGTAGATTATGCACAGTACATGAATGAGAAACAGTCAAAATGTTTTTTTTTTAGTTTATTGCATGCACATGATCTATAATACCTGATCGGTACAATATCTACTAACCTGATCAATACAATATATTCCCACCTGATCGATATAATAGTATTACTGCATTTCAAGTTTGTCAGTCAGTCAGTCGGACTGTCAATCAAACAATCAAACAATCTATCAATCAAACAACCAACAAAACAATCTATCAATCAAACAACCAACAAAACAATCTATCAATCAAACAACCAATAAAACAATCTATCAATCAAACAACCAACAAAACAATCTATCAATCAAACAACCAATAAAACAATCTATCAATCAAACAACCAACAAAACAATCTATCAATCAAACAACCAACAAAACAATCTATCAATCAAACAACCAATAAAACAATCTATCAATCAAACAACCAATAAAACAATCTATCAATCAAACAACCAACAAAACAATCTATCAATCAAACAACCAATAAAACAATCTATCAATCAAACAACCAATAAAACAATCTATCAATCAAACAACCAATAAAACAATCTATCAATCAAACAACCAATAAAACAATCTATCAATCAAACAACCAACAAAACAATCTATCAATCAAACAACCAACAAAACAATCTATCAATCAAATAACCAACTAAACAATCTATCAATCAAATAACCAACAAAACAATCTATCAATCAAACAACCAACTAAACAATCTATCAATCAAACAAACAATAAAACAATCTATCAATCAAACGACCAACAAAACAATCTATCAATCAAACGACCAACAAAACAATCTATCAATCAAACGACCAACAAAACAATCTATCAATCAAACGACCAACAATACAATAAAACAATCTATCAATCAAACCAATAAAACAATCTATCAAACAATCTATCAATCAAACCATCCATCCATCCATCCATCCATCCATCCATCCCAGTCTAAATTGCTTTATAACACGTTCAGTACCTATTATCACCTCGGCGGCGCACCTTTCATAAAAGTGCCCGTAACTCCTTTTCTAAAGAATCTACCTGGATTTTTACCTGTGTTGACCTTTTTTAACTTGTAATTGTGAACGAACGAAGACATGCAGAAACAAACGGTTTTTTTCATTGTGTACATCAACTCGTCGTCGTCAAATGAGCCAAACCATTTCCCCATAGTTATAATATAAAATATAGAAATATCTCCGCTAAGATCATGAGATATGCTAAAATCGCCCAGGAATCCTGGCAATGCACAGTCATTTCCGGATTTCTGGCCGGCATTCAAAGTGTTAACAGATTGCAGAATGGGTACAATACAGTACGGCTCAATACACACAATTGTTAATAACATTTTCATTCAATCAATCACTGTGCAGATCCCTGTCCCTACTGAAAGAATTGCAGAGTGAAAAGTGTAGTTTTAGTTATAATTCACAGCATTGCGGTCTTGCGAAACAGAGCCTTTGTATCTGTTGTTCAACAGCAGGTCTTGCTCACACCCCACCTTCAGTCAGTTTTTTTTTTTTTTTTTTGGTAGATTTTTTTATTTGTTTGTACTACAGGGCAGTCCGGTAGAGATAGAGGAAGAACGGGAGACAGAGTGGGGGAAGACATTCGGCAAAGGACGGCGGGTCCGGGAATCGAACCCGGGTCAGCCGCTTCGCGACGCAGCGTGTTACATGGGTCACCACTTGGGTGCCCAGGTGTGTTCTTTTTACGTAGACTGTAGACTAACATGTAGGCTGCCCATAAGAGTTTGTTGTTCTCTGACAATAAAGTGTAATCTAATCGAATATCTATGTTATGTTCTGAAAACAAAATAAGCTTTATAGAGCAGACAATTTTTACGCTTTAAGGTTTATGAGGTTTATGTTACTTATTATGAGCGTTGGAAACTGATCTTTAGAAAATGCAAATGAAACATACACACCTGTGTGTAAGAGTCTGTATACCTGGAGGTCCACTTGGGCCAGTGGTCAGTGGGGGCTCCTCTCTCTCTCTCGCTCTCTGAGTCTGTTTGTTGTGATTTTAGATGATTAGTTGTGAAGCGGAGCGATGCTAGGGCACTACTTGTTAACCCTTTCACTGCCACACGACAGAAGGTTAACCCTTTACTATCACACAACCGACGGTCGTGTGGCAGTGAAAGGGTTAACATTCTGTGTGTCGTCGCAGTGAAATGGTTAACCGTTTTGGTAGTGCAGCAGTGAAAGGGTTAAGACAAACATAATAAAGGACCTTACAGCAAGTGGATAGGAGACATTGGTGCATTGGGGTCTGTTCGTCAGCTACTGCAGTTGAGACTGTGTTTGCAGAAAAGTCTTGAGAAAAGAAAGGATGAGAGATGGAAAGACCAGTGTAGCACATTGTAAGTCTTGTTTGCCATTTTGCAATAACAGCAGCCAGTTGATTAGATTGATAATGTTATTTTTGCTTGAAATGATCACCATTCAGTAGCCTGATCCCAAACATCCAGCTGCCAGCTCATTATCTCACGTTCGCTATTATTAACACATGTTTTTGGCTTGAAATGGCCATCCCCATCTCTCTCTCTCTCTCTCTCTCTCTCTCTCTCTCTCTCTCTCTCTCTCTCTCTCTCTCTCTCTCTCTCTCTCTCTCTCTCTCTCTCTCTCTCTCTCTCTCTCTCTCTCTCTCTCTCTCTCTCTCTCTCTATATCTCTATCTCTCTCTATATCTCTATCTCTCATCAAACATTCGGCAGGTCGCACATTTCTAGAAAAAGTTTATTTTGATTATTTTTATTCATCATTTCTTTGGAATAATCTTTCGTTAAACGCTATATTTATCAATATTAATAAATACGATAAATGAGGACGCAGGGTGAATAATCCAAAACCCCTTTGCCCCACACGGGGCAACAGTGCCTCAGAAGGTAGAGCAGTTGTGTTAGGGTTTGAACCGACCTCAATCGCACGGCACAGACAGGAAGTTCAGAGTTAGCCAAATACTAGGACGTATTTATTTACAGAGTCACAAAAGGGGTAAAGTAACAATTATGAAACAACAAGGGAGACTGCCATCGGCAGAGTTCTCTGCGGCTCTGCAGATCCTCCTGGTGATAGCGGTGGGGAATCGGTATTTGACGTTGTAGCGGCTCTGCAGATACTCCCAGCTTTAACTCGAGGTGGAAAACGGAGAGAGAGAGAGGTATCAATAACAGTCCAACGAAACACAGAGGCAGTGTGGTTCCCTCCTCCCTTAGCTGTGTCCAGAACCAATGAACAGTAACAATCTTCAGTGTTCTCCACAACACACAAGTTAGCTGAGTTTAGTGCAAACAGAAATGATATCTTCAGTGTCTCTTCAAAACACACACTTCAACTGTGTCCAGTGCAAGCAAAAATGATAATCTTCTGTGTTCGTCACACACACAGACAGAATAATCCAGAGGGGTTTGGTTCCAACTCACCCAAGCGCAAACGCGTAAAGCGGGTAAACGAGGCGCAGCTCCAAACGGGGAACAAGGTTCTCATCAGCGGATCTCCACAGAAAGTCCTGGAGGGAAAGAAGACGAGGCACAGCAACGGGGAAAAAGCAGGCAAAAGCAGTTGTATTCCAAAACGACCCGACATCGATTGAAGGGAAGTCCCAGTATAAAAAGCCTCTGGGGCGCTAATCAAAAACTATGACAGGTGCGCGCTGGAATTGATACTTGCTCCAAAAGCGTGTGGCGGGGAATGCACCAATCAACACAGCACCTTAAAGGAGCGGAGCGTGTGGCGGGGAATGCATCAATCAACACAGTACCTTGAAGGAGCGGAGCGTGTGGCGGGGAATGAACCAATCCTCACAGTACCCCCCCCTCCACGGGAGCCACCTGGCGACCAGCCCGACCCGGCTCGTTCGGGTGAGCACGATGGAAGTCTGTGATCAGGCCGGGGTCCATGATGAGCTGGCGGGAGACCCAGCTCCGTTCCTCCGGGCCGTACCCCTCCCAGTCCACCAGGTACTGGAACCCCCGACCCCGCCGTCGAACGCCCATCAACCTGCGGATCTGCCCCTGGGGGTGTCCGTCCACCATCTCGGGAGGAGGCGGGTCCGGAGCAGGAGGCATCAGGGGACTGAGAGAGACAGGCTTAACCCGGGATACATGGAAAACGGGGTGAATGCGCATGGACGCAGGAAGCTTAAGACTCACTGCCGCCGGACTGAGCACCTTCAGAACCTCAAAAGGACCGACGAACCGGGGGTTGAGCTTCTTGGCCGAGGACCGAAGCGGAAGGTCCTTTGCGGACAGCCACACCCTCTGCCCAGGGTGGTACGTCGGCGCAGGGACCCGGCGCCGGTCGGCCCCACGACTGGCGCGCTCCGATGACCGGAGCAGCGCAGTCCTGGCGATTTCCCAGACCCGACGGCACCGGTCGAGATGCTCCTGTACGGAGGGAACTGCCACTTCCGACTCCTGTGCAGGGAAAAGAGGGGGTTGGTAGCCCAGGGATACCTCAAAAGGTGAGAGGCCGGTGGCGGAACTGACCATGGAGTTGATGGAGTACTCGACCCAGGAAAGGAAACGGCTCCAAGAAGCGGGTTTCTCGGCAGCCACACACCGAAGAGCAGACTCCACGCTCTGGTTCATCCTCTCCGTTTGTCCGTTAGTCTGGGGATGATAACCAGAGGAAAGACTGACCGTTGCCCCCAATCCCTTGCAAAAAGCCCGCCATACCTGGGAAGTGAACTGGGGCCCCCGGTCCGAGATGACGTCCTGGGGAAACCCATGGAGGGCGAAACACGTGGCGTGTCAGGAGGTCCGCCGTCTCGGCCGCCGAGGGAAGCTTGGGAAGGGCCACGAGGTGAACCCCCTTGCTGAACCGATCCACCACGGTCAGTAGGCACGTGTTCCCCTGGGAAGAAGGAAGACCCGTGACGAAGTCCAACGCCACATGGGACCAAGGGCGGCTCGGAATGGGAAGCGGCTGCAATAGCCCGGAGGGTGCCTGGTGGGAGGCCTTGCTGCGGGCGCAGACTGCGCAGGCCAGTACGAACTCCTTGACGTCGTTCCTCATGGTGGGCCACCAGAATCGACGAGCCAGGAAGGAGAACGTGCGATGAACGCCTGGGTGGCAGGCGAACCGGCTGGTATGGCCCCACTGGAGGACCCGGGACCGGACTGAGTCGGGGCCGAAGAGACGATGAACCGGTACATTGCCTGGAGCGCGATGGAAGCGTAGGGCACGCCTTACCACCCCCTCGATGCCCAAGGTGACTACTCCTACCACCCTGGCCTCTGGGAGGATGGGAGTCGGGTCCTCAGTGGTTGGAGCCCCCTTGGAGTGTAACCGGGACAGGGAGTCGGCCTTTGTGTTGCGGGAACCAGGGCGAAACGTCAGCGAGAAGTAGAACCGACTGAGGAAGCTGGCCCATCTTGCCTGCCGGCCATTGAGACGCTTGGAAGCACGGATGTACGTCAGGTTCTTGTGGTCCGTCCAAATGGTAAATGGCTCCTCGGCCCCCTCTAGCCAATGACGCCACTCCTCCAAGGCAGCCACAACCGCCAGCAGCTCCCGATTGCCGATGTCGTAGTTCTTCTCGGCAGGGAGGAAATGACGCGAGTAGAAGGCGCACGGATGTACCTTCTGGTCCGTTGCCGACCGCTGGGATAAGATAGCTCCTAGTCCGGTATCCGAGGCGTCCACCTCTACGATGAACTGTCTCTTGGGGTCTGGATGGAGCAAGACCGGGGCGGAAGTGAACCTCTTCTTGAGGGAGCGGAACGCAGCACACGCCGCTGGGGACCAGTCGAACGGCAGGGCGGGAGAGGTCAGCCTGGTAAGTGGTTCCGCCACCTGACTGTAGTTCCGGATGAATCTTCGGTAGAAGTTGGCGAACCCGAGGAAGCTCTGTAACTCCTTCCGAGAGGTGGGTTCCGGCCACTCCTCCACGGCCCGGATCTTGCGAGGGTCAGCTCGGGTCAAGCCTCTCTCCACGATGAACCCCAGGTAATCGACGGAGTCGGAGTGGAATCGGCACTTCTCTGCCTTGACGAAGAGCCGATTGTGGAGGAGGTGCTCCAGCACACGGCGGACATGCTGGATGTGTTCCTCGAGGGTCTTGGAGAAAATGAGGATGTCGTCTAGGTATACCACCACAAACTCCTCCAGCATGTCATGAAGGACGTCGTTCATGAGCGCCTGGAATACCGCCGGAGCGTTGGTGAGGCCGAACGGCATTACCAGGTACTCGTAGTGGCCCCTGGGAGTCTTGAAGGCGGTCTTCCACTCATTGCCCTCTCGGATACGGACCAGATGGTAGGCACTCCGGAGGTCCAGCTTGGTAAAGACGGTAGCCTGGGTGAGAGGCTCGAAGGTGGAGTTCATGAGAGGAAGAGGGTACTTGTTCTTAATGGTGATCTCGTTGAGCTGGCGATAGTCGATGCAGGGTCGAAGGTCTCCGTCCTTCTTCCCAACAAAGAAGAAACCGGCCGCCACAGGGGAGGAGGAAGGCCGAATGAGTCCTGCTTCCAAGGACTCAGAGATATATTGATCCATCGCTGCCTTCTCAGGGACGGTCAGACTGTAGATGCGGCTGCCGGGAAGGGGAGCCCCTGAGCGGAGGTCGATGGCACAGTCGTAAGGCCGGTGAGGCGGAAGGGCCTGAGCCCTGGACTTACTGAAAACCTCCTCGAGGTCGTGGTACTCGGGGGGTATGGTCGAGAGGTCTGGAGGCGGCTCACAAACGGATCTCCGGGGCGAGGGACAGGACGCCGCCTGAAGACACTGGGCATGACAGGAGGAGCTCCACCCCCTGATGGTACCGGAGGACCAGGCGATGTGGGGCTCGTGCAGCGTGAGCCAGGGCCGGCCCAGGACTACTGTGACAAGAGGGGATCTGGTGATAAAAAACTGGAGTCTCTCAACGTGGTTACCAGCAATGGTGAGCAGGACAGGACAGGTGCGTTGAGTGATGTCAGCCAGGCGGTGTTGGTCCAATGCGAACACCTCCAATGGCCTCATGAGAGTCAATGAGTGCCTCCACGTGGCCCGTTGGTCCGCCCAGGCCAGGGTGACGCTCATCAGACGGCTAGGTGGTGCACGGCTCTGGGAACGAGAAAAACGGCTCACCAGGATCTCCCGGGGTCTCGGCGAGCCTGGTCTTTTGGCCGGGTGGGGCAGTTGGAGATACGGTGTCCATCCCGACTGCAGTAGAGGCAAAGGCCGGACCTGAACCTTGCCTCCCGTTCAGCTTGGCTAAGATGTGAACGTCCCAGCTGCATGGGTTCCTCCCCGGGCACCGAACGGGAGGGGAAGGAACCACCAGTTGTGTTGGGAGCAGGGCGGGCCGCAGTACCGTCACAAGTACGGGGGGTCTGGGGAACCTCTGGAGGTCCCGGTCGGGTTCTCTCACGTCTTCTCTCCTGGAGGCGTCCGTCGATGCGAATGGCGAGGCTGAATAGGTCCTCGAGGGACTCCGGTTCCTCACGGGTCGCGAGCTGGTCCCTGACAGCGTCGTTGAGCCCCCTCATGAAGGTGAGACGAAGCACTTGATCGTTCCAACCGCTCTCCGTTGCCGCCAGTCTGAACTCCAGCACGTAGTCGGTGACCCCGCCACTGCCCTGCCGGAAGGTGCCCAACCGAGCTCCAGGGTCCTGGCCACGGGCTGGGTGGTGGAAAACCCTGCAGAGCTCTGCCACGAAGTCTGGGTAGGAAAAACAGAAATCAGCCCCCATTGCCCAGGAGGCAGTAACCCACTGTGCTGCCCGGCCTGAGAGCAGGTTAGTCATGTAAGCCACTCGGGCTCCCCTTGAAGTGAATCGGCTGGGTTGATGACGAAAAACCAACTCACATTGCATGATGAATGTGGCACAATCCTCGAAGTTACCATTGAACTGGTGGACAAGCTGATCGAGCTGGGTCTGAGCTCCGCCCTGAGCGCCTGGGTACTGGACTTTCTGAGTGAAAGACCCCAGGCGGTCAGGGTGGGGGGTCAGACCTCCAACACCATCACCCTGAGCATCGGGTCCCCCCAGGGCTGTGTTCTAAGCCCCCTGCTGTACTCACTCTACAGACACGACTGTGTGGCCAAGTTCAGCTCCAACTCCATAGTGAAGTTCGCAGACGACACGGTGGTGGTGGGGCTGATCTCGGACAACGACGAGAAGGCCTACCGGGAGGAGGTTGAGGTACTGGAACGCTGGTGCCAGGACAACAGCCTGCTCCTGAACATTGGTAAAACCAAGGAGCTGATCGTGGATTATAGGAGAGGACAGCAGGAGACACACACACCACTGATGATTAACGGGGCTACCGTGGACAGGGTGAGCAGCTTTAAGTACCTGGGGGTCCACATCTCAGAGGATCTGACATGGTCAACACACATATACACAGTAGTAAAGAAGGCGAAACAGCGCCTCTACCACCTGAGACAGTTAAGGAAGTTCAGAGTATCGGGGAAGATACTCCAGTCCTTCTACTCAGGAGCTGTAGAGAGCATCTTGACCGGAAACATCACTGCCTGGTATGGAAACAGCACGGCACAAGACAAGAAGGCCCTACAGAGAGTGGTGCGCTCAGCCGAGCGTACCACGGGTATTGCACTACCTCCCCTGCAGGTTCTATACAACAAGAGGTGCAAATCCAGAGCCTGCAGGATAATGAAAGACCCTCACCACCCCAATAACAGCCTGTTCCAGCTGCTGAGGTCAGGCAGACGCCTGCGAACCCCAGCTACTAGGACAGAGCGGCTTAGGCTCAGCTTCTTCCCCCAGGCCATCAGAGCCCTGAACAATGAACATTGAGTGCCACAGAACACTGAACTATCCACACACAAGCACACATGAACACACACACGACACGCACGCTGTGCACGCTCACACACTAGCAGCCACTTAACACTTTAACATGAGCGGGCACACACTCATGCCGCACACTTATGGCCAATAGGAAAGGCCACTTTAAATTAGAATAACAGGAACAGTGTATTGCACTACCAAAGCTACCTAGCATGTCCTATATGCCCTGTAAATAACTATGTACAGATACCGAGATGTCACACCATGTTACCTGTTACCTGTTATTGCACAATGTTGTTTTTTTATTGGATTCTATTATATGTTGTACCACTGTATTGCACATCGTTGCGGGCAAGACCACCCGCATTTCATTGTATACTTGTATGCCGTGACAATTAAAACTCTTGACTTGACTTGACTTGACTTGAACAACCGTGGTTCGGAGAGACGGGGCTCCCGAGGTGCGGGATCGGGAGGCGCGGGGCCTGCCACGGCTGCAGGTGATGCTCCGGCCGAGGCTCCTGTAGTAGGTGGGGTTACAAGCAAGGTGTTAACGGCTTCACTCAGCGCTTGTAATTGGTGGAGAATATTAGTCTGCTGATTACCCTGGGCTGTCGGCAGGCTAGCCAGAGAGCCAAGGGACTCCTGAATAGGCAGGACCTGGTCTCGGAGCTCCTGTACAGCAGCCGCAGCCGCAGCCGCACCTAGCTGTAGGCTGTGGTCATTGGTTAATTCAATCTGGACCGCCAACGCTGTTCTGACCCTGTCTGTGTCGGCTGAGGTCGTCATGGTCGGGTCGTAATGTTAGGGTTTGAACCGACCTCAATCGCACGGCACAGACAGGAAGTTCAGAGTTAGCCAAATACTAGGGCGTATTTATTTACAGAGTCACAAAAGGGGTAAAGTAACAATTATGAAACAACAAGGGAGACTGCCATCGGCAGAGTTCTCTGCGGCTCTGCAGATCCTCCTGGTGATAGCGGTGGGGAATCGGTATTTGACGTTGTAGCGGCTCTGCAGATACTCCCAGCTTTAACTCGAGGTGGAAAACGGAGAGAGAGAGGTATCAATAACAGTCCAACGAAACACAGAGGCAGTGTGGTTCCCTCCTCCCTTAGCTGTGTCCAGAACCAATGAACAGTAACAATCTTCAGTGTTCTCCACAACACACAAGTTAGCTGAGTTTAGTGCAAACAGAAATTATATCTTCAGTGTCTCTTCAAAACACACACTTCAACTGAGTCCAGTGCAAGCAAAAATGATAATCTTCGGTGTTCGTCACACACACACACAGAATAATCCAGAGGGGTTTGGTTCCAACTCACCCAAGCGCAAACGCGTAAAGCGGGTAAACGAGGCACAGCTCCAAACGGGGAACAAGGTTCTCATCAGCGGATCTCCACAGAAAGTCCTGGAGGGAAAGAAGACGAGGCACAGCAACGGGGAAAAAGCAGGCAAAAGCAGTTGTATTCCAAAACGACCCGACATCGATTGAAGGGAAGTCCCAGTATAAAAAGCCTCTGGGGCGCTAATCAAAAACTATGACAGGTGCGCGCTGGAATTGATACTTGCTCCAAAAGCGTGTGGCGGGGAATGCACCAATCAACACAGCACCTTAAAGGAGCGGAGCGTGTGGCGGGGAATGCATCAATCAACACAGTACCTTAAAGGAGCGGAGCGTGTGGCGGGGAATGAACCAATCCTCACAAGTTGTCTGGCAATCCGGAGGTTCCCGGTTCGATTCTCACTCCTCCCGGGCAGCTTGTCAAAGTGTCCTTGAGCAAGACACTTAACCCCTAACTGCTCCCGATGAGCAGGTTGGCACCTTGCATGGTTGCCTCTGCCGTCGGTGTGTGAATGTGTGAGTGAATGGGTAAGATGTGAGGAAGAAATTGTAAAGTGTTTTGGATAAAAGCGCTATATAAATGCAGCCATTTACCAAATACCATTTAAAGGCAACTTCATCCACACCCCTGCCTCTGCTAACAACTGTGGCTCTGACATGATCATGTTTTGCAGGTCTGCCTTTTCATTTCACTATGTGTACGTCACCAACTGGCTTGCTGTCAGTACAACAAAGCTACATAACACGCCCATACGTTGTCATTTGCCCATGGCTTCACTGCTTTGTGATTGAGACTATTCTTTTACATTATGCTGACGTTGATAACCTGCCTGTCCTTGCAGACTATATGTCAGCAAAGACACTACTGTCGCATGTTGTGCATATTGCCTTCTGACACATGAATATCATCATCATCATCATCATCATCATCATCATCATCATCATCATCATCATCATCATCATCATCATCATCATCATCATCATTTAATTATTCGTACATGGAATTACCACAGTCCAACAGTACATATTAATATAATTCACCAAATTCCATGGCCGAAAGGAACAGGAAGAAGATATATTTTTTTTATCCACTTTTTCTCCCTATTTTTCTATTTTTCTCCCATCCCAATTTCGCTGTTTCCAATTCTTCCCTCCCCTGTCTTGAACGTTGCCCCCCACAGGTTGGTCGTAGGGAGGATAGAAGCCTTGCATCACGTGTCCCTTCCGGTACACGAGGAGGCAGCCTGTCACATCTTTTCACCTGCCAGCGTGGACTCTCATTGGCAAGGTGTAACGTGTGGGAGGCTCACACTACCCCCGCTATTTCCTGTCTCTGCTGTGCAGGCGTCCCCCAACCGACCTGTAGGAGTCGCTGTCCACAACGTCCAGGTTACCACCCATCGACTTCCACCCGCTGACTCTGCCAATTGAGCCAGTATGACGGCCGGCCCAAGCCGGAGGCAACGCCGACAGCCGGATTTGAACCCGGTGTCTCTTGCGTTGGTGACAAGCGCAATGTCCGCTGCGCCACCCAGCCGCCAAGAAGAAGAAAAATTCTTATATATACCTGCCCCTACACACATACAACACACCGATAGACTTATTGCGTAAAACCAAACAGAATATACCCATTTTGCAAAAATGGAAACATCAACACAACTCAATTAAATCAACATAAATAAACCCATTTTGTGTATCTATCAGTCAAACTACATATTTAGGTTCATTCATTTATACACATACACACACACAAATGTATCTATACATTTATATAATGTATTATTCTATATTATACTTCTATATACTATATAATTTTATAATTTGTATTTTATTATAATATAACTAAATCATACTATTTATACTACACCATATTGGTATACAGTATTATACAATATTTTAATATATTATTATTCTATGTTACGCTGCTATATACTATATTACTATACTCATACTGGCCTATACTGCAATTCTATGCTATGTTATCCTGTTATGCTAAACTGCAATATTATACTAAACTGTACTGTCTATTTATCTTTTCTTTGTACAACCTTTTGAAGTGAAATATATTAGTAGAACTCTTTTCATCATTCTGCAAAGAGTTCCATACAGTAGTTTGATGGAAATCATAGTGGCCCACTTCACTGTGTACATATACCATATTTGTCTGTGCTGTTTGCCCACACATTTCTGCCACGTCATTGCATAAAATACATGAAAACACAAAAATATGAATGAATGTTTTATTTCAAACATGATTTAAAAACAAAGAATAAAAAAGGCAAACAACGAAAAATATACATATCACTGGTCGAAAAGGAGTAGGAAGAAGCCTACGCTTATCATGCCCTACCCCTATCCGCCACTTCCAAGTGGGAACATTAATTAATACTTAAATTATATAATGGAGAATATCCACATTACCAATAATTCTTCATTCTTAACATTGAAAACAACATAAAATAAATAAATATCAATTTATTTATAAACTTGCATTGAATGAGGTAGTATATTATATTGGAGGTATTTGTAATAGACCTGCCATCTATCTATCTCTATTCAGATTTTGGCCAATAGTATTCCTGACTCAATTTGACAGGTTCAATAGCTGTGTTTGAACGTCTTCCTTGCACAAAGGAAGCTGTGATGACAATAACAGTGCCAATGGCCCAATCATTACGGGATGAACATTTATATAGCAGTGGGATACAGTTGACACATCCACCTCCTAAACACTTTGCAATGGAAAAGTCAATAGGAATGGATTTTAGCACCCTATAAACAATTGTATATAGGTGTGCCACATAGGCTGATAGGTACGAAATACACGTATCACTACAGAAACCTAAGTACTTTATGTCCTCCCTTCTACCACTCCATTTCGAGTCTGAAAACACTTTAAAACACGCTTGGAGGGCTACTACCGCTACCCCGTGATCCACGTGCAAAACGGAGGGGTAGGGCCAAGCTGGGGGTTTGGGTCAAAATGCGGTATATATACGTATCTGCCTGCTCAGGCCATGCCAGATGTCTCTGTAGTATAAACAAGCTAATTATGATTTTAATGGAGCTAATATAATCAAGTTACATAGGTTCAATCTCGCGGCAAACATATCTTTTAGCAGAGGTTAGAGTATGTTTGCTATATTTTTTGGATTATCTATAAACAAGCTCTTACTATGAAGCTAGGCAGAAGTGATACTGGTGAATTACTATTTGAAACAAAACAGAAGGCACTAGTATACACTAATGAGCAGTGAGTAAACACTAACAACACTAGGGGGCAAATTCACTACTACTTTTACTCAATTACATTTCAGAGAAAAAAAAGAATTCACAGGGATTGCACGGCTTTTTCTGACACTATGCCTGTGCAAATAGCTCTGAAACACAGTTTGCTATTCACAAAGGAAGCGCAATGGGTGAAATGCGGTGGTAACTGCGTTGCCCTCAGCATTGCGTCTCGGTGCGTCAGTGGTATTTGCGGGTATTTAATGAGTAACCATGGTGCCGTTGAGGGTCATGCAGTGTCATGCTTTTTATGATGTTCGTATTTATTATGCTCATGTCTTGTTTGTCTGTGCTGTATTGTTCATATTTGTGCCTATTAGGCTTTTTTGTTGCTCTTTTTGTGCAAAGCAAATTCCCTTGAAGGGCAATAAAGGTTTCATTCATTCATATTCAGCGTCATAACAGCATGGGGGAGGGGAGGTACAGGTATGGGTAGGGTAATAGAAGAAAGACAATTATATGCAATAAAATTTTATGAAAAATGTAAACAATATAATTAACTCTGAATATAAAAATATGAGAAAAATAAACAGTAGGTGTGAGGAGCAAGTGAGGGTCTGTATCCTAACTGCCATGATATACGTCATACGTTATAGTTCATGCAGGTTTGAGTTAATGCTAATGCTAATGCAATTATTTTTTTACTCCTGGCATACTAGTCATACTAGTTACACATGGAATAATTAAAAGCGTTGAAAAGCAATTAAAAGCGTATTCTGCCCACGAAAAATATCCCAAAAAGGCAATTACGACTGGAGTGGCCAATAGGGTGGCCAGGCTTCTTGCCAAATATGCGCTTTGGACAGGAGACAGGGAGTCAGCCAGGCTGCAGGGACCTTCTGTTCGACCAGCTGATGTCCAGGGGTCAGCCCATTTAGCCTAGTAGGCCACAACCCCAGAGAGAGCTTGTGTGTGTGTGTGTGTGTGTGTGTGTGTGTGTGTGTGTGTGTGTGTGTGTGTGTGTGTGTGTGTGTGTGTGTGTGTGTGTGTGTGTGTGTGTGTGTGTGTGTGTGTGTGTGTGTGTGTGTGTGTGTGTGTGTGTGTGTGTGTGTGTGTGTGTGTGTGTGTGTGTGTGTGTGTGTGTGTGTGTGTGTGTGTGTGTGTGTGTGTGTGTGTGTGTGTGTGTGTGTGTGTGTGTGTGTGTGTGTGTGTGTGTGTGTGTGTGTGTGTGTGTGTGTGTGTGTGTGTGTGTATAATGTGGCAGGTGAATGGAAACAGCAAGTCGATTCAATTATCTCTGATTATTCCACCAGTTTAGATTTAATTAATGCATCGCCCCTGCCACTCATCATGAAATTAGAAGCAGTCAGACAGATAGCACTGGTTAAGGTTCAGCACTTGTTCCCCAATGTACATATTCCTCGCAAGTTTCTTGAAATGAATAATAACACCGTACGCACGCTGAGACAATGGACTGAACTAAACACTCATACCACACAGGATATCTTATTTCACACCCAGCAGGAGGGTGGGCTGGGTGTTCCCAACTTTGAATGGACTTACATTGCTACAAGGCTCAGCTATCTTCTCAACATGCTGAACAGTGAGGACCAGCATGTCAGAGAGCAGGCCAGAGCCTCTCTGTTCCTGGACCTGCAGAGGCGCAAGGTCCCCCTGGCGTGGGGTTGGACCCAAGCTTCCTGGGCTACAGGAGGAAACCCAGCTGGAAGCTGGATAGTCGCTCCCCAGGACAGTCTCCCAGGATTCGGTGTGTGGTCTGACTGGCCGGACTTGAATGACCTATGCGGCTGGTCCAACCTGGCCCTGGAGTGGGTGGGGCCAAATTCAGAGACAGTGAATTTCTCTGAAGAGATCATCTCTGACGCTAACGTATCTGTGAGGGCAACCATCGACATCTGTGGAACAGAGCATGAACTCCCACCTACCAATGCCCGTGGTCATCTCATGACGGCGCAGCAGCAACGTCAACGTCAGCACTGGACTGAGCTGCAATTACAAGGGAAGCTTGCCTGTCTCCCTGCTGCTGATCACTCTGCCTCACATGCAGTGTTTAAGAGTGTAACTCTCCATGAGAGTATTATCATCTTCACTCTAAAAGCTAGACTGCATGTTTGACCAACTAAGCTGAATCTTTCCATCTGGCTTCCTGACAGTCATAGCTCTCACTGTATACACCATGGACATGCAGATCACTGAAACCATGTTGCACATCCTAAATGGTTGCCATGCTTACAAAGGGCTTTACATTTGTAGGCACAGCAGAATTGTGGAATTGATATTGAAAGATGTCAGATCTACCTTTGGGTCCTCTACACCAGGGGTTCTCAACCTTTCTGCTGCCAAGGCACCCCTGCGTCCAATAAAATATTCCAGGGCACCCCTATATATACGATAAAGACTTTTCCGGTCCTGTCTTTTTTGCTACAATGATGGCAAAAGTGCTTGCTTTCAAAATAAGGTCTAAATGGCTTAGTACTGTTGACATTACACTGTTTGTAGTAGTAAATCAAATAGCATATTTTTTTAAATAAAATTACAGAAAACTATCACTAAAGTGCTATCTGTTGCAGCTGCACTCTTTTCCATTAAAATTGCATATTTGGATAAGTGTGACCATTTCTCAAAAAATATAAATAAATACAGAAGATGAGCACTCGTTCACTCAGTGGACATTTCTAGCTCAATGCAAGGTCTGCTGCTGCTGCTGGCTAATAATACGGTTAATACGTGGGGTCGGCCGCCTAGTTATAGTTGAAAGTGGGGGTGCATAATCTTTTTTTTTTTTTTTTTTTTTATATTATTATTATTTTTTTATTTTTTTTTGACAGGCAAGGGGTGGTTTGGAGGGGGTCCGGCACGACCCCCTCCACGGCAGATTTTTTTTTCATTTAATGAACCTGTACATGCAATTTCCTGCTATATAGAGCCTTCAATCTTGACCAATAAAGCTGCTCTTTTCACTATAAAACTCAGTTTATATTGCAGTATGATAGCCAATTACTATAATAATAATAATATATTAATATATATATATATATATACTGTATATATACTGTATATTGATTTTTCGCTCTTTTATTTTTATTAAATCAATCTCCTTTCAAATAGGCCAAGTTTTTAATAAGAAAGAGAGAAAAAATACCAACAAGGAACAATAACAGGGTCTGCTGTAAATATAGCTTATTTTGTGTCTTAATTTGTTATGTTATCCTACACTTTAAGCTGTCTGATATTTCCATTACCTGTAACTCTTGGGTCTCTTTCTCTCCTTCTCTGCCTCCTCCCTGAGTCTGCACAGTCACCATATCATTCTACATTAAGGAGAGCAATACACTTATGAATACACTGAACATCATTATGAAACATTTCTATTGCACCCTTACTTACAATTCATTATGAATTGAAAATGGGGAACCCTGATGTAAACAAGACGAAAGTCTTTCTCTGGTCTGCATCCCCTTAACAATTGTGTGTATTGAGCTGTACTGTACTGTACCCATTCTGCAATCTGTTATTGATTGATTAAAAATGTTATTAACATATTGCAGAATGGGTACAATATAGTACGGCTCAATACACACAATTGTTAAGGGGATGCAGACCAGAGAAAGACTTTTGTTTTGTTTACATCAGGGTCCCCTTATTGCATTATTATTATTATAAAAAAATTTAAAAAAAAAAGTAAAAAAAAAAAAAAAAAAATTGGGGGGCCCTCATCACTAAAGGCCCACGGGCCGCGGCCGTCGTTAATCCGGCCCTGCTTCGAACGTTAAAATTTGCAAACGAAGTCAACGTTATCCAGCTGACGACACCACATATCTAGATATATGACAACGTTACCTAGCGGCTAGCACTAAAGCTAACGCCAACCAGAGGGAAACTTTGTTATTATTATTATTATTATTATTATTGTTTGGTATGACCAGATGGCATTTCGGGACGTGAAACACTTTTATTGTATTGCGTGGTAGAACTTCTACCACTCAATAGAAGACATGTCTAACATAAATAATCTTAACAATCATAAACAACTTACTGGAAAATCCTGCCTGCCACCAAATGACACACTTCTGTGGCCTTTATTTACACTCAGCCTACCTGCAGCCAGCGCCGTGCGCCGTCTGCTCTGCTGGGGGTGGGAGAGGCACTGGATCAAACCATATGGGGGAGCAGGGGGGGGGGGGTCGCAATCTTTGGAAACTTAAAAACGTGTTATTAAGTGTCATTGCGTATTATTAATTTGATTGAAATTACGTAGTTATGCTTAGATTTATATATTGGGGGGGGGGGTATATCATATTTTTCATATGATCAAAAAGTGGTGGAGCAAGATCATATCCTTGCTCCCCCAAGTTCAATAGTCCTGGAGCACGTGCTTCGCCTGCTCAATTACGTGGGCGCCTATGCGTGGGGAGATCTTTGACATGGCAACACGCATGTCATCCTCAAGGCTCAACTTGGCCCTATATTTTGTTTTCAGAGCTGTCATGGATGAAAAGCCAGCTTCACACAGATATGTGGTGCTGAATGGTATCAACACCTTAACTGCTGCATCATCATGAGATACTTGGTACTCAGCACCACACTCAGACCAACATGTTTCCAGGGGCACTTCACTGAAACAAGCTCTCCAGGTGGTATCAGATGAGATTTCAATGAGTTCCTCCAAGAGTTTGGATGGAGATGTGTCAGGAAGCTTTGTCTCAATGTTGTCTGTAAAGGGGTTCTTTATCCAGAGTAACTTGGTGATCCTGTTCTGTGTTTTATTAAATAATGATTTTCAGGGTGCCAGGGTGGTGCATGGCCGTTCAACTCCCGGACCCGGCGACCTTTGCCGAATGTCTTCCCCCATATCTCTCTCCCATCCTTCCTCTCTGCCGGACTTGTCCAATAAACAAATGAAAAAGCTACCAAAACATATTAAAAAAAATTATGATTTTCAGTTTTTGCGAAATGGTCAAACTTATCCAAATGTGGTATTTTCATGGAAAACAGTGCAGCTGCAACAGATATTTAGTGATCATTTTCTTTAATCATATTAAAAAATATATATATTTTTTGAGAAATCTCAAGGCACCCCTGGCAGCTCTCTGAGGCACCCTAGTGTGCCTAGGCACCCCTGTTGAGAACCGCTGCTCTACACATCAGTGTACAAGCACTGTACTGTTAAGCCCAGCATGTTTGGCCTGTGTGATAATGATTCAGAGGTGTTCTGTAACATCTCAGCCAACACCCCTGACGTTGTGGTGGTTAATGAGAGTAGTAGAGGGGTGTTTATAATAATAATAATAATGCAGGACCTGTCGCAGAGGTCTTTAATTGGCATGCAACGACACTCAATGTTAGCGGCACACAGCGGTTAGTTAGCACACACACACTGGAACACACACGCATGCATTGTCTTTGTAGGATTGCCGATGCGATACTCCTCTGCGCTTAACCTATCCCGTCGTCCTTTCCCCCAAGGGCAGCCGGGAGCAGACGAGGGCTGTGGCGTGAGCCACGCCCGGGGACCATCCAAGTGCTCCTGCCCGTCTTCGTCACGGACGCGACAGTGTTAGCGATCTGTTGTTTTGCATGTTTTTCCATTGGGTTTTTCTTATCGGGGGGGGGGGGGGGGGGGGACCCTTGGACATAGTGGTTGGCTGTACCTTCGACCACAGCCTGGAGGAAGCCTTTTTTTTATTATTTTTTTTTATTGATCTTTTTCCCCCTCCTTTTTCCTTTTTCTCCCATCCCAATGTTAGTCGTTATGCCAATTCCCAATCCCCTTCCTGGTCGCTGCGCACCTACCCCCCACAGTCGGTCTGGGAGAGTGGAGGCTATCACATGCTTCCTCCGACACACGTGTAGCCAATCAACCGCTTCTTTTCACCTGGCAGCGCGGACTCTCACTGAGAGGGTGTAACGTGTGGAAGGATCACACTACCCCCCTTAGATCCTATCCTCGCTGAGCAGGCGCCCCGACCGAACTGTAGGAGTTACTGTTTACAACGACCAGGACCCACCCACCAGCTTTCCCACCCCTAACACTGCCAATTGTGTTAGTATGAACGACCAGCCAAGCTGATAGCAATGCCGAGAGCTGGGCTCGAACCCAGCGTCTCCTGCATTGGTGGCGAGTGCCTTGCCCACTACACCACCTAGCCGCCTGGAGGAAGCCTTTTTAACCAAGTTGCTGAAATATCAGCAGCTCTAGCTGAACATCTCACAACTAGGCTACAAGTGTCAACTTTAAGTTTTCATTTTTGGAAGCCTGGGTCATGTTCACAAGCTGGTGGTTAGGGGCCTTCAGATGGCCCACATCTCCAAGAGAAAGGCTCAACAGTTAGCAAGGTATTGTTCTATATCTGCTATTATTGTTATTATATTATAGTCGCTCTATTTGGAGACAGCGTTGTTTTTTGTACCCATAGAGTAGATATAGTTTTACGGTAATGCTATTGTATCTGTTAACCCACATTTGAAACATCCTCTGTGTTAGTTTTTCTCAATTGCTTTGGTGCATTTCTCAGATCAGAATAAAAATTCTCATAACTGTTAGTTCAACCTCCACAACATTTAGTAATTTGTGCACATCATAGTATCAGTTTCTCATTCCTTCCAACACATTGCAAATGCTTTTGGACATGCATCAATTGCTTTCATACAATTCTCTGCTGTTTTATAACATTATCATTTGCTTATGTCATGTCAGTCAAAATGAACTATACGTATGAATGCTGAATAATAGTCATTCTCTATAAAACTAGTAAATAAAAAAAATAGTCCTAATTTCATTGCTTGAGTCATTACATACACAAATGTTGAACTAGTTGTCAAAATCTGTCAATTGACAGATGTTGTCAATCACGGCCTCACAATGGCTGAGGCTGGTCGAAGGGTTTAGCCAAATGTTGAGAGAACCACTGTAATTGTATGTGTACGATGGTTGCTGCACAGTCACAAACGTAACTGAATGACTCCCAGTGAGCTGATTGCACTGTTAGTGTTTATATCCTTAATGTACTTTATTAGATGCATTTAAATACAGTTTTTCTCAATTGCTTTGGTGCATTTCTCTGATCAGAATTAAAGTTCTCATAACTGTTAGTGCATTTCTCAAAACAATTAGTACAAACTGCAAAACCTAGTTGATAACCTGCAGAAGCGTGTCACTTGCTCAAAATGGATAGTTCATTCCTCAAAAGCAAGTATCCATGTCAATGAAAGTGTCACTGTCATCAAAATGAAAAGTCCTGACACCATTGTTTATGAACAAGATAGTCAGATCACTCTGTAAGTGTTTTCCAATGCAAAAAAGTCAGATATTGGTGACACTACCTGAAAATGCTCAAGACAGCACTATACACTATTTGCACAGCCATTTGAAATCTACAGTTACACATTACTGTACACACTGTACACATTGTAATATTCCCTCCTTGTTGGTCTGGGACATCAATGGTTTCTCTCTGTCCAATGGGATTTCTTCCACGCGGTCTACCTTTTGCCAGATTGAAACCCGCCTCATCAACATATGTGACCCAGTCTGGTGATGTAGCCTACAAGTCGCCAGGGTGAAATGACAGATAGACACAATAAAAAAAGATTTTTTTTTTTTTTTTTTTTTTTGTGTTTTTTTTTTTTTTATATATAACTACAGTTCGAGAGTTGAAGAACATATTTAGTACAACAGCGAACAGATATAATAACTCTAATTGTAAGAATTCTGTGTTTAAAAAAGGCCATTTTGAAACACAGTTTGTGCTCTCCACAGATGAGAGGTGGGGGCTGGGTTTATTTTTGCATCTGAATAGAGCTGCGTGTTGGGATTCAGATTCACTGAGCCAGGTAAAGGCATTCACACAGAGAGAGTCATTAACGTTAACGATGGACGCATTCAGGTGAGGGTAGTTGTCCACGCCCCCCCCCCCCCCCCAAACTAGCTGAAGTGTGAACATCTTTGACAGGCGTTTTCTCCCCTTGAGTGTTTTAGACAACAGACTGAGTTACAAGATTTAAATGAATATATGATATTCAAAACATTCTCATATTTCAAAGTATGACACATCATTTGAAAGCTTACATTCTGTACTTTCACAATCTGGAAAAATCTGGAAAATGAAAATGGAGACATGTGGGCTAAAGCACTGGTCGTGGTCACATATATGAATGTGTGCAGCGATTCCCTGGCATCCAGCTCCATTCAGGGGAAAAATTATAAAGAAATGTATAAAATTTGCTTGACAGATTTTGACAACTAGTTCAACATATTTGTATGTAATGACTTAAGCAATGAAATGAGGACTATTAGTTTTATAGGGAATGACTATTCAGCAGTCAGTTCATTTTGACTGACATGACCTAAGCAAATGATAATGTTATAAAACAGCAGAGAATTGTATGAAAGCAATTGATGCATGTCCAAAAGCATTTGCAATTTGTTCGGAGGAATGAGAAACTGCTACTATGATGTGCACAAATTACTAAATGTTGTGGAGGTTGAACTAACAGTTATGAGAACTTTAATTCTGATCAGAGAAATGCACCAAAGCAATTGAGAAAAACTGTAATTTACAGTGGTTCTCTCAACATTTGGCTGCACCCTTTGACCAGCCTCAGCCATTGTGAGGCCGTGATTGATCGATTTTGACAACTAGTTCAACATTTTTGTATGTAATGACTCAATCAATGAAATGAGGACTATTCGTTTTATAGGGAATGACTATTCAGCAGTCATAAGTATAGTTAATTTTGACTGACATGACATAAGCAAATGATAATGTTATAAAACAGCAGAGAATTGTATGAAAGCAATTGATGCATTTCCAAAAGCATTTCCAATTTGTTCGGAGGAATGAGAAACTGCTACTATGATGTGCACAAATGACAAAATGTTGTGGAGGTTGAACTAACAGTTATGAGAACTTTAATTCTGATCAGAGAAATGCACCAAAGCAATTGAGAAAAACTGTAAATAGATAGATAGATAGATAGATAGATAGATAGATAGATAGATAGATAGATAGATAGATAGATAGATAGATAGATAGATAGATGATGGAGAACACACACTCCTGAACCGACTACAGTGTACAGTATGTGAGCAATGCTTCCCGGTGAACAAGATAAATCACTGGCTATCACTGTCAGATGAAAAACCACATGTAGCCACAGGTGGAAACATTTCATTGAGTCTCTCCTGAATTGACTGGCAGTTGCCAAAGATGGAGTGAATCCACATACTGTATAAGGACACACACACACACACACACACACACACACACACACACACACACACACACACACACACACACACACACACACACACACACACACACACACACACACACACACACACACACACACACACACACACACACACACACACACACACACACACACACACACACACACACACACACACACACACACACACACACACACACACTTCAAAGCAATGACTGCTGCCTCTCCCTGTGCAAAGGCAATTTGCTCTCCCCTAGATCTATCTTACAGGCAGCATATAAATAAAGTTGGCAGCAACAAGCCTGAGCATAGAACAGTGGCCTGTCAGGTTGGATAAGGACAACAAAGCTCACTCTGTCTGTCTGTCTGTCTGTCTGTCTGTCTGTCTGTCTGTCTGTCTGTCTGTCTGTCTGTCTGTCTGTCTGTCTGTCTGTCTGTCTGTCCCACACACACACACACACCACACCACACCACACACACACACACACACACACACACACACACACACACACACACACACACACACACACACACACACACACACACACACAATTTATTTATATTGATTTAAAGCACCTCATTTGATCCAAATAAGCCCCTCAGCATCCATGTGTAGAAGGGTGGATTATCCCTGCTTGTGGGAGTAGTAGTACACAGACACTGGGTAGTAGGATACTATAGAATTGGACCTATATGTACCCCCGTCTTTGGCCCGGAACGTCGTTCTGGAGGGCTTGCAGCTGGAGTGGATGGGGCCCAGGATTTACTAACCTGGGGACTGGTACTCTGGTCTCCCTCGCCTTCCAAGGCGGTCAGCAGTAGCTCCCCACACACTTTCACTTCCCCCAGTACCTCCGACAGCCCTCCCACACCCAGTGACTGTCAGTTCAATAGTATTATTGGGCTTCCCTTTAAGCAGTACCCTTCCTTGACCACCTGTATAGACCCTTCAAATGCGATTCTGGGAATGGGGTGTAAGGGTTAAATAATTATGCAGTCACAATATTTACCCAGGGGTTAGAATAGCAAATGGAAGAAACAGACACACAGACAATGCTCCCAATAAGGTCTACTTTATAGAAGCCTGGGCAGGTTATCAGTTACAGTTAACACTTTCCATTTATTCATACAGGGCACCGGGTGCTCTCACTGTTAATGTAGGGGAAGCTCTTCCCACCATAGGCACCGCATGCTCAATACATTAAAACACCCCGCTTGTACTAGGGGAACCCAGGCATAAAGTAGAGAAACATTGGGAATTCAAATAACCAAATAACAAAATAACAAAATAAAACCAAGTAAATGTGGGCCCACGTTACCAAAATAAACCTACACTAAGCCGGCTTAAATTGTTTGGGGTACCCCTTAGACACTGGTTGTTAGCGTTCACTTGAATGGACGTTGCTGTTGATACACAAGGTACCGTTAGTACTTAGCCAAGATGGCGGACCCACTCTTATCACCACTCGTCCAGGTGACAAGATGGCGTCGGCGATCCCGCGAGCACAGCCAGCAGGCTGGGCGAACAGCATAGGCAGCGGTTAGCTGGAGGAGCGTGCTGTGATGGCGACCTCTGCTGGTGGGAAGAGGCGTCCTCTGTACCGTCTGGGAGACGTCCACTGCTGGCTGTTGCTTGCTGCTGTCGCGCGAGCTAATACTGTTGTTACCCTAAACACAGCTAAGCTTCGGGTCTGGATGCACCCTCCTGCTATATCGGTTGTACTACTAACGCAACGTGGCTGGCTATACCACCGGTCTTCAGCGCCGCGCGCCCGGTAGTCTACTGAAGTCAGACGGAGCCGTTAGCAGCATGCTAATATACGCACACTTACTACTATAACCCGCTAACGATAGACGTTAATCCCGTTAACTCTAGACGTTAGTCAGTTAGTTAGCACTTCTGAATACTTAGTAGAATATTCAGGCTGCTACATTTCCCCCCACTTTAAACTTGCCAAGTCCTCTGCAAGTTACTCAATGAAACCAGGTTAATGACATGAAAACGGTCCTTAGACCCACAGTTTCACACATTGTTTCATTACCACACACTGTTCTACAACCACACTCTTCAGCACGTAGTCCTGGTGATACCCGGCAAGGAACCGACCTCTAGTACTCCTCTGGGGTGAGCACCACCTCTGGGTCCTCCCTGGGCGAGCACCATCTCTGGGTCCTCCTTGGGCGAGCACCATCTCTGGGTCCTCCCTGGACGAGCACCATCTCGGGGTCCTCTGGGGCCGGGTTCGTTCAACCTCCCCTGCGTCTGATTCTGTGTCAGATTCGTCTGTCTCTGTTGGTAGGCCCTCGGCCACGGCTTCGCCCTCCGAGGCTTCTGAGGAGCCGCCCGCGGCGCCCTCCTCGCCCCCGTCTCCGCCGTCTTCTCCACCCTCGTTTGAGGGGACTGACTTTACGTCTCCTGACGTCCTCTCGACGTTCCCATTGCCACCCTCTGGGCCCGGCTTGACACCTGCCGGTGAGCGTCGGCGCCGGTATGGACGCCGACGAGGCCCCTGCTCTGGACCGTCTTCACCGTCCTCGCCGTCCTCTCCTGAGGGGACCAACTCTACCTCTCCTCCTCGACCTCCGTCCGACCTGTTTTCCTTGTTCTCCTCTCGGTCTCGCACCAGTCTGGGACAAGGGAAACCCCTTGGTCGGAAGCCTCTGTAGTACTTCTGTCTCCTGGGTTTGTCTTTCCCGCGGTCTCGGTCCCCACTCCGGGACCTGTCGCATCTCCTGTCGGGCTCCCTCTTCTCAGGCCCTCTCCTGTCAGGCCCTCTCTGTTCGGGCTTTCTCTGTTCAGGCCCCCTCCTGTCAGGCTCTCTCCTGTCGGGCTCTCTCCTGTTGGGCTCTCTCCCCTCCGGCCCTCTCCTTTCGGGCTCTCTCTGTTCAGGCCCCCTCTGGTCGGCCTTTCTCCTTTCAGACCCCCTCCTGTCCATCTCTCTCTGGTCAGGCTCTCTCCTGCTGGGCTCTCTCCTGTGGGGCTCTCTCCCCTCAGGCCCTCTCCTTTCGGGCTCTCTCTGTACCGGCCCCCTCTGGTCGGCCCTTCTCTTTTCAGACCCCCTCCTGTCGGGCTCTCTCTGGTCAGGCTCTCTCTGGTCAGGCTCTCTCCTGTCAGGCCCTCTTCGTTCGGGCTCTCTCTGTTCGGGCCCCCTCTGGTCGGCCTTTCTCGTTTCAGACCCCCTGCTGTCGGGCTCTCTCTCCTGTTCTCTCTGGTCAGGCTCTTTCTTCTCAGGCTCTCTCCTGTCAGGCCCTCCCCGTTCGGGCTCTCTCTGTTCAGGCCCCCTCTGGTCGGCCTTTCTCGTCTCAGACCCCCTCCGGTCCGGCTCTCTCTCCGGCTCTCTCTGGTCAGGCTCTTTCTCCTCAGGCTCTCTCCTGTCAGGCCCTCTTCATTCGGGCTCTCTCTGTTCGGGCCCCCTCTGGTCGGCCTTTCTCGTTTCCGACCCCCTGCTGTCGGGCTCTCTCTCCTGCTCTCTCTGGTCAGGCTCTTTCTCCTCAGGCTCTCTCCTGTCAGGCCCTCTCCGTTCGGGCTCTCTCTGTTCAGGCCCCCTCTGGTCGGCCTTTCTTGTTTCAGACCCCCTCCGGTCCGACTCTCTCTCCTGCTCTCTCTGGTCAGGCTCTTTCTTCTCAGGCTCTCTCCTGTCGGGCCCTCTTTGTTCGGGCTCTCTCTGTTCGGTCCGTCCCTCTGGGCCTAGCAGAGCCCGGACTTCGTTCACCCGGACCACCACGCATCCGTTGTGCGCGACTGGGTCAACGGCTCCCGTCGCGATGGCGCTGATCGCCCTTCGCGGTCCAGGTCGGAATCCCGACGGGCCCGGCGCTTCGGGAGCGGGGGAAGGGGCGGGACCCTTCGTGGGGGGCAGGACCATCTCCTCCTCGGACCCGTTTATCGCCGCCATCGTCGGGTCGAGAAACGTCCGTCCCCCGTCGAGGGCGGCTTGGGTCCTTTCCAGGCCCAGTATCTGTCGGTCCAGGAGGTCTGCTTGCCACTGGGCTTTGTCCGCCAGGGCCTTCACCTGGGCGGTCAGCTCCTCCACGGCCTCCGTGCCCTCCTTCCTCACTTCGGTGACGGCGTCTTGGCCGTCTCTTTGCTCCCTCAGAGCCGCCTGGGAGAGACGCTTCTCTTGGAGTGCCTGCTCCCACTCCTTCACGGCCTCTTCCTGTTCCAGTCTCGTCACTGCTTCTTCCAGTGTCGTCATTCGTGCCTTCTGCGTCTGGCACGTCTCCTGCAACTCCTTCACAGCGTCGGCCCGCTGCTTTAGGAGTGCCGCTTGCGTCCGATACGTCTCCTGCAGCTCCTTGAACTTCGCCGCCATCTCCTGCGCGCCGCGGGTCCCTTCTTCGGACGTCATGGTCTCTCTACTGGTCTGTGTCAAGGAAGTGGAGTAGGATGTTGATCCTGTTCGTGACACCAAATGTAGAAGGGTGGATTATCCCTGCTTGTGGGAGTAGTAGTACACAGACACTGGGTAGTAGGATACTATAGAATTGGACCTATATGTGGCCCGGAACGTCGTTCTGGAGGGCTTGCAGCTGGAGTGGATGGGGCCCAGGATTTACTAACCTGGGGACTGGTACTCTGGTCTCCCTCGCCTTCCAAGATGGTCAGCAGTAGCTCCCCACACACTTTCACTTCCCCCAGTACCTCCGACAGCCCTCCCACACCCAGTGACTGTCAGTTCAATAGTATTATTGGGCTTCCCTTTAAGCAGTACCCTTCCTTGACCACCTGTATAGACCCTTCAAATGCTATTCTGGGAATGGGGTGTAAGGGTTAAATAATTATGCAGTCACAATATTTACCAAGGGGTTAGAATAGCAAATGGAAGAAACAGACACACAGACAATGCTCCCAATAAGGTCTACTTTATAGAAGCCTGGGCAGGTTATCAGTTACAGTTAACACTTTCCATTTATTCATACAGGGCACCGGGTGCTCTCACTGTTAATGTAGGGGAAGCTCTTCCCACCATAGTGCTCAATACATTAAAACACCCTGCTTGTGGGGCGGTTAGGTGGCCGAGCGGAGATTGCGTTCGTCACCAGCCCCGGAGCTGTTCGAATCCAGCTCACAGCTCCGGGGTTGTCACCAGCTTGGCTGGCCGTCTGCACTAATACAATTGGCTGTATTAGAGGGTGGGAGAAGCTGGCGGGGTGGGTCCGGGTCGTTGTAAACAGCGACTCCTACAGTTCGGTCGGGGCGCCTGCTAAGCGCGGATAGGACTCGAGGGGGATAGTGTGGTCCTCCCACACGCTACGCCCTCTCGATGAGAATCCGCGCTGCCAGGTGAAAAGAAGCGGTGATTGGCTGGACGTGTGTCGGAGGAAGCACGTGGTAGCCTCCACTCTCCCAGATGATCTGACTGTGGGGGGTAAGTGCGCAGCGACCAGGAAGGGACTGGGAATTGGCATACGACTAACATTGGGATGGGAGAAAATCGGAGGAAAATGGAGGGGAAAAAAGAAAAAAAAAAAAAAAAAAAAAACACCCCGCTTGTACTAGGGGAACCCAGGCATAAAGTAGAGAAACATTGGGAATTCAAATAACCAAATAACAAAATAACAAAATAAAACCAAGTAAATGTGGGCCCACGTTACCAAAATAAACCTACACTAAGCCGGCTTAAATTGTTTGGGGTACCCCTTAGACACTGGTTGTTAGCGTTCACTTGAATGGACGTTGCTGTTGATACACGAGGTACCGTTAGTACTTAGCCAAGATGGCGGACCCACTCTTATCACCACTCGTCCAGGTGACAAGATGGCATCGGCGATCCCGCGAGCACAGCCAGCAGGCTGGGCGAACAGCATAGGCAGTGGTTAGCTGGAGGAGCGTGCTGTGATGGCGACCTCTGCTGGTGGGAAGAGGCGTCCTCTGTACCGTCTGGGAGACGTCCACTGCTGGCTATTGCTTGCTGCTGTCGCACAAGCTAATACTGTTGCTACCCTAAACACAGCTAAGCTTCGGGTCTGGATGCACCCTCCTGCTATATCGGTTGTACTACTAACGCAATGTGGCTGGCTATACCACCGGTCTTCAACGCTGCGCGCCCGGTAGTCTACTGAAGTCAGACGGAGCCGTTAGCAGCATGCTAATATACCGAACACTTACTACTATAACCCGCTAACGATAGACGTTAGTCCCGTTAACTCTAGATGTTAGTCCTTCGGTTCTGTATCGCTTACTCACACACTATCGCTGGTACTTCTAGGATAACCCGTCAACTAGCAAGTACTTGTTGTCACCCGTTGCTCGTTCCAACGGGGCTTTTCAACGTCACTTCTTCCACGGGCTCGTTTGAGTACCCGCCCGTACTTCTAGGTTAACCCATCAACTAGCAAGTACTTCTTATCACCCGTTGCTCGTTCCAACGGGGCTCTCCTCATAACATCTTCAACGGGGCTATTCCAAAGCACACGCCCGCTGTGACTGCGACTGATCACGGTCAAGTCCACTGCCGAAGAGAGCTTCCTGGTACTCTCGCTCCCAGGTAACTCCCTCTTCCTCGTTGATTTCCTCTCTCCTCCGCTCCACTGCCACTTCGCCCCCTGCTGGCAACCGCCACTGATCCCACTCTAGGACGCGTGTTGCTTTTTAACAGCGGAGGAGTGCAAGAATGTGACAATTTGACCATGTGACCGCGGCAGCGCGAGAGAGCAGCAATGCGGAAATAGGCTGTCTATTGCCATTCTCTAAGACAAACGCTAACCTTAACCAGCTCCTTAACAGCGCCTAAACTTAACCGTTCTAACCTTAACCAACTCCGAAACAATGCCTAACCTTAACCTTAACCTTAACCATGCCTAACCTTAACCTTAACCATAGAAAGAATATTGCCATTCTCTAAGACAAACTCTAACCTTAACCAGCTCCTTAACAGCGCCTAAACTTAACCGTTCTAACCTTAACCAACTCCGAAACAATGCCTAACCTTAACCTTAACCTTAACCATGCCTAACCTTAACCTTAACCATAGAAAGAATATTGCCATTCTCTAAGACAAACTCTAACCTTAACCAGCTCCTTAACAGCGCCTAAACTTAACCGTTCTAACCTTAACCAACTCCGAAACAATGCCTAACCTTAACCTTAACCTTAACCATGCCTAACCTTAACCTTAACCATAGAAAGAATATTGCCATTCTCTAAGACAAACTCTAACCTTAACCAGCTCCTTAACAGCGCCTAAACTTAACCGTTCTAACCTTAACCAACTCCGAAACAATGCCTAACCTTAACCTTAACCTTAACCTTAACCATGCCTAACCTTAACCGGCGAAAGAATACACGTTAAAAAGAAAAATTGATGGGATTCGAACTTGTCAACAACGGACCGCAGGACCGCAGGACCGCTGCGCTGCCAGGTGAGCTGAGCTTCGAATGAAAATCATGGCGGATTAGGGCGGTTACATAATGCCGCAAGCTCTGCCGCTCCGCTCTGCGGTTGCCGCGCCTGCCGCGGGCCGTGTCGCAGCCAATCAGGGAAAACGCGGAAGCAACGGCAGCACTGCTCCGCTGTTAATAAGCAATAGGCCTCTAGGACACTCCAGAAAGGGAAAAGGTGCTCCAATGTTATTGTTAGTGATCCATACTGAAGCCGGAGAAGAGTAGCACCTCACCTCGTTGTTAAACTGGGCGAGCTATCAAAAGGAACACTGTTTATCACACTTTATACACACACAGGGAAAGTAACAGATAGTTAGCACTTCTGAATACTTAGTAGAATATTCAGGCTGCTACACATGGTTTAAAAGGCTTTACTTAATCTACACCCTCCTGTTGAAGGCATCTCACACCACTGCCATTGCAGGACCAGCCCACTCCTAAGAGCTGTAGGGAAATCGCAAGTATAGCTCTTATTAGCACCAACCTCCTAAGATATGGGTTTCAGTTCAGTTCAGTTCAGTTATTTTTTATTTCGGGCTTTGGACACATAACAACGGTCATTCCATAAATCGTCAAAGTTTTACCAGCTGCTATTGCAGCATTGTCCAATTGTCCGAAAAGGGCCAGGGAGAAGCACTAGGCTTGTCGGGCCCTACCCCTGAAGACTTACGTTTCTTTTCTTTTTGTTTTTTCATTTACATACATACATAGTACATACATATAGTACACATTACAGTACACACATATAGTACACATTACAGTACACATTACAGTATAGTATACCTGCAGTATATAATAGTATATAATAGTAGTACATAATAGTGTATACAGCACATATATAATGTGAGATATATAGTACATGATATATACAATATAGTACCATAATATAATAGCATATACTGCAAATATAGTTCAATATAATATACAAATGAATTATAATATGATTATATAATGTAATATGATATAACGTACAATACAGTATCATACGTATTTTTATTTATTTATTAATATGCAATTAAACTAGCTCTTCTTCCCTTCTGTACCTATCAAAAATAGATTTTTTTAGTCTAGATTTGAATTGATTTATGTTTTCACAGTATTTTAGTTCCTCCTCTAGCGAGCCCCTTCCACAGGGTGGCTCCGTAAGAGCTTCAGGACACTCACACCTTCACTCTCGCTAGGCTTCCTATTCAGTCAAACGACGTCACCGTAAACACCACTACTGGGACAGCCACTGTGGCGCCTTCTGTAGCAGCAACTACATTATACGTCAAATATAATTGTACAGTATTGAATGTATATAGTAAGAATCATATCATTTTGGGGGCAACAGTGGCTCAAGAGGTAGCACGGCCGTCCGGTAATCGGAAAGGTTCCCGGTTCGAGTCCCGCTCCTCCCGGCAGCGTGTCCTTGAGCAAGACACTTAACCCCTAACTGCTCCCGGTGAGCAGGTTGGCACCTTGCGTGGTCGCCTCCGCCGTCTGTGTGTGAATGTGTGGATGGGTGAATGTGAGGCATGGAATTGTAAAGCGCTTTGGATAAAACCCCTATATAAATGCAGTCCATCCATTTACCATTTAGTTTGCATTGTACTGTCTGGCGAGCTCCTATTGTCTTGTCAGGATCTACCATGAGACTCTGTCAGTGGCCGTGTCTCTGCACTGAAAAAATACATGTACTGTAATTAGCGTACAAGTCCAATCCGGCTTGGGAGGCTGTAGTGGATCACTCTGGTTCACTGTGTGTGTGTGTTGGCAGGCAGATTTGAGGTAAGAGATTATGCTTGTGGGAAGTATGGTTGTCGTGGAAGGTAGAGAGGTCTTGTGTTGAAAAAAACCTGAAAATCTCATGACCATCATGGGAGAGACAATTGACCCTATTTCTCTATGCAATAAAATAGAAGTGATCCTTGATTTTTCACCCTAAAAGTGGTTTATAAACCTAACCCTTAACCTTAACCCTAACCCTGACTTTAACGTCACTAGAGACATCATGTCCCGCCTTAACCCTTTCACTACCACACTAACAAAGCGTTAACCCCTTCACTGCAACAATACAGAAGGTTAACCCTTTCACTGCCACATGACAAAGGGTTAACCCTTTCACTGCCACACTACAGAAGGTTAACCGTCTGTAGTGTGGCAGTGAAAGGGTTAAACTTCTGTAGTGTGGTAGTGAAAGGGTTAACGAGATCACTCAGGTCTGTTGACATTAAATGGTATGAAATACTTAGTAGTTTAATCGATGCATGTGGTTTGGATTCAAATGTGTTCGGGTCTCGGGACCCCGTTAGAAGCTTCCCTGTTTGCTCAGAGCTCGGCCAGAACTATGGGTTCTGCATGGACTACACTACTGGCAACAGTATTTCATACCACTTAATGTCATGCAATCCAAACTACCCCTTGTGTTGTAATACATTCCAGCGAAAAGCGGATGCCTTCTAGCCGTGACCATTCGTAGCAGCAACCCATAGCAACCGTCTCACCTCCCGTAGCCGAGAGAAGTGCAGTGTTAATTTTGGCAGCTATTTTCATTTTAGTTTTAGTCTTAGTCATGTGTCAAGTGCTCCTTTTTCGTTTTCATCATATTTAGTCATCTGCATTTATTTTTCGTTTAGTCAGTTTTAGTCAACTAAATGTCTGAGCATTTTAGTCTTAGTCAGTGTTAGTCTCGATTTTGTCTTTTTTGTTTTTGTCTAGATTTAGTCGCAGAAAACCGATGATTTTTGTCTAGTTTTCGCTAATGAAAAAAAGGCATTTTCTATTTTTATATTGTAAATAATGCAATTCTATTTATTAAGTATAGTCTAGCCCAAACCCTATCAGCTGATTCACAATAAGTTCAGTAGAAGGCTAGAAGCCCAATACAATAGTAACCAAATGTGATGCCCACTAGAAGTGGTATCATGTTAATATCTTTAGATTATGTGTCAAAACAGTGTGAACATATGGGTACAGGATTACCTCCATCAGAAACAAGTTAGAAGAGTCATTTATATGTAATGGGAGACATTAACATAATCTGGTCAATAGGTGGCGGTATAGGACTGGTGTTTAGTGACTTCGCCTTCCAGGGACCCGTTACTGTGTGCTTAGGAACGCACGAGGCAATCTCAGCCTCACAACCGGGAGGAGCCAGAGTCAATAACATCGTGTCTGCACCTTTCCTTTGTCAAATGATTAACTACAACCTGTTTCATAGGTGGGTAATATACTACAAAACACACATAAAGGTTAACAAGGATACATGCAATGTCGAGGGTTCAAATGAAGTAACTATTGTCGATGTTTGAGTCAAGTTTAAGAAGTTTAAGACGACAGGTAACGTGGTTGAGAAGCAGACCGTCTATTGATGGCGCCACGTTTCGTTGGTACATTTAAATAGTGTTGGAACACAATTGTCCATTTAAGCACTAACGTGTCGAAGTTAAGTATCTCCAAGGGGATTATAAAGGTTTATGTTTTGAAATACATACTGTGTTGGGTTGAATTGCTGTGTAGTAAATGTGTATATTGTGTACAAGATGGTTAGAGGGAAAGTACTTTAGCTTACCCTACCAAGAAGGTAGCTAAGTACCGGGGCTGTACCACATGCTCTCTCTCTCTCTCTCTCTCTCTCTCTCTCTCTCTCTCTCTCTCTCTCTCTCTCTCTCTCTCTCTCTCTCTCTCTCTCTCTCTCTCTCTCTATTGCGCCCTCAGTTAAATGTAAATATAAATCTATTCCCTTGAGTTATACCATGGTCACGGTTTAGCAAATTCCTAGTAGGGTTGAGAACGGCCCGATACAAATATATATATAAATGTACTTTCAGTGCACATTTGAGTTTCAATAGAACTTGAGACAGGAACACAACTATGGATAACACTGAGGTGTGGAGGTATTTCGGTATACTAGAGAATAGCGGATATGACTGATGATAAGTGACTGATGATAAAGGTAACACTTATTGGTGATTTAAGGAATTGTTTGACAGACAATGAGAATGACAGTGTTGGTTAAAAGACATACTATGGTCCCTTCCAACATGCCTAGACATGTCTAGACAGAGGTTAACAGGATAATGTTTCTCTTCTCACGTGCTTATATTTAAGACGCCAAATATGTGTAAAGACATAAGTAATCACAATGTACAGTATATAATACTGGATAACTACATTTAAAAGGAAAATGCTATTGAAGTGAACCAGGGTATCCTAAAAGGGTAGAATGTGTGTTGCAATGATGAATATGCTTTTGAATTAATAACAAGTATGGGATTATAATTGAATGTATTGAAGTAATGTAACTAATTGAACTGGATGATGATACAATGATGATACAATGATTATACAATGATGATACAATGATGATACAATGATGATACAATGATGATGATGATTGATTGATTATTCTATTGAATGAATAAATGTTGTTGAAATATACAACCGGGAGGAGCCAGAGTCAATAACATCGTGTCTGCACCTTTCCTTTGTCAAATGATTAACTACAACCTGTTTCATAGGTTAAACATATCTCTGCTATCAGGTGCCATATCCTGGTACCTGTAACAGTTTATTGGGGGCTCGTCCGGGATCAGCGCCACCTGCTGGATGGGAGCTGATCCAGAGATCTTGACACCTGGACCAACCGCGACCCGATGAACCAGGAACCAACGCCCGGTGTAAAGGTCGTCGAATGAGGGATTGATCTGCGCAGTATCGACAGCAGTGAAGTGCCTCATCTGATGCCAGATGACAACGAGACTACGTCCACTACTCTACCTGACGAGAAGGAAGGCCGGTGTCGTGTAGAGGAGATCCACCCACCACGGAAAGTCGTCACAGTGATCCTGAACTGAGAGCCAAGTGCGAGGAATCGGGAAGCAGCCATGGGAGACAGCGAGAGGAAAAGCTTGGTGTGGGACATCAAGAAGAGCCTGCTCACTCTACCTGCGGATGAACTGTTTCGCATTGCCGAGGCATTGGAACTGATACCAGGACTGGAGACGTCTGACCGAACCCACCTTACCGTAGACGACGTGGAGGGGTGCTTCAACTTTATCAACGACTACCTGTACAGTAAGGTTTTACTGGAGTTAGAGGATACAGGGTTGTCTTATTTATTACAGATAAAAGATGTAACTGATGGACTTATGCAGAGTGAGGTGGTGGGTCTAGAAGAGGGTAAAACCGAGGGCCTACGGTCCACCAGTCAAAGTGATGCAGTACCAGTCGACCCCGTTAGCGTCTTTTATGATGTAAGTGAAACCATTGAGGGTGTGCCCACTCCAAAAGTAAGCAACCAGGTTTTACAGTGCCTGCCCAGTGTACCACCACCCACAGCTCAGGCTGTGCCATTGAATAAGAGTGTAACAGACACCGAAAGTAAACAGGAAACCCCTGGTGTGTCGCCAGATAAACTAATATCTTTACGAGAACTGTCGTACCTTCACCGCAGGGAGTTTAAGCTCCAGGGAGGTCAGAGAGACCAGGGATCAGACATTAGTTACAACAGTGTCTGCAAACAGATCGACGAAGGTCTGAAGGAGCAATTCAGCGATGCAGAGGTTGTTAGAGCAGTCTTGAGAGTGATCAAAGCTGGCAGCTTTAAGGATATGTTAATGGTAAAAGACGATTTGACTATCGATGAGCTGAAGGGTTTTCTCCATTCTCACCTCGGTGAACAAAGTAATACAGAGTTGTTTCAAGAACTCATGTGTACAAAGCAAAAGGATAGTGAAACACCACAGCAGTTTTTGTATAGAGTCATAGGACTCAAGCAGAAGATTTTACTAGCATCAAAATATGCTGCTACTGACGTTAAGTACAACGAACGAACCGTTCAGGATGTCTTTCTCCACACTGTATATCAAGGTTTAGGACACAAACATGATGACATTCGTAGGGAACTCAAACCCTTACTTGAAGACAGAGTACCTGATGAGGCCATTCTCAGACAGATGAAAAAGGTCATGAGCGATGAGAGTGAAAGACAGCGACGGTTAGGGCCTACCAATCGCAATAGACCCCCCCATGTACATAGTGCAGGTGCTGAGGTGAAGGGAGCACAGTGTCCCCCCCCCACTAGGGAAGAAAATACAGGAAAGAAACTTAAACTAGACCCGATCCAGCAGTTAACAGAGAAAGTAGAGAAACTTACCAATCTAGTGGATCTCCTGCAACAACCACCCCAGGTCAGAACAGGGAGGATAAATAGGCAGAGGGACAGGCCATATGGCTGTAGCAAATGTGTAGCACAGAATTTACCTAATTGCCCTCACTGTTTCCATTGTGGCGAAGAAGGCCATAGAGCGTTAGGCTGTCAAAAGAGACCACCGCGTCAGGGAAACTGAGGCCGGTCACTGCAAGAGGACAACCATTGACCGGTTCCCCTTTACTGTCCCAACCTGACAACCGTCGTACTAGTGAGCCTGAGAAGGAAAGAGTAAGAGAGGAGAAAACTGCACCTAGAACAGGAACCAAGACGGTAAACCAGATACAGAAGCACACAGACCCCCCTAATTTACCAAACACTAAGAGTGAATGCCTCGCCAAGCTCGTAGGGAGAAGAGCTCTCACCCATTGTAACCTAAACGGTTTAGCAGTCCAAGCCCTGCTTGATACAGGGGCCCAAGTAAGCATGATTGACAGAACTTGGAAGAATAGATACTTACCTGACATGCCAGTCAGACCCCTTAGCGAAATCATCGAAGAAGAAGAGGAGTTGAAAGTCTACGCGGTAAACGGTGAGGTCCTCCCATTTGATGGTTGGGTGGCCCTTACGGTGAACTTAAAGGGGAATGAAGATCCTAACCTGTCAATCACTGTGCCTTTCCTTGTAAGCAGCCTTGTCCTTGAGAGACCCCTACTGGGTTTTAATGTGCTGGAAGTGATGATACGAGAACAACCTGGAAGACTGATCCCAACTCTCACCAGCCTGCTCTGTAACGCCATGGTGATACCAGCCGAGAAGGCAGAACTCCTGGTGAGTTATATCCAGACTGACAGACCCCCTGTCCAGGTTGGTCGCCTACGAACAGGTAAACAAGCCACTGTCATCCCCGCCGGTCAAGTGGCCTGGGTCAAGTGCCAAATCCCCCCCCACGTGGACCTGTCTGACCCCACCTTCCTGTTCGAACCAGATGACAGCAGTTTAGCGCTGGCAGAACTGGATGTTGGAGAAGGCCTGCTGCAAGCGCAAAACCCCAGGAAGCCGTATGTCACCGTGCCTGTGGGAAACAACACAAGGCATAACGTCACTCTCTCCAGGAAGACAGCTCTGGGCAGCATCCATTGTGTTGGGAAAGTCATCACGACAGACTCCCCACGGCAAACCCCCATCCCAACCTACTCACCTGAAATCTCCCAGCCCACGGTACCCCCCAACCGTGCTGCTACAACGTCGGCTGTGCCCAGCTCCATCCTGTTCAAACCCCCCGTCGATCTCAGTCACCTCGACGACGAACAACAGACAATAGTCAACCGGATGCTTTGTGAAGAGGCTGGGTCCTTTGCACAAGACAGTGGTGACATTGGGTGCATCCCGAGCCTGCAGATGACAATCGCTCTCCATGATACTGTCCCGGTCCAGAAGACGTACTCATCAGTACCAAAGCCACTGTTTAAAGAAGTAAAAGAGTACATACAGGAACTGTTAATGAAAGGTTGGATAGTCAAGTCAAAGTCTCCATATTCTGCCCCAGTAGTCTGCGTCAGAAAGAAGGACGGCAGCCTACGGCTATGCATCGACTACCGCCTCCTGAACAAAAAGACTGTGCCCGATCGTCATCCACTACCTAGAATACAAGACCTGACTGACACGCTTGGAGGCTATACCTGGTTTAGTATCCTAGACCAAGGGAAAGCCTACCACCAGGGCTTCGTCGCCGAGGGTTCACGACCCTTCACCGCCTTCATCACTCCTTGGGGTCTTTACGAGTGGGTGCGCATCCCATTTGGACTCTCGAATGCCCCTGCAACGTTCCAACGGAGCATGGAGGAGATGCTAGGTCCCCTCAGGGACGAATGCTGTATCCCGTATCTTGACGACGTACTCTGTTACGCAAAGACATTTGAAGAACATGTAGAGACCCTCCGCAAGGTTCTCCAAGCCCTTCAACGTCACGGAGTGAAATTGAGACCTGAGAAGTGTGACCTCTTCAAGCAAGAAGTCAGATACGTGGGTCGCCTTGTGTCAGCAGAAGGGGTCAAGATAGACCCACGAGACATTGAAGCCGTGAAAGCCCTGTCAAGTAAGACACCCAGAACTGTCGGCGAAGTGAGGAAAATAACAGGATTCCTGGGATATTTCCGTTCATACATTCAGGATTTTTCCCGAATTGCCAGACCCATCTACGAGCTACTCCAAATCAAGCCAGGAAAGACCCCAGCCCCAGCGCGGAGTAAGAACATCAAACGCCCCCAGTTGCCCTCCAGAGAGCCCATAGAGTGGACCACGGAACAGCAGAGAGCACTTGAACAACTGATTGACCTTCTCACAAACCCCCCTGTCTTGGCATATCCTGATTTCAACCTACCCTTCAGGTTGCACACGGATGCCTCCGACCAAGGCCTGGGAGCTGTTCTGTATCAACATCAAGATGGAAAACTGAGAGTCATCGGGTACGGGTCAAGAACATTGTCACCAGCCGAACGAAATTACCATATGCACAGTGGGAAACTGGAGTTCCTTGAACCAACCGTTGCATTGAAATGGGCTGTGTGTGTGAAATTCCGTGACTACCTGTATTATGCCCCACACTTTACTATCTACACCGACAACAACCCGTTGACCTATGTAATGAGTACTGCCAAGCTCAATGCAGTCGGTCATCGGTGGGTTGGAGAACTGGCAGACTTCCGGTTTGACATCAAATACAGACCCGGAAAGTCCAACATAGATGCAGACACACTTTCCCGCCTTCCCCTGGATATGGAGAGATATGAAAGGACCTGCACAGAAGAGCTCTCTAATGAAGCAGTACGAGCAACGTGGGAAGGAAGCCAAGCAGCTGAAAGGAAAGACGTGGCATGGGTTGCGGCGCTCAACATCGCGTCCCCAGACTCAAACCAGCAGTCTCACCCACACCTACAAACAATCAGCCACGATGAACTGGTGAAGGCCCAAAAAGAGGACCAAGCCATCAACACGATCAGGGAGTTGAAAGAGTCGAACACGAAATTGTCAGACGACGTACGAAGAACCGTAAGCGCAGCAACCCGAAAGCTACTTCATGAATGGAGCAGATTACATATTGAAAATGATCTCCTTTACAGAAAGACCAATCAATACCAACAGTTGGTCCTCCCTGTAAAATATAGAATACTTGCCCTGAAACATCTACATAATGAGATGGGTCATGTTGGAACAGAAAGAGTGATCCACCTCGCAAGAGAAAGATTCTACTGGCCTTTCATGTCCAGAGAGATTGAAGAATATGTGACCCGAAGATGTCCTTGTATCAAGTCTAAGAAGCCGGTCACCCATGTCCGAGCTCCCATGGGCAGCATTACCTCCAACTTCCCATTAGAACTTGTGTGTATCGACTATCTACATCTGGAAACCAGTCGTGGAGGGTATGAATATATCCTAGTGGTGATCGACCATTTCACAAGGTTTGCCCAGGCATACCCCACCAAGAACAAGAGTGGGAAAACAGCTGCAGAGCGTATCTTTAATGACTTTATACCCAAATTCGGTTATCCCTCGAAATTACATCACGACCAGGGTCGAGAATTTGAGAATAAACTGTTCCAAGCACTGCAACGGCTGTCTGGGGTCGGCCACTCTAGAACATCACCCTACCATCCACAGAGCAACCCAGCGGAGCGGCTCAATCGGACCATACTACAGATGTTGAGGACATTGACTGAAAATTTGAAATTGCGGTGGAAGGACCACCTCCCGCATGTGTTACACGCGTACAACTGTACCAAACATGAATCAACGGGTTACTCACCTTTTTTCCTCCTCTACGGTCGTCATCCACACCTCCCCGTTGACCTGTTGTTTGGGTTAACGAAGAAAGAGGAACCGTACTCACCCAGAGGATACGCGGAGCAATGGGCTGAGAAGATGTCTGAAGCCTATCGGATTGCTTGCGAACATAGCAAAAAGTCCAGTGCAAGAGGAAAAGTAACTTATGACAAGAAAACAAAAGGAGTAGTGCTGCAGTCAGGAGACAGAGTTCTGGTGAGAAACCTCAATCAGCGTGGAGGACCAGGCAAGTTGAGATCGTACTGGGAGAAGGCGATCTACGTGGTCAAAAGCCAGCTCGCTGAGAGTCCAGTATACATTGTCTGCCTTGAACATGGAGACCAGAAAAAGACCAGAACACTACACCGAAATCTCTTACTGCTGGTAAATGATTTGCCCGTGGAAATGACTCCACCACCAGCCAGAACTGTCCCTGCGAAGAAAACGAATGACAGACCAAGACAAGGAAGAATGTCAGACACACAAAGACAAGTAGAGACAAGGGACAGCAATGACAGTGATTCGGATGATGACAGTGACAGAGGATACTGGCTAAGGATACCTGTTGAAAGGACAGAGGAAAGATCACTTGGACACCGTGAACGACGACCTGAAGTCATGCCAGGCCTGCGCCCTGAGAGTGAAGACGACAGGGGAGGAAACATGGATGGGAATTTGCCTGTCTTGGCCAGACCGGAGGGAGATGTTAGTGAATCAGGGGAAGAAGAAGAAAGGGAGACCCCCCGAGCTCACTCTCCAATACCCCAAGCTCACTCTCCAATACCCCAACCCCACTCCCAAGCTCACTCTCCAATACCCCAACCCCACTCCCAAGCTCACTCTCCAATACCCCAACCCCACTTCCAAGCTCACTCTCCAATAGCCCAACCCCAACCCCAAGCTCACTCCCCCGTAGCCCAGCTCAATCTCCGAACCCCTCCACTCTCGCCGGTAGAACAGGTCCAGTCAGAGGTTAGGAGGTCTGCCCGTGACAGAAGGCCTAAACAATGTCTCACGTATGATATGCTAGGTGAACCGTCAGTGCAGAACAAGGTGACCGTGAATTCAGTAGTACAGTGGCCACCGATGGTGCCCGCACCACACCACAGTCCACTACCACATCGATTGATACCCTTCGTAATACCATGGTTGCATTCAATTTTTTACAGCCTTCCACAACATGGCCAGTATGCTTACCGTCCAGCCGTCACCCACGGTCCGCCCATGGGAAGTTTGTTAGGGGTCCACGCCTGAGGGTGATATTGGATGGGTGTATTTAGTGATTTTCGGAAATGTCAGGAGCCATTTTTTTAAGGTCAGGGAGTGTGTGATGCCCACTAGAAGTGGTATCATGTTAATATCTTTAGATTATGTGTCAAAACAGTGTGAACATATGGGTACAGGATTACCTCCATCAGAAACAAGTTAGAAGAGTCATTTATATGTAATGGGAGACATTAACATAATCTGGTCAATAGGTGGCGGTATAGGACTGGTGTTTAGTGACTTCGCCTTCCAGGGACCCGTTACTGTGTGCTTAGGAACGCACGAGGCAATCTCAGCCTCACAACCGGGAGGAGCCAGAGTCAATAACATCGTGTCTGCACCTTTCCTTTGTCAAATGATTAACTACAACCTGTTTCATAGGTGGGTAATATACTACAAAACACACATAAAGGTTAACAAGGATACATGCAATGTCGAGGGTTCAAATGAAGTAACTATTGTCGATGTTTGAGTCAAGTTTAAGAAGTTTAAGACGACAGGTAACGTGGTTGAGAAGCAGACCGTCTATTGATGGCGCCACGTTTCGTTGGTACATTTAAATAGTGTTGGAACACAATTGTCCATTTAAGCACTAACGTGTCGAAGTTAATTATCTCCAAGGGGATTATAAAGGTTTATGTTTTGAAATACATACTGTGTTGGGTTGAATTGCTGTGTAGTAAATGTGTATATTGTGTACAAGATGGTTAGAGGGAAAGTACTTTAGCTTACCCTACCAAGAAGGTAGCTAAGTACCGGGGCTGTACCACATGCTCTCTCTCTCTCTCTCTCTCTCTCTCTCTCTCTCTCTCTCTCTCTCTCTCTCTCTCTCTCTCTCTCTCTCTCTCTCTCTCTCTCTCTCTCTCTCTCTCTCTCTCTCTCTCTCTCTCTCTCTCTCTCTCTCTCTCTCTCTCTCTCTCTCTCTCTCTCTCTCTCTCTCTCTCTATTGCGCCCTCAGTTAAATGTAAATATAAATCTATTCCCTTGAGTTATACCATGGTCACGGTTTAGCAAATTCCTAGTAGGGTTGAGAACGGCCCGATACAAATATATATATAAATGTACTTTCAGTGCACATTTGAGTTTCAATAGAACTTGAGACAGGAACACAACTATGGATAACACTGAGGTGTGGAGGTATTTCGGTATACTAGAGAATAGCGGATATGACTGATGATAAGTGACTGATGATAAAGGTAACACTTATTGGTGATTTAAGGAATTGTTTGACAGACAATGAGAATGACAGTGTTGGTTAAAAGACATACTATGGTCCCTTCCAACATGCCTAGACATGTCTAGACAGAGGTTAACAGGATAATGTTTCTCTTCTCACGTGCTTATATTTAAGACGCCAAATATGTGTAAAGACATAAGTAATCACAATGTACAGTATATAATACTGGATAACTACATTTAAAAGGAAAATGCTATTGAAGTGAACCAGGGTATCCTAAAAGGGTAGAATGTGTGTTGCAATGATGAATATGCTTTTGAATTAATAACAAGTATGGGATTATAATTGAATGTATTGAAGTAATGTAACTAATTGAACTGGATGATGATACAATGATGATACAATGATTATACAATGATGATACAATGATGATACAATGATGATACAATGATGATGATGATTGATTGATTATTCTATTGAATGAATAAATGTTGTTGAAATATACAACCGGGAGGAGCCAGAGTCAATAACATCGTGTCTGCACCTTTCCTTTGTCAAATGATTAACTACAACCTGTTTCATAGGTTAAACATATCTCTGCTATCAGGTGCCATATCCTGGTACCTGTAACACAAACATTCCTTGAAATGGTCAATAGATTCAGAAATAGTCAGACATGGAATGGAACATATTCTGATTTAAATTGCTTTTTTTTTTTTTAACCAACAAAGCAACATTAGGATAGTGTAAATACACAGTACACACTGATTGCAATTCTTACTGGGACCTACTGTACAAATTTCACACACGTCACACACACATTCGCTTTTGTCCCTCGAGTCGTACCGTAGATCGCTGACGTCACTTAAAATGGCGGCCCCCATCAGAGCATTCGGCTAACAACATTAGCTTAGCGAACCTGCCACCGCACTTCTATGTGCATAAAGTGTGGTAACAAAATATCACAGCCCCTAAGACTGGGAGCGTTCTAACTCTACTGAGCATGTACCCAACATTATATGAAAAATAAAAAGTCATTATGATGTTTTAGTGCACTTAAAGCGCTAAAGGGATTCATAACTTATAGCAGGGTCAATCTCAGTGTTAGTACTCGTCTGTTTGTTTTCTTTTCATACTAACATTACCTTTTTAAGTGAACGTGGTCTTGTCCTTGTTGTATCCATGTGTAATGTTGATAGTAGTGGGTGTACACAGATGAAAGAGAGCAAGTCTGTGTCTGGGATATAGGTCCCGACTCCCAGGCTATTAGCTATTAGCTCTTCTGGCAGCCTAGCCATCCTCTCAGCCTCCGTCGTCTTAAATGCTATGTTCTTTTGGTAGAACTGTTCGGCTGCCGCAGGAGTGTTGAGAGAGTAGCAGATTCCGTTCATGGTTATTGGTATAAGCTGTAGTCACGAGAGACCTGGGACACGGTTTTGAGCCTCACGTATGTTATGTAGCTTGGCTTTTAGCCATAAACGCTGCTGAGCTTAACCCGGAAACGGAAATGGGAAATGCTGAAATGATAACGTGACTTATTCTAAAAGTTATAATTATTTTGTCTTATCTTGTTTTAGTCAACATAAATTAAGAGAGAATTCGTCATGGTTTTTGTAAACTACATTTTTGTGTACTCAGTTGTGGTCAACGATATGTAATTAACTATTTAGTCGCGTTGGCGTCACGTCACGTGGTCTTCAATAACGTGATGTCACGTCTCGTTGTCGTCATGAAAAAAACCTTTGTTGACGAACATCTTTCGTCATCAATTTAGTCAACAAAATTAACACTGGAGAAGTGTCTCTTTCCCCAGCCGGCATTTATAATCCAGGGTGGAATTCCAGAGTTTTATTCCACAACGAGGTATCTGGACCGCTGGATGGTCCCCCACTGTTGTGCACCACCTGCTCTGACATAAATAAATAAATAAATAAATAAATAAATAAATAAATAAATAAATAAATAAATAAATAAATAAATAAATAAATAAATAAATAAATAAATAAATAAAATACAATTGCTGGCATGGAAATAGAACCTCACCAAGGCATACGCCTACTGTGGAAGCTATTCGTTCTCTTCTGTGTTCTACTTCCAAAGCAGCCTAGAGAATGTAATCACCGTGCTTAAAAGAAAAAGAGTAATGAAACATCTGGTAATAATTTCATTCCAAAAACTGATTTCTTGGGGACGAAACCCCTTCAGATGTACCCGGTTGACCTGGGTAGTGATTGCCCGGTTTTGATTGGAGGATAAAGAAAGAGGGGGCGTGGCCTGATATCACAGGGGTCAGTTGAGAAGGAGAAGCGGGGAGGTGACGCCCTCGAAGTCTTGCGCTAGAAGCCAGCGGCACTCACGGGGAGCACTGACAGGTGGCACGTGTCACCTCCAGGCGCCACACGTCACTTTCACAAACAAAGTTATCCATCTCCCCTTGTTGCCAACACTTCGGCAGCGAAGGCTAAGTTAATTGGGTCGAGGGGACTTAAGCATCTGTTAATGAGGATTATATGGAGTGTAACTAAGCTATAAACTTGCAGTGAGGTGATCTGCTCAGGTACCGTGAACAGAATCACAGAGAACACCCCCCGCCCCCCCCCCAACACACACACACACACACACACACACACACACACACACACACGCACACGCACACGCGCACACGCACATGCACACGCACACAAAAGCATGCCTGCCGCCCCTCCTTCAGCGGGTGTCAGGTGAAGTTTAGACCTATGATGATGAGGGGAGATAATTGGACTCTGGGAAGTTGGGTTTGACAAGGTTTGATGGTTTAGAGGTGAGCTTTTTTTTTTTTTTATCCTCTCTCTTTCTCCGATTTTTCTCCGTTTTTCTCCCCGTCCCAATTTAGTCGTTGTACAGTTGTACAGTGTCCCCCCCCCCACCACCCAACCACCTCCAATGTACAGTCCCCCCACCCCCCAACCCCACCCCACCTACCCAACCTCCTCCAATGTACAGTTTCTACATCAAATGTATATACCTCTTTTCTGGACTCTTTTTGTATCACAAACAGTACTGTATTTGCAAATCTGGTATGTCATAAATGTATAGATGTAGCAGTACTGTCTATCTGTATGTCATGTATGTCATATATGTTATGATGAATTGAAATGGGGGACCTTGATGTAAACAAGACGAAAGTCTTTCTCTGGTCTGCATCCCCTTAACAATTGTATGTATTGAGCTGTACTGTACTGTACCCATTCTGCAATCTGTTAATAAAGTTTTCAATCAATCAATCAATCAATCAATCAATCAATCAGTCTGCTTTTGGTTTTATTGAGAGAGTTTCTCACCATCTTCACAAGGGGGCACTGTTGTCATTTACTACTATGAACCAAGTCCACAGTATTTTTTTTCACCCCCCCCCCCCCCATCTCTCTCGCAGCTCTCTCTCTCTCCTCTCATCTCTCTCTCATCTCTCTCATCTCTCTCTCTCTCTCTCTCTCTCTCTCTCTCTCTCTCTCTCTCTCTCTCTCTCTCTCTCTCTCTCTCTCTCTCTCTCTCTCTCTCTCTCTCTCTCTCTCTCTCTCTCATAGTCATAGATGATATCATACATAAAAC
>NC_140174.1:102989631-102994245 GCF_963971535.1 Notolepis coatsorum
TAATGACCTCTGAGCAGGTCCTAAATTATTTATTTTTATTTTATATACAGTACATGCCATAGAAAATGTATATCCTGGACCGTATTTTATTCTTAGTCTTATTTCTATTCTTATTCGTGACTTTTGTTTTTGACTACCTAAATGTTTACTGTTTACTGTGAGCGACCTGTAGTGCCAAATTTCCCTCGGGATGAAAAAAGTATTTCTATTCTATTCTATTATATAAAGCTCAAAGGGTATGTTTGGCCGGTGGGGTGAAAACACAATCCGCTGCTGAAATACAGTATAAAAATGGTGCCTTTTTCTGTGCTTTTCTGGGAAAGCTCCACGAACACTTGCTGCTGCCACCACTGGTCGCCAGTGAAACACACATTACGTAAGGGATAATGTATGGCTACGAGGTCATTGTCGCAAAATAATTGACCGACACGGAGTTTAAAATACCGAGGCGCCGCGCCGAGGTGTTTTAAACGTAGTGAAGGTCAATTATTTTGCGACAATGACCGAGTAGGCTATACATTATCCCGCTTATTACATGGCTAACTTACTAACAATATACCTAATTCATTTGACAAATCGCAGTTGTTCTGTGGCTCTGTCAGCCCAATAAAGTGATTATTATTATCGCGGGCAGCCTCTGGCTCCGCTGTCAGTGCAGCGCTATAACATTATCCCGCTTATTACATGGGCTAACTTACTAACAATATACCTAATTCATTTGACAAATCGCAGTTGTTCTGTGGCTCTGTCAGCCCAAATAAAGTGATTATTATTATCGCGGGCAGCCTCTGGCTCCGCTGTCAGTGCAGCGCTATACATTATCCCGCTTATTACATGGCTAACTTACTAACAATATACCTAATTCATTTGACAAATCGCAGTTGTTCTGTGGCTCTGTCAGCCCAAATAAAGTGATTATTATTATCGCGGGCAGCCTCTGTGTTCTGGCTCCGCTGTGTTCTGGTGCTCCGCCCCTGTCATCGCCGGCACGGCAGTGTCTAATTGCACTGAAACAGTGTGTCAGTGGCTTGATTGCGAACAGCTGCGCTCTGCGGTCATGATTGAAAAATCTGCGGTCATTATTGAAAAATAATGACCGCAGTCGGGGGGGGCTATTGACCAATCACAAGCAAGCATTTCGGCGAATGTGAAAACGCCATGTAATAATATCACTTAACCTGGTCAAGGTGCTGATCTTATGGTGACCAGTGGTGGCAGCACCGAGCGTTTATCGATCTGCACTAGAATACAAATGGTAAATGGTGCATTTATATAGCGCTTTTATCCAAAGCACTTTACAATTTTACCCATTCACTCACACATTCACACACCGACCACGGAGGCGACCATGCAAGGTGCCGACCTGCTCATCAGGAGCAATTTGGAGTTAAGTGTCTTGCTCAACGACATTTCGACACGCTGCCCGGGAGGAGCGGGAATCGAACCGGGAACCTCCGGATTACCAGACAAGAATGTCATATAGAACGTGTAATTAAGTAACATTTTTAATGGAGTACTTTTACTTTCACCAGAGTACTATTTCATCTGGATATTTCTGCTTTAACTCAAGTAAAGGAACATAGTTCTTCCACACTGTCTGGCACATTTGTACTGTATTTGTCTGCAGAAAAGCGGAGCCTCAATGCCACAGTCAGAGATGATGGGTATTATCTCAGATTGCACAAGAAAAAAACAACAGCAGTAATAAGTACAATCAACTGGAATCAGGTGATTCAATGAGAACAGTCACCTCCTAGCAACTCCGAACACGGTGTCTGTCCATTAATGTGCTTGACAGTAAGCCACCTTCCTCCATTAGCTGCTACAACACCCAGCTGCTTTCCTCTCCCACACCGTCACACACTTGACCACCTTGTCAGTTACTTTTCTCTCTCCTCCTCCTTTTTCTTTTTTCTTTCTTCCATCTATCCATCGGTCCATCTCTCGGTGCTTTCTTGCCGTCTCACTGATGTCACGGGTCGCCAGTGATGTCTTAGTGAGAGACGGGTCAGGTGGCGGGGGGGGGGGCCGGGTGTGGACAAGCAGGGGTTTGATAGTTATCAGTATTCATTTATGGTAAGTAAATGTAGATTTGTGGCTACATGCTGTATTGATCTACCTTATTATATGAGTTTAGCCTCCTAGCTGCGCTATTTCGAGTTTAACAATCCTGTGTTATTGACTTTATATCAGCAGAGAGTCTCATTTCCACAACACGATTTTTCCTGCAGTATTGTACTCCATATTGTACACGTTCTTGTGGCGGTGTGAGAGTTGAGGTCTTTGAGAACCGTCTGTCCGTCCTTCTGCCCATCTGTCCATCCATCTTATGTGTGGATTTCTTTGATTTCTGCTGTTTGAAAATCCTGCTCTTTAATTTGCACTCGAATCCGACTGTGCAAAGCATATCAAGTTTATCTTTGCATGAAAATGTGGCTTATAATACAAATTTGGGGATTTTGATTTGATTTGATTTCACTAAAACCTTGGGTCTGTGAATGAATGAATGAAAACTTTATTTAACAGATTGCAGAATGGTCAAATACACACAATTGTTAAGGGGATGCAGACCAGAGAAAGGACGTTTGTCTTGTTTCCATCAGGGTCCCCCATTTTCAATTCATAGTGACATTTATGACATACACAACATACATGACATTTATGGCATAGGGACATACATGACATACAGGTATATAGTACTGGTCCATCCATTGCTCGGTTTGGTCCATCCATCCATCCATCCATCCATCCATCCATCCATCCATCCATCCATCCATCCATCCATCCATCCATCCATCCATCCATCCATCCATCCATCCATCCATCCATCCATCCATCCATCCATCATCCATCCATCAACAAAGGGGTGTATGAACAACATTAGTGTGGAAGCAGGCCAGCCCCTGTATCACTAGTTGTGTAATAACGTTACACACAGAATCTAGTAGGACTAGAGAGGCCTGACTGAGAAGAGAAGATGAATTATTGAGCTTTATCTTCAGGGCCTTATTGTTAATTTGTGTCCATAAAGTGGAGTAGGTGTGTGTGTGTGTGTGTGTGTGTGTGTGTGTGTGTGTGTGTGTGTGTGTGTGTGTGTGTGTTAGTGTGTGTGTGTGTGTGTGGTGTGTTAGTGTGTGTGTGTGTGTGTTAGTGTGTGTGTGTGTGTGTGTGTGTGTGTGTGTGTGTGTGTGTGTGTGTGTGTGTGTGTGTGTGTGTGTGTGTGTGTGTGTGTGTGTGTGTGTGTGTGTGTGTGTGTGTGTGTGTGTGTGTGTGTGTGTGTGTGTGTGTGTGTGTGTGTGTGTTGTGTGCTGTATCAGTATTCAAAAAGAAACTGCCGTACTGGGAGAAAAAGAGATCAAACCCGACTTGGTGAGAAAAAAGAAAGAAAGAAAAGAAAACCTTCAGCCAGGTTTCTGTTTTTTTTCAATTTTCTCTCTCTCGTTCTTTCTATTTTTTTGTCCTTCTTGCCTCTGCAATCCCTCTCCAAAATCCACACACACACACACACACACACACACACACACACACACACACACACACACACACACACACACACACACACACACACAGACACACACACACACCTATACTGAATGTTCTTCTCTCCTCTTTTCCCCGTATTTTTCAACATTTCTCCCAGAGCCACCTTCTCCCTCCCACTCCCTCTCCCTCTCCTCCCCCTCCTCTCCCTCTCCTCCCACTCCCTCTCTCTCCTCCCCCTCCTCTCTCCCTCTTCTCCCCCTCCCCTCTCTCTCTCTCTCTCCTCCCCCTCCTCTCTCCCTCTCCTCCCCTCCTCCTCTCTCTCTTCTCCCCCCCCCCCCCCCCCCCTCTCTCTCTCTCTCTCTCTCTCTCTCTCTCTCTCTCTCTCTCTCTCTCTCTCTCTCTCTGACCAGCCCGGCCTGATGGGGGCAGGTAAGAGGAGGTGTCTTGACATAGTGTTTGTTAGCTGCAGGTCTGGCCCTGTGGGCTCCTCCGGGGTCGGGCCTGTTGGTACACTGGCTCTGAATACAAACCCACTGTTCACCTCTGGCACTTCCATCTCAAATCCTTTTCCTATTCACCTCATTCCTCCTCTTGCTCCTCCTCTCTCTCTCTCTCTCTCTCTCTCTCTCTCTCTCTCTCTCTCTCTCTCTCTCTCTCTCCTCTCTCTCTCTCTCTCTCTCTCTCTCTCTCTCTTCCACCCTACCCTTGCTCTTCTCTCTCTCTTCCCCCATCTCCCCTTGCTCCTCTTTCTCTCTCCTCCCCTTGCTCCTCTATCTCTTCCCTCCCCCTCCCCTTGCTCCTCTCTCTCTTCCCCCCTCCTCCCCTTACTCTCTCTTCCCCCCTCCTCCCCTTGCTCCTCTCTTCCCTCCCCTCCCCTTGCTCCTCTCTCTCTTCCCTCCCCTCCCCTTGCTCCTCTCTCCTCTTCCCTCCACCTCCCCTTGCTCTTCTCTCTTCCCTCCCTCTCCCCTTGCTCCTCTCTCTCTTCCCTCCCCTCCCCTTGCTCCTCTCTCTCTTCCCCCCTCTTCCCCTTGCTCACTCTCTCTTCCCTCCCCCTCCCCTTGCTCCTCTCTCTCTTCCCTCCCCTCCCCTTGCTCCTCTCTCTCTTCCCTCCTCCCTCCCTCTGCTCCTCTC
>NC_140174.1:102994445-103024445 GCF_963971535.1 Notolepis coatsorum
TCACGGATTGTGTGTTTATGGAGGTTTATCGAATAATTTCCCCGACAGGACATCATGCATCGGTGTGATTTTTGAAACATTCGAGACGTTTTCACAGCGTGTGCAATGCTGTGTTGTTGGTGTAGAGAGAAGGGGATATGATTTAAATGTATGGTTAATAACTAGTGCTGTCAGGCGATTAAAAAAATGTATCTAATTAATTACAGGATTTGTAATTAATTAATCTAATTAATCGCATTTTAATCGCATAACCATTTTATGCCTGATATTCTATATTATATAATCATATTTCAAATTGCATGTGTCCGGATGGCAGAATTCAGTACTGTATCTACAAAACCTTCTGTTTAATCATCTTCCATCTATTAATTTGCTTAGATTTTTCAGGTCTGGTCAATTTGAGCATGGTGTTATTCACAGTCAAAGATAACAAAAAAAATATTGATATTCTCATTTGGTTCATTACAATTTACTCAAAATAAAATTTTCATTCAATCAATCACAGCGCAGATTGAGTGATTGAATGAAAATGTTATTAACAGATTGCAGAATGGGTATACAGTACGGCTCAATACACACAATTGTTAAGGGGATGCAGATCAGAGAAAGACTTTCGTCTTGTTTACATCAGGGTCCCCCATTTTCAATTCATAATGAATTGTAAGTAAGGGTGCAACTTGCACTGTGCAATCCATTCTTTGTGGATCTAGCCCACAGTATTTCTGACACTGGGAATACATTCCCTGAGATTCATAGATGTCCCTAGAATCAAATACCAAGAACATGCAAATGGACCATATTAAAAAAAGAAATCTGTAAATGTGTATTCTACATTCTTATGGAATGAATGAGATACAAAAAAAATATAAAAAAAAAAAAAAAAAAAAAAAAAAAAAAACGTTTCTTTTGTAATTAATTTTGAGTTAATTTTCATAACGCGATAATTTGCTGTGTAATTAATTTATCTAATTAAAGCGATAAACTGACAGCTCTATTAATAACACGTACGTTGTGGTTCGTTTCTCAGCTGTATCCAATCGCTTGCCTATAGCAAGTAGCGTATATGCATATAACATTGTTTAGAAACCTATTTTGCGAACGTTAGAGCGTGTTTTTTGTCCATTTTCGTCGAGATGTACTCCGTGGATGACATGCTTACGTCACATTACTGTTTACACAAATTTCTTGTGGTCTGTAACTTGGCAACAAAGAGAGGTGCTATTGGTCGAGCACAAGATACGTGACGAACTCGCACCAATACATCAAATAAAACTATGCGTTAGGGCTGGGCGATAAAACGATAACGATAATTATCGCGATATATTTTAATAATCGATATCGATCGATAATTAACACTTTAATCGCCATGGGTTAAATTCATAATTTACATCCCCTCGCCAGCTCTATTTGTCTATGGAGAAGTTCCCCTTCTTTGCAGGGCTATAACTTTTTAAATTCTATTGCTAAACTGCCATTATTATGGCCCATTCAATGTCCTATATGTATTGTTCAGGGCTGTAGCAACGTTAAACTTTTTCATTCACATATTCATACTAAAATATGGTCTAAAGTATAAGTATGTTTTTATCGTTTTCTGCAGCTTTCTTCAGAACGTGATTTATAGCCCCAAATGCATTATATTGATGATCAAATACAGTTTGGTAGGAATCTGTGCGAGATAAAAAATGTCAACTGTTTCAAGTTTCAAGTTTCTTTAATAGTTGTCATACAAGAAGTACAGAATACTTTTGTACAAAATGCTTCTTACTGTTGCGCTCCAGAGACTGTGCATGACAAGATAAGTATGAAATAAAAACATAGTAAAAATTAGAAGAAAAAAAAGAGGTCACAGTGTTCAGTTTAGACATATGTACAATGTTCGTAGACGTAGTTACCATACAATATACAATACTGTGCAGTGTACTAATATACAATACTATATAGTGCAAGGCATAAATGGACGAGGTGCAGTTTAGGTACAATTCACAGTAGGTGTACGAGTTGTAGTGCAAATCCTTTATCAATAAATATAAAGTGTAAGTGTGTTTGTGTGATCTAAAGTGTGGAGAGTGGGTGCTGCAGTGTGTTGTTTGTTTGAGTGAGTGTGTGTGTGCGTGTGGGTGTGTGTGCTGTGTGCATTTGATGGTTGTTGCATAGTGATTATTGTTCGTTTAGCGATTATTGTTCGTTTAGCAGCCTGATGGCCTGGGGATAGAAGCTCCTTCTGAGTCTTTCTGTGCTCGTCATAAGACTCCGGTATCGGTACTGCACGTACTTCTAGAAGTTTCTACGCATCATCTGATGTTGACCGGCTATGGGCGGGGGATCGTTTATAATTCCGTGGGCAGTGGGCTCCTCCGGGGTCGGGGCCTGTTGGTACACTGGCTCTGAATACAAACCCACTGTTCACCTCTGGCACTTCCATCTTAAATCCTCTTCCTATTCACCTCATTCCTCCTCTTGCTCCTCTCTCTCTCTCTCTCTCTCTCTCTCTCTCTCTCTCTCTCTCTCTCTCTCTCTCTCTCTCTCTCTCTCTCTCTCTTCCACCTACCCTTGCTCTTCTCTCTCTCTCCCCCATCCTCCCCTTGCTCCTCTTTCTCTCTCCTCCCCTTGCTCCTCTATCTCTTCCCTCCCCTCCCCTTGCTCCTCTCTCTCTTCCCCCTCCTCCCCTTACTCCTCTCTTCCCCCCTCCTCCCCTTGCTCCTCTCTTCCCTCCCCCTCCCCTTGCTCCTCTCTCTCTTCCCTCCCCTCCCCTTGCTCCTCTCTCTCTTCCCTCCCCCTCCCCTTGCTCCTCTCTCTCTTCCCCTCCCCCTCCCTCTGCTCCTCTCTCTCTTCCTCCACTCCCCTTGCTCTTCTCTCTTCCCTCCCCTCCCCTTGCTCCCTCTCTCTCTTCCCTCCCCTCCCCTTGCTCCTCTCTCTCTTCCCTCCCCTCCCCTTGCTCCTCTCTCTCTTCCTCCCCCTCCCCTTGCTCCTCTCTCTCTTCCCTCCCCCTCCCCTTGCTCTTCTCTCTTCCTCCCCCTCCCCTTGCTCCTCTCTTCCTCCCCCTCCCCTTGCTCCTCTCTCTCTTCCCTCCACCTCCCCTTGCTCTTCTCTCTTCCTCCACCTCCCCTTGCTCTTCTCTCTTCCCTCCCCCTCCCCTTGCTCCTCTCTCTCTTCCCTCCCCCTCCCCTTGCTCCTCTCTCTCTTCCCCCTCCTCCCCTTGCTCCTCTCTCTCTCTTCCCTCCCGCTCCCCTTGCTCTTCTCTCTCTTCCCCCCTCCTCCCCTTGCTCCTCTCTCTCTTCCCTCCCCCTCCCTTGCTCCTCTCTCTCTTCCCTCCCCCTCCCCTTGCTCCTCTCTCTCTTCCCCCTCCTCCCTTGCTCCTCTCTCTCTTCCCCCTCTTCCCCTTGCTCCTCTCTTCCCTCCCCCTCCCTTGCTCTTCTCTCTTCCCTCCCCCTCCCCTTGCTCTTCTCTCTCTTCCCTCCCCTCCCCTTGCTCCTCTCTCTCTTCCCTCCCCCTCCCCTTGCTCCTCTCTCTCTTCCCCCTCTTCCCCTTGCTCCTCTCTTCCCTCCCCCTCCCCTTGCTCCTCTCTCTCTTCCCCCCCTCTTCCCCTTGCTCTCTCTTCCCTCCCCCTCCCCTTGCTCTTCTCTCTCTTCCCCCCTCCTCCCTTGCTCCTCTCTCTCTTCCCTCCCCCTCCCCTTGCTCCTCTCTCTTCCCTCCACCTCCCCTTGCTCCTCTCTCTCTTCCCCCTCCTCCCCTTGCTCCTCTCTCTCTTCCCCCCTCTTCCCTTGCTCCTCTCTTCCCTCCCCCTCCCCTTGCTCTCTCTCTCTTCCCCCCTCCTCCCTTACTCCTCTCTCCCTCCCCCTCCCCTTGCTCTCTCTCTCTTCCCCCTCTTCCCTTGCTCCTCTCTTCCCTCCCCCTCCCTTGCTCCTCTCTTCCCTCCCCCTCCCTTGCTCCTCTCTCTCTTCCCTCCCCCTCCCCTTGCTCCTCTCTCTCTTCCCCCCTCTTCCCCTTGCTCTCTCTTCCCTCCCCCTCCCCTTGCTCCTCTCTCTCTTCCCTCCCCTCCCTTGCTCTTCTCTCTTCCCTCCCCTCCCCTTGCTCCTCTCTCTCTTCCCCCTCTTCCCCTTGCTCCTCTCTTCCTCCCCCTCCCCTTGCTCCTCTCTCTCTTCCCTCCGCCTCCCTTGCTCTTTTCTCTTCCCTCCTCCTCCCCTTGCTCCTCTCTCTTCCCTCCCCTCCCTTGCTCCTCTCTCTCTTCCCCCCTCCTCCCCTTGCTCCTCTCTCTCTCTTCCCCCCTACCCCTGCTCCTCTCTCTCCTTCCCTTCTCCCTTGCTCCTCTCCCACCATCCTCCCCTTGCCCCCCTCCGCCTTGCTCTTCTCTCTCTCTCACTTTCTCCCTCCTCTCTCACTATGCATGCCTCATAAAGCATACAGACTCAGGTTAGAACAAGGGCTCTGGGCAAAGATTGCTACAGCATACTCTTTCGTGAGGATGTATAAACACACACACACACACACGCGCGCACGCACGCACGCACGCACGCACGCACGCACGCACGCACGCACGCACGCACGCACGCACGCACGCACGCACACACGCACGCACACACACTCACTCACACCAGAGATATCACGTTGATATTCCCGTAGCTCCTTCCTACAAGTGCAGTGAGCTCTGTCTGATACTCAACTTTGATCCTTGAGATTTTTTATCCACTAATCTCTTCCCAATCCTCTCCTCTCCTTTCTTTTGCACTAGTCTTTTTCCACTCCTCTCCTCTCCTCTCCTCTTTTTTCCTCTCCTCTCCTCTCCTCTCCTCTCCTCTCCTCTCCTCTCCTCTCCTCTCCTCTCCTCTCTTTACCACTCCTCTCCTCTTCTCTCCTCTTCTCTCCTCTCCTTGTCTCTCCTCTCCTCTCTTTTCCACTCCTATCCGCTTCCTCCACTCCTTTCCTCTCCACTAATCTCCTCATCTCTTTTTCCACTCCACTCCTTTTTCCTCTCCTCTCCTCCTCTCCTCTCCTCTCCTCTCCTCTCCTCTCCTCTCCTCTCCTCTCCTCTCCTCTCCTCTCTCTCCTCTCCTCTCCTCTCCTCTCCTCTCCTCTCTTCTCCTCTCTTCTCCTCTCCTCCTCCCCTCTCCTCCTCTCCTCGCCCCTCCATTCCTCCCCTCCCCTCCCTCCACTCTGCTCTGCTCCTCTCCTCTCCACTCTACTCCTCTTCTAGTCTGCAGACATGATCTGAACCTGTGATCAACAGGGAACAGGATGTAATCAATAGCCAGGCATCATGTGAGGGAGATGAAAATATGGAGTCTGATTATGATGAGTCAATTTCAGATACTGCATCTCCATGTGAAGCTAACATGCATATGGAACTGTATTATTTAGAGGACATGAATCATTTTCTGGATACTACAGACAGAAAGTCCTGTAAAGTGAGCGATTGTTTTAGTGATAAATTCACCAAATCATGTTGGCATGTTGAAAAGATCTGACCTGTTGGATGAACCGAAATGGTTCCACCTTAACCCTTTCACTGCCACACTACCAAAGGGTTAACCCTTTTACTGCCACACGACAAAGGGTTAACCCTTTCACAACCACACTACATAAGGTTAACCCTTTCACTACCACACTACAGATGGTTAATGGGTTCTATCCCGCTTCACTGTTTACCGCTTGTTTCATCCCGCCTGTTCCTCTTCTCTGACCTCTTTATGCAGTGACTAAAAATAGGGTCTTTGAATATTAATGGTGGGGGGCGACAAGCACAAAAGGGCATTCATTTCTGAGGTCTCTACTCAAAAAGGATGGACTATTTCATCAAGAGACACATACTATTCCCAATAAATCAAATCAAATTAAATGTATTTGTAAGGCCCGACAACACACGTTAATGTAGGGCTGGGCGATAAAACGATAATGATAATTATCGCGATATATTTTAATAATCGATAATAAAAATAATATCGATAATACAAATAAAATAAAAATGTATTGTACATTTGTATTGTGACCTGCAACAGGGCAGCTTTAAAACCAGAGACAGTGGACAGACTTGTCTTTCTTGCCTGCAACTTAAAGTAATGGCTTTGCTTGTCCAAATGACAATACTGACCAAATTGAGATTTATTTTTCTCTTGTCCATTTATTTTGTTTGCTTTCTAATTTAAAATACAGTTTGAAACCGTCTGTACATAGTAGGCTATGTGTGCTAGCAGAGCTAGTCTCCAGTCACGAGTCACGGTTTTTCCACCAAAAAAGTGCCAAAAGATAGAAAAGAAACTAGCAGAACCAGAACTGTTCAACTACCCTGGAGCCACAGACACTTTTTTTTGGTACTTTCGCTTTCAAACCAGCTGCAGCCTGAGAACTGGAGTGTGAGGGGCTGTAACACTAAAGATGGTGGCAACGACAAAGAATTGCTGCAAAATAAACAGACATTTGTTGTTTAAATAATAATAAAGAAGAAAATAATTTTCTTTAATACTAATAAAAATATCGATAATTATCGATATCGAACAATATGAAACATTTTATCATGATATATCGTGATAAAATTTTTGGCCATATCACCCAGCCCTATGTTAATGTCCCCATGGGTCGGACACGTCTTCTTTAACACTTTGAGTGCCAACGACGAGATAACTCGTTTGTTCATGCCGACCGTTCAGTGCCAACGACGATAGCGATTTGAATTCATATTTCATCAATCTAGCCTCACGTTACCACTGCAAACTCTCTCTGAGCTCCATTGGGAAAATACCGCCCCCTATCGTCTCTCCCTTTGGAATGGATTGAATGAAACGCATGGGGGAAAAAATCCTGCTTCCTCATTTTACTTCTCAGGCAAGTCACTCGAGACGATCGGACTCATTCTGGAGCCTCAGGACAGCGTGGAATATATATTTACAGTACCCAGCATTGGATCAATAAACGTGATCGGTATTTGGAATGGCGATCAGGAATTGGAATAATCTGAGGTAAGGAATCTATTTTACCAGTCTTAGGATAATCAGAGCTTTTTTCACAGAGATATCAACGTGTGCCCTATGTGTGTGTGTGCGTGTGTGTGTGTGTGTGTGTGTGTGTGTGTGTGTGTGTGTGTGTGTGCTGATCAGGAAATGAAATAATCGATTTTTCAGCCCGCTTCTATAGCGTGCATAAGTACACATATACTATCAATAATCTAGCGTTTATTTGAAAACGATTCATAAATAGGCCAAAAAATTACAACGTTTTTTGTGTATTCCAGAATATTCCAGTAAAGGGCGTTTATCACGGAATCTTTATATTTTCCTGAAACTTTAAAAAAACTAGAGTTTTTCAAAATGTTATAAAACGGAAATGAACCAATTAAAAAACAATCCGTTTCGACAATGTTTACTGAAAACAAGTCATTGATAAGCGACGGCCAGATTATACACATAGCCATAATTTAAGATGTAGTTTATGCGTTCGCAAATATGAGCGCTCTATCATTGAAGTGGACGCTGGCACGCAACAGGGTTCTGGGGCACGGGAGCTCCGGCACGGAAAGTGTTAAACAAGTCAAGAAGAAACATCACATAGCTGAATTGGTTGATTGATGGTGCTTTGATGCAGGCACGTGTAGAGGGGGGGGGGGGGCTTTGGAGATGCCCAAGCACTTGCCCATGTGCCCCTTGATGACCAAAGTGCCCTTTAAATTATTTTATTTTATTATTATAAAATAATTTTGTAAAGGGCAATGCCCATGGTCCTCATACAGAATTATTTTAACAATTAATAATATTATAAATAAAAATAAATATTTGAATGCCTGTGCATGGTTTTCTGTTATGTTGCGCGACACGTTGCCCTCCCTCTTATAAACCGAGTATCTCACCTCACATTTTCCCATCTGTCAGCTGATTTTAAGCAGCAACTGAAGTCAGCAGCACCAGCAGCTAACGGTAAGAAAGTTATTGTTTTCCATAATATTTGAGCAAGATTAAGAATGTTAACTATCATATTTTGCAACAAAGAAAGACTTTGTCCCTAGCTGTCAACAGCTACATGAAAATGCTTGTATTCTTCTTGCTAACGTTAATCTCAACAATGCAATGTGCTTAGGTTAGCTAATTAGCATCCATCCAAACGTTACCTAACGTTAGCCCACATGTTAGCTATCACCCTATGTAGCAAGTTGTATCATATCAGCTATAATGTTATATATTAGTTAGACGTGCCATAAGCAATTATTGTTAATAGCCATGCATGCAAATAACTTTTTAGAGTGAAATGTAATGTGTGGTGGTGAGTTTAATTAGTTTCAAAGCATTCAGATCATCATCTGTTTGCTTGTTGCCACATGCAGCCAGCTAGTATAGTGGGTCTGATTGTGAAGATTAAAGCAATACTTCACTCAGTTTTCATCAATTCATCTCCCTCTCCGGCCACACCTCTTCCCCCAACCCCAGTCACACAGGGGGTCCCCCAAGGCTCAGTCCTAGGCCCCCTGCTCTTCATCTGCTACATTCTCCCCCTCGGTCACATCATAAGTAAATACCACCTCAACTTCCACTGCTACGCTGATGACACCCAAATTTACATCAGTACACAATTCCCCCACAGCCCTCCCCTCAAGGACGCGAGAAGGGGGGGTGCGGCAGGGGCTGCAGCACCCCCTGCTGGATGGGAGTGTAACTGCAACTGCAAGGTTGTTTTGGATTTTATTCCAAATTTGTAACCGAGGCTACTCATGTCACAGAGCGGAACGGCACTGCAGATTTACCCTACTCTTGGAATTCATTCAGATCGTCATAGGGGCGCTGTCTCGTTAATGCAGTGTTATTAACAGCGTGTAGCTGACGCATGAACCGGTTGGGATTCGAATAGACGCGGCCTGGAAGCGTCAACGCGGAACTGGAAATCCGTTGGTAAAAAAAAATAGACACAGCGGCTGCGCCCTGCCTGGGATAGTTAACTTTTGGGACGGTGAATTCGCAGTAAAGGAATATATGAACAAGCCAGCAGAACTATCCGAGCCCCCGGGAGGGTGATCGAAGACCTTTTGCATGTCGGCTATCATGTATGCGGGGAACGAATTGCAGAGGGAGGGCGCAACAGCCAGGTGCAATAGTACCCAGCTGCAGCCGTTCAGACCAGCGCTTACAAGCCCCGCACATACAAGCCCGCACATAGCAACCCCTCGCTTCCATTGGCTGATTTTGGTCACGTGATTTTGGGTCACGTTGCACGTTGCACTGCGGGATTGATTGATTGATTGATTGAAAACTTTATTAACAGATTGCCGTATGATTTGGGTCACGTTGCACTGCGGGATTGATTGATTGATTGATTGATTGATTGATTGATTGATTCATTGATTGATTGATTGAAAACTTTATTAACAGATTGATTGATTGATTGAAAACTTTATTAACAGATTGCCGAATGGGTACACGTGACCACAGGCCCTGATTGATTGATTGAAAACTTTATTAACAGATTGTAGAATGGGTACACGTGACCTGACCGATTGATTGATTGATTGATTGATTGATTGAAAACTTTATTAACAGATTGCAGAATGGGTACAGTGACCGATTGATTGATTGATTGATTTATTGATTGATTGATTGAAAACTTTATTAACAGATTGCAGAATGCAGTACAGCTCAATACACACAATTGTTAAGGGGATGCAGACCATGCAGTACTGTTACATTTGTGACATACAGTAAATATATACAAGGGGGAGGGAACTGTACATTTATGATGAATTGAAAATGGGGGACCCTGATGTAAACAAGACGGAAGTCTTTCTCTGGTCTGCATCCCCTTAACAATTGTGTGTATTGAGCTGTACTGCAGATATATTTCAATTGCCTTACTTATTTACATAAGTATTATAGGCCTACAGCAGTATTGTACAGACAGTCTGTGTGAAGTCTGTGTGGTTATCCAGCTGCACAAAGGCAGAGCAAGAGGCTCTACAGAGGGTGGTGATGATAAAGCCATGATAAAGACCTTCAATCAGCTGAAGGGGAATCCCTCCAAGCTGCTGTCAGCGCTACACACCTTCGGCCGCTCTGGTATCAGCCATGCATCAAAACGTGCACACGCACTCAGGCGAGTCGCTAACCGTGCTGGGCCAAGTATAGCGGCTCAACCCACCTCTGTTGCCCGTCGTAAAATGAAGCTCGGGGGTCGACGACGGCTCGCTGCGGGGAGGCCGAAGAAAAGTGTGGTGAGCACAGACCATCGCTATAGTTTCCCAACAGGAGTAAAGTCTGGAACGCACCACAGCCTGTCACAAGCAGTAGAGATGTGTCGTAGCAATCCGAAGTGACATTGACCACCAATATAGCATGTACATAAAGACCCAGTGCCTCATCCGTAGCTAATATTGCACTACCACAGGACCTAGCATGTCCTACCATGCTCTGTAAATAACTTATGTACATATACCGATATGCCCTACTCTGTTTACTTGTTTTATTGCACAATGTCGTTCTATTGGATTCTATTATATGTTATTACTATTGTATTATGCACATCTTTGCGGGCACGACCACCCGCATTTCATTTTTTTTTTTTTTTTGATATTTTTTGCACAAATCTCTCCAATATTCAAAACATCTCTTTCCACATCACCATATGCAACTTCCAAGATTTGCCTTTTTCTTTTTTGTAAGAACATACAAAACATGTAAAGGACTCATACAAATACATTAACAACTGACATGGAAAATAAAAAAGACTTACGAAAAAAAGAAAAATACTATACTATACATTGTGCGTATACATCCCTGATATATATACTTTGCATGTAGACCGATCTACCTGCGAGCAGGTATGTGCTGCATCCTGGGCCTGGTCTACAAGATACACTACGCGACCAAGGTACCCATGTACATGTCAAAATACTTCCCAAAGGTCAGTGAATACCACGATCACAACACCAGAGGGAGCTCCACAAATCATGTAAAACCCAGATTCGGATCAAACAAGGGACTAAACACGTTTCGCAATTATGCCACATCAATGTGGAACGCCCTGCCGAAAGCTGTAAAGGAATGTGAATCACTACCCACCTTCAAAAACACTCTCAAAAAACACCTACGTGAGACTGCAATTCGAAACTGGCCCCTACAAATGTCCTAACCTAGTTGTACAGTAAATGACCAAGTAAGGCTTTGTCAATATTCAAATGTACAGTGTAAAATGTGTGTGTGTCCCCTTCCCAACCCCCCCCCCCCCCCCCCCCACCTCCAATGTACAGCCCGCACCCAACCCACCCAACCCCACCCCACCCAACCAACCTCCTCCAATGTACAGTTTCTATGCCAAATGTATATACACTCCTTTTCTGGACACTTTTGTATCACAAACAGTACTGTATTTGCAAATCTGATATGTCATAAATGTATAGATGTAGCAGTACTGTCTATCTGTATGTCATGTATGTCATATATGTTATGATGAATTGAAAATGGGGGACCCTGATGTAAACAAGTCGAAAGTCTTTCTCTGGTCTGCATCCCCTTAACAATTGTATGTATTGAGCTGTACTGTACTGTACCCATTCTGCAATCTGTTAATAAACTTTTCAATCAATCAATCAAACTCTATCGGGATGCCACCCTTCTCCATATTGCATGTGAGAGAAAGCGTCCCAGACACATGTAGGTGTGCATGATAGCATGCATGCATGTGTGTCTCCAACATATGTATGTGGGTACGTGTATCACGTAAGCATGTGTACATGCCTCACATGTGTGTGTGTGTGCATCTTCCAGGTATGCGACTGTACTCCTATCTCTTGTGTGTGTCTCGTATCCATGTGTGCCTCCGCCCCCTATGTGAGTGTATATCTCAGGTGTGCATATATATGTGCGTCTCAGCTACGTATGTGTGTGTCTCCTATGTACATGTATATCCCCCATATGTGTCAGTGAGAGCCTATACCTCAACTATGTGTATATGTAGGTGTGTGTATGCCTATTTCCTATAAGTGAGTATGTGCATGTATGTGTGCCCCTGACATGTATAACTTAGCCTTGTGCATATGAGTGTGTGTAAACCTATTATGTACACATACGAATATGTGTATCCTAGATACTTGTATGCGGCTAAACATGCGCATATGAGAGTGTGATAGAGACAGTGACCATTCCATAGATATACCATCCGGACATAAAATCCATGTACATACATATATAACACATTATAAAGTACAAGTACCATCAGATCAGATCCCCTTTTTCATATTCATCCTTGATATCATTGTAACCCCACCTTAATCATTTGTCCCCAGACCGTTCAGTCAGGTGTAGAAAACTGTCCCATAAACGTGTATGCAAATAAACAACTTGTGACAAATAAAACTCTTGACTTGACCACCAGCCTCTCTATCTAAATGTTATATTGTTAACTGTCTAGTTAGGCATTAACTGTGTTAATCTAAATGTTATATTGTTAACTGTCTAGTTAAGGCATTAACTGGGTTAATTAATCTAAATGTTATATTGTTAACTGTCTAGTTAAGGCATTAACTGGGTTAAGTGGGGAGTGCGTCATGGTACAGTTTCAGTAAGTGGGGAGTGTAAACAAGTTGAACGCGTCACGTGAAATAACGTTACGTGAATAAACATATAACGTTACAATGTACAGTTTCTGACAGCTGGCTGTGTTGTGAAATGTGCATAACGTTATGAATAAACCGCGAAGTCACGCGAAATAACGTTATAAACGCGAATCTGGTAGTATATTTATTTGTATCTTCTTGAGATGATAACATTACATCCGCATTTTACCGCATGGCGAGCTAAACCAATCAGAGAGGGGCTTCGCTCAACCAATCAAAGAGGGGGCTGCAGAAATGGAGCCCAACCAATCAGAGAGGCGTCTGCAGAACCTCAGCCATTGGGTGAGACCCAAATCACGTCACCAAAATCAGCCAATGGAAGCGAGGGGTTGCTATGTGCGGGGCTTGTATGTGCGGGGCTTGTAAGCGCTGGTCTGAACGGCTGCAGCTGGAAGCATCTCGCCAGGTGGGGTAAGCTGGGCTGTGATGTGTGCATCAGAACGGTTACTTGTCTCGCACGCTCAGAGCGCGGAGTTGGGCAGCGGTTTTGATTGAAAAGTTTGATTGAAAAGTTTATTAACAGATTGCAGAATGGGTACAGTACAGTACAGCTCAATACATACAATTGTTAAGGGGATGCAGACCAGAGAAAGACTTTCGTCTTGTTTACATCAGGGTCCCCCATTTTCAATTCATCATAGTATCCTCTAGTGAACGAGAGTGTTGGTTATGACGTGACAGACAGTGGAGCTGTTTGCAGATAGTGAGCATTTTGACGTGTTGCGTGGTGGCGATGTCTCGCAGACAATACAACTACAAGTATAATTATATAATATATATATTTTACTTCTCGCGTCCCTGCCTCCCCTCAGTCACATCGAATCCTGCATCACTGAACTCCAAACCTGGATGACCCATAACCTCCTCAAATTAAACAGTGACAAGACGGAACTTTTCATCATTGGCACCAAAACCACCCTCACCAGATCCGGACCCATCACACTCACCATCAATGACTCCACCATCACCCCTTCCCCCCTAGTCCGCAACCTCGGTGTCATCCTCGACCCCACCCTCTCATTTGACCCCCATGTCCGCTCCATTGTAAAAACATCATACTTTCACATCTGCAACATTGCCAAAATCCGTCACTGCCTCTCCCCCCCTGCTGCTGAATCCCTCATACACGCCTTCATCTCCTCCTGCCTGGACTATTGTAACTCCCTCCTCACTGGCATCACCTCCCGCTCTCTCCATAAACTGCAGATTAGGGATGCTCGATATTGGCTTTTTTACCGATACCGATATTCTTAATTTCCGATACCGATATCAACCGATATCAACCGATACCGATATATGCAGGGTTCCCCCCCCCCAAAAAACAGAATAATTTCAGGTAATTAACATCTCTTGTTGTGGAATTAACACAACATTATGCATACTTTTGACAATAAATAAAATCTGAATTTGTTCTTACTTGCTTGCCTGGGTAAATAAAGGTTATAAAAAAAAAAAAAATTATATATTTTTTGAAAACGATACCGATATTTTCCAGTATCACATTTTAATGCCAATATCGGCCGAAAATATCGGTAAGCCGATAATATCGGTAGGCCGATAATATCGGACATTCCTACTGCAGATGGTCCAGAACTCAGCCGCCCGCCTCCTCACTAACACCCGGTCCCGTGAACACATCACTCCTGTCCTCCACTCCCTCCACTGGCTCCCGATCAAGGAACGCATCAACTTCAAAACACTACTCCTCCATATTATTATTATTATTATTATTATTATTATTATTATTATTATTATTATTATTATTATTATTATTATTATTATTATTATTATTATTATTATTATTATTATTATTATTATTATTATTACCATATGGGCGAATATGCCTATTGCCCCCATGTAACCCACTTGAGAAGTCACTCACCAAGTTTCTGTGTCCCTGTGACAAGAAATGTCCAGGCTCTGCAAAGAGGAGAGGTTGTCAGACCTTTTTTTAATGGCAATTGAGAAGAATGTTCTAATCAACCACAATGATGTCATAGAAGGTTTTCGGGACATGGCCAACAGGAAGATTCGGTTGTGAACCGGGAGGAGAGGATCTAATGGTCAGTGTGTGTTCTGTTCGCTATTGAACATCATACAGTAACATTGCATGTGTGGCTGTCTCTTTCTCTCTCTCTCTCTATCTCTCTCTCTCTCTCTCTCTCTCTCTCTCTCTCTCTCTCTCTCTCTCTCTCTCTCTCTCGCTCTCTCTCTCTCTCTCTCTCTCTCTCTCTCTCTCTCTCCCTCTCCCTCTGTGCGCATGCGTGTGTTTCGGAGCGAGTGTGTTGGAGCGAGGCAGGTTTGACTGAGCGGATTGCGTGAGTTAAAACTTTCTGAAAGTTATTTCTATCTTCTATCTGTGTGTCTATTATATATGTACGTTTTGTTTGTCTTTTGTCAGTGTTGTTCGTTTAGTGTTTGGTGTGTTTTGGAGCGAGTAGCAGCCACCAGTTCTGCTGGTAGGCATGCCGCCCGCAGCTATGAGTTTGGAGCGTCTGACGCGCAGACACGCTATAAAGCTCTCCCCGGGACTGAATTGTACCGTTGAAGAGTGCGGGCTAGCAGTCGGGGATATTGTGGGTCATGATAGCGTGAAATCTGCATCGCGGATGAATAATGCAGTTGTAATTTTTTTGGATTGTGTAGATAAAGTGAATTTGGTGGTGGAACAGGGAGTGGTAATCCAAGACACTTTTACCCCCGTGTTTCCACTAGTAAGTCCTGCACAAAGAATAATAATTTCCAATGTTCCTCCTTTCATCAGAAATGAGGTCCTGGAAAGGGAACTGGCTAGACACGGACAGATAGTTTCCCCAGTGAAAATGATTTCTCTCTGTTAGCATGTGTTATCTTTCAGAAGACAGGTTTTCATGATTTTGAAAAATGAAAAAAGTGATCTGAATTTATCCATGAATTTTAGAGTGGATGACTTTGATTATACTATTTATTAGAGGTGGGCATAGATTAATTTTTTTAATCTAGATTAATCTATCTGCAATCCTGGATTTAATCTAGATTAATCTAGATTAAAATGGCTAAAAAGAAAGAAAAAAAAACTGCAGAAGGCATTCAAAATATGTGTGTTCTACCCAAATAATGACCAGAAGTAAGTCCTTACTTTTTCTTTCCTCCTTATGTTTCTCAGGCCAGGTGGCCCATTACACCATGAGCCCATCTCCCGTTTCCAAAATGCATTACAGACTGTTTGAAAAAGCTGTTTTGCTATGATAATTGGTAATGAAATATCAAAATAATGTTCAATAAGATGTACTTGTGTTTAATAAGTTGTTTTATTCAGAAGTTAACACAAATAAATAATATTACCAGTACAGTACAGTATCTAGCACACTCTCAGGAGCAAAACAGAAAGAATCATTTCAAACTTGAACTATGTGACATGGCTTGAATCAACTGCAGTGGAGTTGCTCAGTGGCCAATGGTGTCAACTGTGGTTGTACTGGGCAGCTCCCAGGTGTGAATGGAACTGTGTGAATGTGAAGCAGGGCGTTCCTGAAAAAGAGCATCTGTGCTCAGCGAACCTACCCTGGGTAAATAAAGGTAAAACAAAAAAAATGTAAAAAAAAAAATTAAATTTTTTTTTTTTTAGATTAATGCGTTAATTATATTATCGCGCGATACTAGTATAGCGTTAACGCAGCACGTTAACGCCGTTAACGGCCCAGCTCTACTATTTATATAACTTCAGACACGATGAAATGCTTTGGATGTGGGATGGAAGGTCATATGATTAGGTCCTGTCCTAATAAGAGGCCTGGGTCGTCTGATCAAACACCGCCATCACCCAGGGCAGGTCCAAGTGGCTCGAGCACCAACAAGGGTCGAGAGAGAACCTCTGGGAGGAAAGGAACAGGAGAAGGTCTGGTGGAGAAGACAGGACAAGGTGAGAAGGTGCAGGGGGGGGGAGAGGCCTGGTGGAGGGAGTAGAACAGGGTAAGCAGGTGCAGGAGGAGAGGAGAGGCCTGGTGGAGAAGACAGGACAAGGTGAGAAGGTGCAGGGGGAGGGGGGGGCCTGGTGGAGAAGACAGGACAGGGTGAGCAGGTGCAGGAGGAGAGGAGAGGCCTGGTGGAGAAGACAGGACAAGGTGAGAAGGTGCAGGAGGGGGTGGACCTGGTAGAGGGGGCAGAACAGGGTGAGCAGGAGGAGGGGGTAGACCTGGTAGAGGGGGCAGAACAGGGTGAGTAGGTGCAGGAAGAAAGAGGTTTGGTAGCGGAGGCAGGATTAAATGTGAATTCTAATTGGAAAAAAGTGGAGAAAAAGGGAAGAGCGAAGGCTGTTGAGGAGATCACTGTGGTCGAGGAGGGTGAAGAAGTGGGAGGTCAGAAGACAGGGGTCGGGGGCGGTTAGGTGGTCGAGCGGAGATTGCGTTCGTCACCAGCCCCGGAGCTGTGAGCTTGGTTCGCCTGTTCGAATCCAGCTCACAGCTCCGGGGTTGTCACCAGCTTGGCTGGCCGTCTGCACTGATACAATTGGCTGTATCAGAGGGTGGGAGAAGCTGGCGGGGTGGGTCCGGGTCGTTGTAAACAGCGACTCCTACAGTTCGGTCGGGGCGCCTGCTAAGCGCGGATTGGACGTGAGGGGGATAGTGTGGTCCTCCCACACGCTACGCCCTCTCAATGAGAATCCGCGCTGCCAGGTGAAAAGAAGCGGTGATTGGCTGGACGTGTGTCGGAGGAAGCACGTGGTAGCCTCCACTCTCCCAAATGATCTGACTGTGGGGGGTAAAGCGCAGCGACCAGGAAGGGACTGGGAATTGGCATACGACTAACATTGGGATGGGAGAAAATCTGAGGAAAAATGGAGGGGAAAAAAAGACAAAAAAAAAAAAAAAAAAGAAGACAGGGGTCGGAGGTGAAGAAAGAGCCAGATTGGGCAAGTGCACTGGATCAGCTGCTGGAGAAGTAGAGTGTAGCATAAATGAGGAGGAAATGGAACTTGATGCTGATATTACCAAAATCTCCCAAAAAAGGAAAACTGAGGTCAGTCAATCTGACTCTAAAGCAAAAAAAGAGTGCCAACCTGAGCAGCAGGTAGACAGTGACAGTGGAGACTCTGACTTCAGTGATGAGGCGGAGTCTCTGCCTCCCACTCAGTCTCAGGCTGACAGCAGGAGGGATGGGTATTCTTTAACTAGAATAAAACGTTTTCTACAGGATACTAAAGGCTCAAGGGCAGTTAAGGTGGAAAGTTTTTTTTCCTGACGTAAAGCTATTTGTTGAGTCCGCTAAGTGGCTAATGAAACGCAATGACAAGATTGACGAAGGTTTCTCTGATCAGGAGATTTATCGTTTAAGGAAACATGTTCAAAGGTCAAGATCAAAAATCTTCAATGATGGTTAAGTTATCTGGTCTCCTTTTATTATTTTATGTCCTGCAATTTGGATATTTTCTCATGGCAGAATTTAAAGTAGGTACCCTAAATTTAAATGGTGCAAGAGATGATGCAAAGAGGGCATCTCTTTATCAACTAATGGATTTAAAAAATATTGATGTGATGCTTGTCCAAGAGACACACAGTACTGAGGATAATACAGTGGCTTGGAAAAGAGAATAGAATGGAGAAATAGTTTTAAGCCATAACACCAGTACTAGTGGTGGAGTGGGGATTTTATTTTCCAGACAATTTTTGCCACAGTCATGTGAGATTGAGGAGGTTGTAAAGGGACGTCTTTTAAAAGTAAGAGTGTTATATGAGAAGGTGAAAATGGTATTTATTGTTGTTTATGCCCCAAATATTGGTTTGGAAAGAATGTGTTTTTTAGATTATTTGGCTGATGTTATTAAAGGTTGTGATAATGAAGAGTTTTTATTTCTGGGAGGGGATTTTAACTGTACTGTTAACCCCGTTTTAGATAGGAACCATCAAGAGCCTCACTCTGCATCTCGTAGTCGTCTCTCTAGGGTGATTGAGACGTATGAGCTGAGTGATGTGTGAAGACGAATGCATCAAAAGCAGAGGCAATACACATGGGTTCACACTAGAGATCATTTATTATCATTGGCCAGACTTGATCGGGTTTATTGTTTTAAACACCATTTTAGTGTTTTTAACAATTGTTATATAACCCCTGTTGGTTTTACTGACCATTATCTTGTGTACTGTTCTGTTTTTATCAAGTGTGTAAAGCCACAAAGTGCTTACTGGCATTTTAATACATCTCTTTTAACTGATAAAAATTTTGTGGACGCTTTTACCTTCTTATGGAAGGTTCATAAGCAGACAAAGGCCAGTTTTATCTCACTACAGCAGTGGTGGGATGTGGGGAAGTGCAAAATTAAGCAGTTCTGCCAACAGTACACTCTAAATGTTACTAGGGATATCGCCAGGTCTATGAAGGTGTCGTGACAATTATGTAAATCACAGTTAAGAACCCATATGGTGAGAATAATTACACAGCAATAATATAAAAACAGAGTCTTACCTTAAAGTGAATTTGAAGAAGTTTATTATTAAAGATACCGACAATTTCACACAGTAACTGAGTCTCTGGGTCTCTGCTAATCAGAGATATCGCATCATTACCTCTGCCCATTGCAGCTACGTCCAACAGAGATAACTATCTGTTTCTAAACTGACTACCTCCAGTGTTTCATAAAGTTCTGGAGGAGAGACTGACTAAACACACCAAACATCAGCTTTTATAACAACCAGAAAAGGTGGGACATCCTTATCATAAAAGTAATCTTTAACCAATCAATGACCCTTGTCTCAATTATCGCGTGGCTATTGGACATCTGATTCATGATGTATATGCCCCTTTAAACCAATCAGCTTGAAGGCTCTGCTCCTTATCCCAAAAGCAAATCTCTTATCAGTTTGACACATAATTCAACATGTCGCCAAAAACATGATGACACATTATTCACAAATTACATTACACCCTGTCATTGACAGGCTTCAGAACTCAATAGAGTCAACACATGATGACATACTATCCCAAATTACATTATACCTTGTTGATATTCAAAAACAGGCATGTCTGTATGTTGGGTCAACACATGATGACACAATATGGCCAAATTACATGATACTTCAGAATTCAATTTTGCATCAACAACATGACATTGCATTTCATTACTTGTTGACACTCAAAGACAGGCATGTCTGCAAGTGACCTTTAATATGACCTTTTATGTCCTAGTGGAGGGATATGGTATTACAATCAATTAATATTAATATAATAGTGTTTATAATAGTGTTAATTATGCATATTTCCTCCACAAAGGCTCTGGAGATTGATGTGGAGGAGCTTCAAGAGCTAGCAGAATCCACAGGAGATCGAGGCCATATTGGAGCTCTCAAAGTTAAAAAGTCTGCTCTGGCTGACCTGTTAGGTATTTCAGCACAGGGTGCTCTGGTGAGGTCACGTTTCAGAAACATCTCAGAGATGGATGCATCTTCCCGTTTTTTTTCGGTCTGGAGCGCAAGAATGGGCAGAAGAGGCTCATCCACAGCATGCGCTCAGACACAGGTCAGATACTGTCTGAGTCCACTGACATCAGGAGGCATGCTGTGGGTTTTTATAGTAGCCTTTTCCAGTCTGAACTTGGAGAGGAGCAGGAGGAATCTCATGGTTTCTATGAAGGCCTACCAAAGGTAGAGAAAGAGTCCAGTGCAGAGTTGGAGGCGGATGTGTCTCTTGATGAGCTCCATACTGCCCTGCAGAGCATGGAAAATGGGAAAGCTCCGGGTATAGACGAATTACCTGTTGAGTTCTATAAGACCATGTGGGCAGTGTTGGGGGAAGATCTCCTGATGGTGCTCGGAGACAGTCTTATTGGAGGGCAGCTGCCGCTGAGCTGCAGGAGGGCAGTACTCACACTGTTGCCAAAGAAGGGAGACTTAATGGAGATCAGGAACTGGAGACCTGTCTCACTTTTGTGTACAGAATACAAGCTCCTCTCCAAGGTGCTAGCTACCAGGCTGAGAGAGGTAATGGGGCAGGTGATCCATCGTGACCAGACCTATTGTGTGCCTGACAGGTTGGTCAGTGACAATGTGTTTCTGATTCGGGATTTTTTGGACATCTCTAGTGCATTGGGTTTGGAAACTGGTCTTATTTCTATAGATCAGGAAAAGGCTTTTGACAGGGTTGAACACCAGTACTTGTGGAAAACTCTAGAGGCCTTTGGTTTCAGCCCATGTCTCATAGCCAAGATCAAGGCCTTGTACAGTAACATTGAGAGTGTGCTTAAGATTAATGGTGGTTTGAGTGCTCCTTTTAAAATCCAGAGGGGTATTAGGCAGGGGTGTTCATTGTCGGGAATGCTGTATTCCCTGGCATTTGAACCCCCGCTACACAGGCTCAGGGCAGGCATCTCGGGGGTAAGTGTCCCTGGTTGCATTGCACCTTTTAAGCTTTCAGCATATGCAGATGACTTGGTTATTTTTATAAATAAACAAGAGGACATCAATGTGTTAGTTGAAAATGTGGGACGTTTTGCTTTGATTTCCTCGGCTAAGGTCAATTGGGGGAAGAGCGAAGCACTCATGGTGGGTACGTTGTGCAGCAGACTCACTTTACCAGGGGGCCTGCATTGGAAAAAGGGAGGTTTCAAATATCTGGGAGTGTTTTTAGGGGATGAGACTTTTAAAAGGAAAAACTGGGAAAACGTACTGGAAATAGCTCAAGGCCGTTTAAAGAAATGGAAGTGGATTGTGCCAAACATGTCGTATAGGGGCCGTGTTCTGGTAATAAATAACCTAGTGTCTTCTAAACTGTGGCATCGTCTGATGTGTGGTGATCCCCCAATGGACCTTCTCCCTAAACTTCAAGCTTGTTTTTTAGATTTCTTCCCCAGAGTGTTTTGTACCTGCCCAAGGAGGAGGGTGGGCAGGGTCTTGTGCATCTGTGCAGTAGGGGTGCAACTCTTCGACTCCAGTTCATTCAGAGACTTTTTTTTGGACCAAAAGACTTGGTGTGGAGGCCGGTGGCTTGTGCCATACTGCAACAGCTTGGAGGACTGGGACTGTCGAATTCTCTGTTTTTGATGGATTTTAGCAGTGCTCGGTTAAATGTTCTGCCTGTTTCTTACCGTGTACTTTTTAAAACATGGAGTTTGTTCGATAAAGGACCGCTGGATTACTCAAAATCACTGTTCTGGCTTTTGAAGGAGCCAGTTGTGCTGGGAGCACGTTTGGACGTAGCTGGTGGGCCAGGTCTGACACTTTCCGGGCAGCTCTGCAGGTCAAAGATCACCACACTGGGCCATGTTGTGGAATTGACAGGAGCGAACATGGACAATGCTGCTGCTCTTGCTTCACGCTTGGGAGTGAAATCCATCAGGACGGTCAGCATGATGCTGGGAAAATGGAAGCAGGGGCTCAGTGAGATAGAACGTTGCATGTTGACACAGTTTAAAAACGGGTCTCTTCGTCCTAGTGATGAGGATATGTTTGCTACGTTTAAGCTGCAGCCTGATTAAAAAAATTACACAGGGCCTCTTTTAGCAATGGGAGATGTTTCTGGTGTGTTTTTTGATGAGGGTGATGTAAAATGTTTGTACAGACTGTTAGTCAAGGTTCTCAACAAGGAGAAGCTCAACGGGAGAGGTGACACTCCCTGGAGAGCGCACCTTGGTCTCAGTGATGAGGTGAAACCATGTGGCGAGCACTGTACAAACCACCGTTATTCAAAAGAATTGGCGATCTGCAGTGGAGGGTTTTACATGGCATAGTGGCTGTCAATTCTTTTATTTCCATATTGAACCCTAACGTCTCACATGACTGTCCTTTTTGTGCGCAAAGGGAAACAGTTTTACACTGTTTTCTGGACTGTTCCAGGCTGCTGCCTCTGCTAGGGTTACTAGAGAGACTTTTCCAGTCCGGTGAAGAAGTGTTCTCGAAAGAGAGGTACATTTTAGGTTTTAAATACTGTAGAAGGGAAAAAAGCATCATCTTTTTAATTTCATTTTAGGGAGAGCAAAGATGGCTGTGTATCTCAGTAGGAGGAATAAGATAGAACAGGTCTTGGATCATGATGCTGTATGTCTGTTCAGAAAAATTATCAAAGCCAAACTGAGCATAGATTTGAATTATTATAGAGCATTGAACAACCTAGATCAGTTCACTGATATATGGGCACATAAAGGAGTGTTGTGCTCTGTAATGGAAGATGAGTTGGTGTTGGCAATTGAGCTGATTTGAGTTTTTTCTTTGTTGTGGTTGATTTTTGTTGTTGTTGGTGGTGTTTTCTTTTGTTGTTTTGTTGTTGTTGTTGTGCTTTTAAAAATGTATTGTCAAATTGTTTGTAGGTGTTATTGAAAGAAAGACGAGTGTTATACAGTTGACTGTGTACTACTTTTTGTTGTAATTGTAGTAGTAGTACCATGCTCTCTCCCTGTGTGTTTGTGTGTAGGAATGCAGAGATGGGGACAGGACTGACTGCAGGGGACTGTGCACCAGGAGCTGGCCCACAACAGAGGTCTGGTAGGACAGCTGATACACCAGCAAGTGCCAAACAAGAAATAAGAGAGCTCATATAAATGAACCCTTGCAATGAATAACCATGTGACCTTCTAAGTCTAAGTTTCTAAGTGACCAAAGAAATGTCTGTTTACTGTTAATAAACTTCAGCTAAAACATATTATTGTATTGTATTTGCTTCATTATATATTACATTACAGCATAGATACATACAGTACAGCCATAGATATTCATAACTGTACAGCCTGGGACTGCTCTGTGCACAGCAGCAGTGCTTTCTTGTATGCATTCTTGTCTGCTGTTTCTTGTCAGCCTGAGAGTAGTCTGCAATTGAAGAATCTTCAAATAATAATAATAATAATAATTATAATACATTTAGATGAATCCCAAACTATTCTAAGGTGTAATGATATAGTATGATGCCGTTTGTTGTAAGATTCCGTGTTACATTCTCAGAATATTTGTTGCTAATGCTATAGTTTGGCTGGTTACGTTACGCTGTAGTTGGTGTTCTAACATTTTGATACATGTGCCCTTTTAAAAATGTTAGCACTTGCCCCTCTAAAGGTCTCTGCACGGCCCTGCTTTGATGGCTACATGGGTACAGTATATTGCTCCGATGATGTTGAGAAACCCGGCGATGGCGTAAAACCCTCTCTTGACCTCGGCCTGCTGTTCGTTTTGATACGGGAATTGTATGTAGTCGGGGGTTAGGGAAATTATGGCATCCAACACTGCAGGCATAATTATGCTCATGGGGGGTTGGGAAATACCAGATCCATCTCCAACCTCATGCCGGAACGTGCCGGTGGCCCAAAAATCCCAGGGTAGAGAGAATTTGAATATGCACAGGGATGGCATTTGTGCGCTTTGTTTCACACTCCAATTTGGGTCCCAAATTGCGGCACAAATCAAAGAGAATGTGTCTCGGGTAGTGGACTCTACTTATGTGATATCGGCAAATAGATCTGCCCTATCTCTGAAAACACGCTCCCTGCGGAGCGCACCTTGTGACAAGTCTTCCGATAACGCAAGATAAAGCCATGGTGCATTAATTCGGAAATACCTATTCCAGATGCTATTTATAGAGTTTGACAACAATTAAACGCATCTCTCTATTTTACAATTAACTATAATTAATTATGAATCATACAGAACATGTCGGTGTTGAAACTCTAATGCATGAAAGCTTATTCTGTCTGTTGCAGTTTTCCTATTCTACCGCTTGGTGCCATGTACGCACGGTCGGAGCTGTGCGTAAATGTGCGCACAATCTCAAACACGTTCATATTGATAAATCCCACACTTTGCTTAGAAATGATCGTACGCACGGTTTACGCACATTGTGTGTACGCAGCATTGATAAATGAGGGTATTGGTACCTGGTACTTCGTTCGTTTTCCACTGCAGGTAGTAACCCCCCCCTGTCAGTGTAGCTGGTCATCATAGGGCGCCGTGACGTCACCTTCAACGCGACACACACATACACACACACACATATCGAAGCTAGCTATGAAACCAGTGCCTTATTAGCTAATGTACCCTAGCCGCAATGCTTACAGTTATAATGGGACATCCCAGTTACATTAGCACATAAGCTTTGTGAGACTAAACTCTTCTTGGTGGTAAATTGTGTTGCTGTTGGTTTTGTTTCATCATTAAATGAGGCAGAATACACTGTGAATGTATATTTTTTTGTTTATTGCACTTTGTTCTCTCTGCAAACAAATAATGAATACTAATGTTATTATTCGCAAGGCTATTTAAAGATGGCGGGTTTGTGTTTTTGTGCAGGATGCCCCCTGTGTAGCGCAATGATGACGTAGTGATGATTCTCTCTTCTGACTGATTCTCTCTTCAATCAGTGTTTCAGATAACTTTTTGGTACCTGTTCCACCCGCTTGGAACCTCAACAAAGCAGGTACTAAAAAAGGTACCCGGTACCAAGTACCATCCGCATGATGTTTTGTTGGGGTGTATCAAAGTAGGATCTCTTCCTGTCTCTGGTCAACGAGCAGTACTTTCCCTGCTGCCTAAGAAAGAAGATCTGGCCTTACTTAAGAACTGGAGGCCAGTTTCCTTCTCTGTAAAGATTATAAGATGCTTTCCAGAGCCTTATCAAACAAATGTACGGGTATTTTGGAAATGCATTCATTCATTAAAATTGTATTTCAATTTGAAAATGCATTGAGGGCAACCTTCAGATTACCAGACGACGAGTTTGTGAATTTCTGATCATAGAAACCCAGTTTCTGTGTGAAGTGGATAGTTTCTGGTTTATCAGGTCTTGAAATGGCTCAATAAAGGGATTTTGACAACCAAACCTCTCCACTCCTCTCCTCTCCACTTCTCTCCTCTTCTCTCCACTCCTCTCCTCTCCTCTCTCTCTCTCCACTCCTATCCTATCCTATCCTCTCCTCTCCTCTCCACTCCCCTCCTCTTCTCTCCACTCCTCTCCTCTCTCTCTCCTCTCCTCTCCTCTTCACTCCTCTCTCTCTCTCTCTCTCTCTCTCTCTCTCTCTCTCTCTCTCTCTCTCTCTCTCTCTCTCTCTCTCTCTCTCTCTCTCTCTCTCTCTCTCTCTCTCTCTTTCTCTCTCCTCCAAATCAAATTAATGCTTTCTTAATCAAGGCAGTTGTACTGCAATGCTGAGCTGATAATCCATTATTTAGGAGTTCACAATATATCACCTGCTGATATTGATAAATGTAATTTTCATTATGTTAATGAACCCTTATCAATATTTATCGATATCTCGATATGTTACATCAGAGTTCCCCCGACATATGTCATTATGACTGATGACAGCCAACCAAGTCATACTCATTATGACTGATGCCTGACGACAGCCAAGCCATACTCAAGATATTCCCTTCACTTCTTATTTTTTTGTTGTTGTACTGCAACCCACTTCAATATTACGTTTTTTTCACAATTCATCAATATTATTTGCAGCACTGGTTATGATCTGTCTGTTAACAGCCAGAAATAAATAACAACGAACGCTGCCACAGTTGCAGGCAGGTTTGCTGGAACAGCGAAATACAACATTTTACGGTTAATTGATGAAACACCAGTGTACAGTATTTCATATCCTGGGTAATTTTCTAATTGGTTTAGTCGTGCCACAGCCCAGCAGCACATTCCGCAAGGGAAAGCACTCGCTCACTGGAGAGACAGAAAAGAATTGGAGAAAAAGGCAATGAATTGTGGATCTGTTTGAGATATGTGGTGTGTGTGCTGAATTTTTCATGGAAGCCTGGTTTTCTGATGGCTTTTTAAAAGGATAGGCTATATGCGAGTGGACTTTCTGCCTCGCTATATGCCTTGCTTGGATCTCAACCCACCACAGTCATTAGGCCCTGTGTGGTCAGATCATTAAAGGTCTGATCAAGGGCAGTGGCCAGGCAGACAGATAGTGATCCTGGAGACACAAGGAAACCCCCCACAGGCAATACAAGCAATACAAGGAAAATAACCGTGAATATGTTTGCAGAGCGGCCAAAAGCAAAAGACGACCACTGTAGAATGGATGGAAAACCACTGAGTAGATCTACTGGTGAGTTGTGATGATGGAAGGCAGCTGTGCAGGTGAGGTGATGGAAGGCAGCTGTGCAGGTGAGGTGATGGAAGGCAGCTGAGCAGGTGAGGTGATGGAAGGCAGCTGAGCAGGTGAGGTGATGGAAGGCAGCTGTGCAGGTGAGGTGATGGAAGGCAGCTGAGCAGGTGAGGTGATGGAAGGCAGCTGAGCAGGTGAGGTGATGAGAGCGGCTGAGAGGAAGTATAGAAAATCACGCCTCACTGCTGACATCGACACATATCACAACCTCTTGTTAACATTCTCCAAAACCATTACTAATGCCAAAGCTTCTTTCTTTCACCATAGGATCGAGGCCTCTGCCAAGAATCTTCGCAAACTGCATGCTACCATGTCCTCCCTCCTCACTCACCCCCCACCCCCTCCTCCCTCATCTTTTTCTGCCGAAGACTTTGCGATCTTCTTTGAGGAAAAAGTGGAGAACATCCGCAGCTCCTTCACCCAACCCCCACCCATTCCAAACGCTGAATCGAGAACCTCATCCTTCACTCTGTCATCTTTCTCTCCCATTACAGAAGCCGAGACCCTGACACTGGTAACGTCGAACCGTCCGACTACATGCCAGCTGGACCAGCTACCCTCCCCACTCCTCCAGACCATAGCACCGGACATCCTCCCATTCCTAACTGCAACCATCAACTCCTCACTCAACTCGGGGGTGGTCCCCACCTCCCTAAAACAAGCCAGAGTCACGCCCCTCATAAAAAAAAAACCCTGAACCCCACCGTCATAGCCAACTATCGTCCTGTCTCTCTTCTCTCCTTTCTTTCTAAAACACTTGAACGTGCTGTATCCAGCCAACTTACTGCTTATCTCTTACAGAATGACCTCCTAGACCCCAATCAGTCTGGCTTCCGGACTGGCCACTCCACAGAAACGGCCCTCATTGCGGTCACAGAGGCACTTCACTTAGCAAAAGCGAAAGGCCTCTCCTCTGTCCTGATTCTCCTAGATCTATCTGCAGCCTTCGACACAGTCAACCATCAGATCCTCCTCGCGGCCCTCGCAGGAATGGGAGTGGCTGGATCTGCGCTGACATGGCTGACATCATACCTCAACGACCGCTCCTACCAAGTGTCATGGAGAGGGACTCTGTCGGCCACCCGCCCCCTCCGGACGGGTGTCCCCCAGGGCTCGGTCCTAGGACCACTTCTCTTCTCCCTCTACACTAAATCACTGGGTAACATTATCACGTCTCATGGCTTCTCATATCATTGTTATGCCGATGATACTCAACTCTTCCTCTCCTTCCCTCCCTCAGATATCCACGTCTCTGAGCGGATCTCGGCCTGTCTGTCCGACATCTCCGCCTGGATGACGACCAACCACCTCAAACAGAACCTAAGCAAAACAGAATTGCTCCACCTGCCGGCCAAATCCTCCCCCCTGACCGACCTCTCCATCACAGTCGAGAATGCAGCTGTGACAGCGTCCCCGACCGCCAAGAACCTTGGTGTTGTCCTTGACGACCAGTTGAACTTCTCTGCTCACATCGCAGCGACAACCAGAACCTGCAGATTCCTCCTGAGCAACGTCAGAAGGATACGCCCCTTCCTGACAAAAGAAGCCACCCAACTCCTCGTCCAATCAACAGTCATCTCCCGCCTCGACTACTGCAACGCACTGCTAGCTGGCCTCCCGGCCACTGCCACTAAGCCTCTTCAACTCATTCAAAACGCAGCGGCCCGCCTGATATCAAACCTACCGAAGTCGGCCCATGTCACCCCACTTCTTAGGGACCTGCACTGGCTCCCCATTGCTGCACGTATCCGCTTCAAGGCCCTCGACCTAGCATACCGTGCAGCAAAGGGAACCGCTCCCGCCTACCTCCGGTCAATGGTCTCTAACTACACACCCTCAAGACCCCTACGCTCTGCATCTTCTGGCCGCCTCAGACCTACTCCTATCCAAGCTCCGGGAGGGTCATCAAAGAGAAGCCGCCTATTCTCAGTCCTTGCCCCACAATGGTGGAATGAACTACCCACCCCAGTTAGGACAGCCGAAACCCGTCCAATCTTTCGCCGTCGACTAAAGACTCACTTCTTCAACCACTATCTGAAATGATAAAAAAAAAAAAAAAAAAAAATCTGTCATGCACTTGTCCTAATAAACTAACCTACACTGTAACACGCAACACTTGATGAACATTGTTACTCAGCTGATAGAGTTGTACCCTTCTTGCTGTCTTGTCGTACAGAACTTGTAAGTCGCTTTGGATAAAAGCGTCAGCTAAATGACTAAATGTAAATGTAAATGTAAATGATGAGTTGATGGGGCAGGTGAGCTGGATGAACCACAATCAGGAGGGTTCAAAGACACACACACACACACACACACACACACACACACACACACACACACACACACACACACACACACACACACACACACACACACACACACACACACACACACACACACACACACACACACACACACACACACACACACACACACACACACACACACACACACACACACACACAGAGAGAGAGACAGACAAATGGGAAACAAGACACAGCGGAAAAGGGGAGGAAACACAAGGGAAATAACTGGAGGCATGGCCAGGGCCCTGACACTATGCATGCAGCACTCCTGAGTCCTGGTGGAATCTAGTCCATGTAAAATATGATTAGAGCTGCCTGAGAGGCTAGCAGAGGGTTATGTACAGTGTGTGTGTGTGTGTGTGTGTGTGTGTGTGTGTGTGTGTGTGTGTGTGTGTGTGTGTGTGTGTGTGTGTGTGTGTGTGTGTGTGTGTGTGTGTGTGTGTGTGTCCACAGAGAGAATGCAAAGAGAGGTTGGCTTTACCATGCTCTCTCAGGGTTGCACAGGGGTAAAACATAACTGTATAATATAGTATATATTTTCTAAAGCATCCTAGCACTTAACAGTCTGACATGGTTGATTAAAGTTGCATGGCTGGATGTACACGAGGGCTATAGTGCAGAGGGCTTGCATAATAAGCGTGTATCGTTAACAGTCTCGAACATATTCAAATTACACTTGTTGTTCTTATTATCTGTGCTGTCCTCCCATCTCATCCGCGGGGCCACTGTAACCAGAACAGCCAACCCACATCCATATCAGAGAAGTGGAGGAGGAGCACACTTTTAATTAATAGACAGAAATGTGTTTGTTTATTTGCATTGTTTTTGTTTGCCTGCAGAAGAGGGGCTTGATGGGTCACCTGCTTCAAATTCATATATGCCAGAAGTGGAAAACACAAACCCTCATTTCCGAGAGCCCTGTAATCCAACAATCCACCCTGCTGTTTGATATCACCACTGGCAGTTGGCATAATAAATCTTTCACTGTGGCTGACATCATAAACATGTAAACATAATGTGTGTGTGTGTGTGTGTGTGTGTGTGTGTGT